>NW_026944221.1:1274611-1432403 GCF_033297405.1 Parathielavia appendiculata
TATACACTCTCTCTTTCCCCCTGTCTGGGAAAGGGACACCAGCATAGGTGGCTTAGCGAAGCCAGAGCGCCGGATAATAAATTGGGCATGGCCTTCTCTACTGTCCGCTTCTTTCCTCTGTCATTTTCATCACTTCATGGACCGCGAATGGATTTGCCAGCACAATGCCCTATAGACCGTCTGTTTTTCGATTCGGATTCATATTTTCACGGTTTTGGGGAGGGGGATTCGACAGACATGATGGGTGGGAGTTTGACCACGGCAAGAATGGCACTCATGGGATGGGAACTGGGATGGCACGAGCAGCGGAGCGGAGTCGGCGTTTGACACACGGGAAACGGCGTTTACTCTTTTTTCTCTTTTACTGGGGGATGGGATAAGGGGCTGAAGGGTTCATTTCGGTATGCCATGGCAGAGCAGAGAAGGTGATGGTGTGTTTTTCCTAGTTTCTCCTCTCCGCTTTTTGCGATCGGAGCGGGGATGGGAGAATCAGGATGGACCGGTCGCTGGTGGTGGATGCCCCTCTTTCTCTTCTCGTTTCGGCTGTCACCCGTCGACGATATGGTTTGCTTCGCGTCGCCTTGATCACTCAGCTCTCTTTCGGCCTTGCGGATGATTTACATCAGAACTTTGGGTGAAGGTCGGGTGGAAGGTGGGCAGTCGGCCTGGTTATTCCTCCTTCTATCGACTCATGCCACGCTGCGGAAAATGTGTTGGCTGGGTTGGTGAGGAGAGGGGAGCTTTGCCCGAGGTTCGACGACAGCGAATTTGAAGTACACGGGAGGAGGACGTAGACTGAGGCCCGAAAATTACGGGGGAATGGGAATTGGGACTTTGATGTAATTACTGCCGGCCTGGTCTGGTCTGGACATCTCTACTTTACCTGCCTACTTTATGGGATCAAGCGGAAAAGAGCAGCGATCGATTTATTCTTCTTCGAACTGCCTTCTTCGTCTCTCCGTCTGCTGACCCGGGAGATTGCCTTCTGTTCATCCATCCATTGTCAACTAAACGTTATGCTCACTTGGGTGATATGGGTTGCTTGCTAATCATGTCACGAGTCTATTGAGTGAGGTATTCGGGGAGGTGGAAGGGATAATGGAGGGCAAGATGGAAAGCCACGGGCAAGGGGAGATGCAAATTGTTCGAGAAGGGCGGGAGTAAACACAAGGTTCGATTCTGGATGCTCCCATCGTGACGTGGGATTGAGGTGGTAGGGTATGCAATGCAATGTCAAATCAGCCATGTCCAGGATTCAATGCCAATATACTCTCTTGGTTGCTTGCTTGATGACCACCGCGGCGCCCTCTACCGTGACCAACCAGGATAAAAGACTCAGTCAAACCCAAGACCAAGGCTCACAGCCTCGCCCCCGTCCCCTTTCCCCTTCCGCCCTGCCCAGTATTCCCACCACCACCACCTCCTCCGCCCGACCTGGCGCTCTGCACCAACTCCCAAGCAAACTCAGCCAACGGCCCCCTCGCATCGCCGTACCGCCTCGCCTGCTCGCTGCTCGCCTGCCTCCCGGCCTGCCGTGCCGCAATACCCTGACAGATGGCCGCCAGCCGGAAGATATTGAACGCCTGCGCCCACTGCAGCTCGCGCTTCGCATCCCCGGAGTCGACGCTATCCAGGCGGCCCCCTGGGTTGTTGAGGGTCAGCTCCAGGGAGGAACTACTCGGCGACGCGGAAGAGGCGACGGAAAAGTAGAGCGTCGTGATTTCGTCGGGAGTGGGCAGGCCGCGCGTGGCGCGTGGAAGAAAGCCGGGGTGGACGTTGACGGAGCGGCGCGGGTCGAGGCCTGCGGTGAAGTACGGGGTGAGTAAGTTCGAGATGTCCGAGAGAGGGTGGCCTATTGTGGACATCTCCCAACTGCGGGTTGGACACACGTTGTTAGTCCTGGGTAGGAGTTAGGAGGATGAGGAAGGGGGGGAGGGCGTACTCCAAGATGCCAATCACGCGGGGCTCCGTCTTGTGGAAGACGAGGTTGTCGATCTTGAAGTCGCCGTGGATGAGGGCGCCGCGATCGGCAGGCTGCTGGCTCTCGTCGGCAAAGAAGGTCATGAGCTCGTCAAAGTATGGCAGCGGCCCGACGGCCTCGCCAGTCTCGACGTCGCGAACGGCGGCCTGGGCATCGCACACGCCGCGCCAGGTGGCGACTTGACGGCTATAGAAGCCCGTGGATTTGCCAAAGTTCTCGAGACCGACGGAGCGCGGGTCGATGCGGTGCAGCTTGGCCAGGGTGCGCACGGCGTCGGCCCAGATGGCGCGGCGGTGGTCGGGCAGCACGTTGGGGATGACGGGGTCCTCAAAGATGCGGCCGTCCAGAAACTCCATGATGTAGAAGGGTGTCCCTATCACGGACGAATCCTCGCACAGGCAGTAGGCCTTGGGCACGGGTACGTCGGTCTTGGACAGAGCGTGGATGATGCGGTACTCGCGCTCGACTTTGTGGGCTGTCTTGGAAACGAGGCGTCCTGGCGGCTTCTTGCGGAGGACGTAGCGCCTGCCGTCGGAGGCTGTCAGTTGGTAGGTCGGATTGGACTGGCCGAAGCCAAACTGCAGAAGGGAGTTAGTTGATACGATGCCCGAGGTGAATTGGTATGGTGATTGTTGGTCCTTACCTGCTTGACGTCCAACGGCGCTTCAATCTGGGGCACATTCCTGGAAATCCATTTCTCCAGAGCCCCGATGTCGATGGGCTGGCGCACCCGTCCGGCCATGGCGTTTGAGGGGACTGCGGGGAGAATGACGGGTCAGGCTGGAGGCGTGATGGTGGGTGTTGATGTGTTGTTGATGTGCTGTCGTGTGCCAACCTCCCCCAGCTGCAGCCGACCGATGCCCCAGGATGATCGGATCCCCGCCACCGCTACTTGATTCACTCTGGTTAGCCCGCCGTTCCACCCGCGACGGCCAATGAAAGATGCTGTCTCGACGTCGAGTGACAGCACCAAAACACGTCTTGCCGAACGACGGGTGTGCGGTCCATG
Source organism: Parathielavia appendiculata (assembly GCF_033297405.1). Taxonomy (NCBI): domain Eukaryota; kingdom Fungi; phylum Ascomycota; class Sordariomycetes; order Sordariales; family Chaetomiaceae; genus Parathielavia; species Parathielavia appendiculata. The sequence continues at coordinate 1,277,602 of NW_026944221.1, forward strand.
TTTCGTCCAGTCCGAGACCGAGGCCCGGCAGGCGCCTCGAGGGGCATGGAACTCTCGAGCCGAGGTAGCATGGATCCGGGCGGAAACTTGGTAGAGGATGTGAGTACGCATTCGGTAAGGTAGGCGCCAAGCCCAGGAGTGATGGTCTGTGCTGACGTAACAACTCGTTTAAGGTGCCAAAGTCCCACTCGACCCCTCATAGCAGTGTCCAGTATCCGTTTTGTACAATACGTACGCTTTAATTTCAGTTGCTCTGCATGCATTTCAAGGGCAAGGTGCACCTTCCGGCCAATTTGGTTTCGACAAGAAACCCTGCAACGAATCTCTTATTAGAACCAGACTGATCGCAGGGCTGCATTGTTGGTAAGGCGTAGCCCGCCCCCTTCACCCCGTCTCCTACTTTTCAGTTCAACCATGACCAGTGATACTCGTCAACGTCCCTAGAGACATCGTGGACATTTGGAAATCCCAAGTGATTGGACCCAGAGTTAGGGTCGTCTTCACGATCCCACACATCGCTGAGAGCGTGAATCTGCGCCTATGTCATCCCTGGGAAGTCGCGCCTTTAATCAGACTCTATGAGCGGCTCCTTTTCCTCACAGTCGATGCCATCGCCCCTCTTCACAATGACCAGAATTTCTTTCTTCCGTTCGTCTCCAACCATCAACTCGGCATCTGCGGGGAAGATGTGCGGCTGTGACTCCCAAGTTATCGCGCAGCTCTGTCCGGATTCCACCATTCTGCTTGGGTCGAGGGCCGAACCATAGCAGCCGGGCTGCTTGGCGCGGTAGATTTGTGACGGAAGGCTCTCAGCCCGCCCCGTCGCGCGCTTCCAGGACCGATCGCCAGTGGTTTGGCTGAAGCTTCCTCCAGGATTGTGCCTCCCAATGGCCCATCCAGTAGGGGAGGTGACCGTCGTGGTGACCGTGTTGCCGATGGATACCCAAGCAATACTGAGTGGTGCGAGATGTACCGCAGCGTTTTCCATACGTTGCCGTGTTTAATGAGACCTCCGAGTGCTGAGTAGCTGGCCATGCCGGCGCTGGCACTAAGAGAATTTGAACGTTGTTGCGTGACCGCTGAAAACTATGAGCTGGTCCAGCTGCAGGCCTGGAAGGAGCTTCAAAGCGGCAACAAGGGGATAGGAGACGACAGAGTGTTTATGTGAGTTACACCAGAGGATGGCCGACGGTCAAGTGGCGGATCTTGGACAGGGTCTCGATGGGCTGTGCGGTAAGCTTGTCGAGCATTGTCTGAGGATCCTTGAAAAGAGAACGTGACGCAGCCATGTTTCGCCAATCTCGATCTTGGCTCGACGGCAAGTACTGAGTAGAGCGAGGTCATGGGCGGCCGGCCTAAGCTGGGAACCTTTGAACAGCTTGTGCATCCTCTGGTCGAACGTAAATCGTGTTGAATTGAAGGTAGTGGTGTATATGTGGTCTCACTTCTGGCGGCAACCGCCCAAACAGCAAGCTTCCTGCTTGTGCATCCATCTTCGCGACTGGAATGGAAGTCAAATGCATGCTAAGACAGAACCATGACCTTCGTGATGTGCAGATGCAGCTCTTTCAACAGAAAAACGCGTTCATCATTTGTGGACTTGGCCGGACAAACCTGACTAGAAGAGATGGTTACTATTGAGCTGTTGTTAGCCATGTACGGGCAAGGAAAAAATAAACGACAAAAATGAGAATCGAATCTGGGACTTCCAGAAGTTGTTTCCAAAGATTGGTGAATGGAGTATTTTAGGCCAACTCACGGTCACATCCGGTAAAAGGCAGGAAATGAGTTCGGTCTGAGCGGGCCTACTCCGAATCCGAAGTCCTACCACTTAACTATATAAATGGTCAACACCACATCAGGCTACCAGTCGCTATCGTTATCGTTATCTCCTTGGAAAGCCGACGATAGCCACGCCAGCCATCACGGTGCCCATTTTGCTGGTGCCTTCAACCACGTTCTCATTCCGAAAGGAGGTCGGCAGCAGAAGCAGCATTGGCTTCATCAGGACGAAACAACGAGGTTGATTCAATACAAGAGCGATTTGCGCACAAAAGCTTGCAAATATTGTGTCCTGCCTAATCCCACGATACAACCTAACGCCAGACCCACCGCTGAATTTCCAGAGCGAAATTTTTCTACCAAGCTAAGCCATCAGCATCTATGGTTCACATCTAATCATCCTCGATATCATCATCGCTAATCACTAGACTCTGCATCGGAAGACTTGGCGCCTCCTCCATTTCATTCTTGCCTCTCCCCGCTCGGCCACTCAGTATCGCACCCAGACCCCTCCTCTTTCGTGGCGAACCCTCCTCGGTAGGCTTGTCGGTGGCCCAGGACTCCGCGGCTCCGGCGACGCCCCCGCTTTCCTCGTCTGGACCGTCCTCGCCCTCATCTTCACCCGCCCCCAGCGAGCCGATGCCCTGGAAGGAAACGACCTTGTCGAGATCCCTAATCCTCATCGTTCCAAAAGTGCACCGCTTGCGTCGGGCTATCTGAGCCATGTACGGCAGCCGTTCGAGGAGCAATTCCTGGCGCGCCGCGTTTCCGAGCGAGAGAAGAGGTTGGGGATGCGAATGATCCTGTTCATCAAGCTTTTTGACCTGCCTTGCAACCTGGTTGCCAGCAAGCCCACTCTTACTTCCATTCGTCTTGCGAAACGCGGACGATCCATCGTTCACATACCCCAGCGGCTGCGGCGGCGGCCCGGGCCCGCCATCCTCTCCCTTCAACATCTTGTTCGCCCACATATCGACCAGCTCCTCCAGCTCCTCCTTGGACCGCCACAGCTTCAGGTACGTCGGGTAAAACATCTTGTACGCGTCCCCGCCCCGGCCGGTGGGGTGCGTCTGCCGCTTGACAGGCGACGGCAGCGAGAACAGCAGGCCGCGCACGGCTACCTGGAATGCCATCTCGTCCTGCCGCAGGATGTGGCTGCCCGAGTCCTTGCCGCTGTATCCACCTCCGCCACCACCGCCACCAAAACCCCTGCCGCCGAAGAAGATATCCCAAGAGGGGTACAGGAGATCGCTTCCCGACAGGTAGTCGAGACAGCCATTGATGTAGTCGAGAGACGAGTTGTGGTCGAGTGGGCTGCTCTGTTCGCAAGAGAGGGCATAATTTTCGTGAAGCGCCGAGATGAAGGTGTGCGTGTCGGTGCCGATTTCGTCGATGAGCGCATCGACCGCAACCTCTGACCGTTTCGGCCGGGCGAGGTGCGACATGTAGTCCGGGAGGACCTCCGCTGCCGCTTCGGGCGAGCCGGCGGGGTAGTCACCCCTTTTATTGTAGACGACCTTGCCGACGGCGTGGAAAATCCCGAGGGTCGCCTCCCGTTGGGAGATTAGCTCGAGGCTGTCTTGTTCGCCCTTGGTAAGCGCCGGTATGTCCTTGGACCCTCGTTTTGGTTTCGTGAATGCGACCTTGGAGCCCCAGTCCGCCTCGCTATCCCCCTTCACACAGAGGAATTCGAGAGACGAAATGGCGTTCCGAATGTCGCCTATCTCCCCTAGCCGCTGAAGCACAAGAGGCCCAGGCGTCCGTCGCCTCCCTGATTTGCGGGCTTCCTTCTGCACCACGAGCTCTAACGCTTTCGTTAGGAACGTAGGCGCAACGGGATTGAACTCAATGACACCAGTGCCTGGGTGCTTCAGGATTTCCGGACCAAGCAGCCGATGAGCCGTGAAGCTGTCCGCTGAAGCCGAGGTTGTTGTAAGCAGCGTCTCCGAGATGACCATGACGATCGGTGTGACGGGCTCTGAGTTGTGGCCGAATCCAAGCCCAGCCAACGTGGGCGTGTTGGCGGCAAGAAACTGCAATATGGCGTTCCTGAACGCAACCAACCCAGCCGATGATCGCATAAACGTGTTCGGAAACTCCTCCACCAGTATCAGCCTCCGCTCCGCCCCTTGAGGCTTCCCGCTTGGAGGCGGAGGCGGCCCCATAGGCGGCGGCGTCGCCCCGTCAGACTCAACATCCAGCTGCCCAAACTTGCCTCCCCGCCCGAGGAACTCCTCAAATTGCGCAGCAGCGGACTGGTACCCATGGCCAGTGACGCCAAACGAACTTGCCGGGTTCCTCCACTCGAGCACGTCGCACCGCACCTCCCGCGCCAGCAGCCGCAGCGTCGTCGTCTTGCCCGACCCGGCAGGACCTTTGAGCACCAGAAGCCGCTGCCGCATGCGGCCGGCAAACACCTCGTCCAGCCACCGCCGCACGTCCTGCACCTTGCGCTTGTGCACGGCCAGCTCGTCCAGGCTGGTCGGCGCAAACCGCTCCGACCACGGCCGCGCTCCGTCCCCGTTGTCTGCCGCCGCTGTTGTTGTTGTCTTGATTGCACCGGCGCGGAGAATGAATCTCTGCCCGCCACCTCCTGCGGCCCCTCGCCCACCCGCCGTCGATTGTGTTGCTGCTGTTCCAATACCCCCTCGCTGCTGACTACCCACGACCGCACTGCCATTCCCCTTCCCCGCGAACCTCCGGTGCGCAGCCTGCGCCCTGCCGACAAGACTCGACGCCGCCGCGGCGGACGACACCATCAGCGGGACGTCGTCGTCGTCATCCTCCACTTTGTCCCCTCCATTCTCTGAAATCGGGTCACTGGCGATGTCAACCAGCCTGTTACTGCTCAGGTGAAAACCGCTCTTGCCGCTCCCGTTACTGAAAGACGAGGACCCGAGATTGCTGGTACTGAGATTGGTATTGTTGGACGAGAGGGAGAGGGAGAGGGAAGAGGAGGACTGGCTTTGACTTCGCTGGGCCTGCTTCGAGAAGAGGGTCAGGAGGTCGGCGGATTTGGGCTTCTTTTCTTGTTCTGCTGTCTCTGCTGCCTTGCGTTTCCGTTGGGTGCCTGCCCTTGTGCGGGATTTTAGCGGGCTTGTGCTGGGGCTGCGCGTTGTCGGCGTCGGGGGGTTGGAGGATAAGGAGCATGCGGTGGCCGCGCGGGTGGTTGTCTTGCGGATCGGACTTGGGTTCGGTGAGTCTGCGGTGGGTGCATTGTGACTGCTTGAGGTAGCGGTGGTAAAGAGTTTGGTCGGAGACTTGTTTGCCTGGCTCTTATTGGGAGAGGGGACGAGGAAGCGCCTCAGGGTGTTTTTGTTTTTGTCCTCTTGGTCGTCGTCTGAATCATCGTCGACGATGGCGCGCTTGCGTCGCTTTGCAGGCGGCACCATTGTGGAGGTTTCTGGCGATTCAGACGAAGATGAGTCATTTGTCACATTGCACAAATGCAGCTTTCAGGCATTAATGTGTTCAATGGCTGTTGGGAGTGTGGTGTTCCCGTTGATCGAATCTGATGTGAATGGCAGGGCAATGCAGACCAATGCCTGGCAACAGGTGGGGAGCTGGAGTTTCAAATGCTTCGACAGATTCAGCTGCTGAACATCAAGGGGCTTAGGTTTAACCCTAACCCTGTCCGCATCTTCGGCGATATCAACAGTCCTCCTGGCATATCGTCTTCTCATTCTGGCCACCTATGAGGAAGCTTGCTCAGTTACATCCTTGGTTAGTCCCATTTTTGTCCCGTTCCCAAGCCCGGGTCGTCGCCTTCAATGCACCCATCCCTCAAAGTCATCCGCAAACCTCACCGCAGCAGCAAGATACCTGTTATGAACATCTCCCCAGGTCCTCGCCGCCTCCCTCATGGCCCGAATGGCTGCCTCGAGTCAGCAGAAACGCCCTCAACATTTCGAGTTCCAGACTCACCCTTGACATAATGCGCATCCGTGGCCCATTCAGAGTTGAGCGCCTGATGCTCGACATGCCTCCACCCCTTTCCCTTCAAATCTCCGGGCACATAATCTGGATCGATTTTGGGCCTCAGCTCAGCGATGTACACGGCCAGCGCAAGCAGCCACCACTGCCGGACCAAGCTGATGTGAAATTTGGCGGGCAGCAGCGGCAGCAAGATCCGCACCGCGTGGCTCGTTGTCAGGACGTGAACGATAAAGAAATTGTAGGCGTGCGTTCCGGGGCGAACCGTCGCAACGAGCAACGCCACCGCAGCTTCCTGTGACTCCCGGAACAGTTTGGCGGGATTTTCGGACGAAGGCAAGTCCCAGGCGTTCCAATACTCGAGGACGAGCGATTCGTGCTTTTGGAAGAGGGGCTCGATGTTGGCGAAGCCGGGCTCTTTGAAGAGGCCGTCAAATCGGTCATCTGAGGCGAGCTTGTTGATGAGTTCTAGGAAAGAAGCGGAGGAGAAGGAGGACTGGCGGGTGTAAGATGGGTTGTCAAGGTACTTGTGCAGAAAATTGTACTGCGTAGCGGCTAGTCCGAGGGCCTCCATGGCGATCTCGCGGCTGTCGAATTCGTAGGCATAGCCAAGGTGGATCAGGGGGTGGCCAACTAGGCGCAAGTCAGTCGAATTGGCCATGAGTGTAAAGAGACCAAGGAAAGAGGTTCGTAACGTACGGCCGCCTATGAGACCATTGATCAGGGGTTCATCCCCTTTAAACATGTACTCATCGATCACCTTCTTCCAGTTGTACGCATGCTTCATGGCCAGGGCATCTTCAAAGAAATCTACATAGGCCCGCTGGTACCTCTTGTCGCCCAAAAAGTCCCGCCAATCATCCTCGGCAATCTCGGATGGCGACTCTTTCCATGGCTCGAGGCTCTTGGCCTCCTCGTCGTAGATGCGGTAGAGCTGGTGTGACTCGGCGCCGAGATGGTAGGCAGAGCACAGGATATGCGGCATGTGGTTGTCGAACTGCAGATTGTGATAGATGATGGAGTGGTTGACGTGGTTTGCTCTAAGTAGATGCTTGAGCGTACGCGGTCTCTTGTCTGGGTTGGCCTCGACACTTTGCACCTCGACGGGCGGTATGTCGATCGCCCTGGGCTCTTCGCGGGGGGTCACCAGTCGGTTGACCAGCGGCACGAATGAGAGGAGTGAAGCCATTTTCACTGCTGTTTCTGTTTTCTGTCCTTCACTTCTCAAACATTGCAGCAATTTACGAGACAAATGCTGCTTTAGATGCAGAAAAGTCGGCCAAGACGCACTTGGTGAAGTCGACCTTCATGGACAAACTCAACATTCCATTTGTTGATGGGGTGATGTAAGGACACCAAGAATGATGATCCCTAACCGCCAAGCCCATACCAATAGAGTGGGCCCACTCACAGAGTCGCAGCCGAAAATGGCCTTCTTAACGTCATGGTAACCCCACCCCCGCCAAGGGTCCGAGATCCGGACCCGCGAGATTTCATCCCAGCTTGGAGCTCGCTGCCTGATAATCTCAACCTAGAGTTAGTTATACAAGTACCTCATCAACGAGGACTTGACAGCAACGCCAGCAGCAACAATGGCCCCGAAAGCAATCATTGCCCCGTCGATTCTCTCGGCAGACTTTGCCGACCTAGGCGCCGAATGCTCGAGGACTATTGAGCGGGGCGCCGACTGGCTCCATGTCGATATCATGTAGGTTCTTCTGCCCAAGGTACCTATCTCCCCCTGACTACGCCGCATAGCTCACCACCATGGCCCTACTAGGGACGGCCACTTCGTCCCGAATTTGACCTTCGGCCCGCCCGTGGTGGCCAAGATCCGCTCCCACGTCGACAGGCCAGCCGAAGCCCACGGCAAGGGCACCTTTGACTGCCACATGATGATCGCCGAGGTACTTCCACCCTCTCCAGCTCTCTCGGCCCCTCTACCACATAGCTAACAAGTGTTGTTGTTCCCAGCCCAAGAAATGGGTCAAGGAGTTCAAATCGGCCGGCTGCGACCTGTACTGCTTCCACTACGAGGCCGCCATCAACTCGACTGCCGCCGAGAGTCCCGACGCCAAATCCGACCTCAAGACCTCCCCCCGCGACATGATTCGCTACATCCACGAGCAGGGCATGCTGGCCGGCATCGCCATCAAACCCGCCACGCCGGCCGACGTGCTGTACGAGGTGCTGGATAGCCACGACAAAGCCGAGCGGCCGGATGTAAGAAAAGCTCTCCCTATCTCCTTCCTGGTTGTATTTTGTGGGATACTGATACTCTGGTTGGGCAGATGGTGCTGGTGATGACGGTCGAGCCAGGGTTCGGCGGGCAAAAGTTCATGGCGTCGGAGTTGCCGAAAGTGCAGGCGCTGCGGAAGAAGTACCCGGATCTAAACATCGAGGTGGACGGTGGGCTGGGGCCGGGGACGATCGACCAGGCGGCGGATGCCGGGGCAAATGTGATTGTTGCGGGGAGCGCTGTGTTTGGGGCCAAGGACCCGGCCGGGGTGATTGCGCTGCTGCGGGAGGCGGTCGACAAGCGGAGCGGGAAGTTATAGCGTCGGTGCAGTTGAGGATGGTAACGGCATGTGCGAGTTAGCATGAGCGTAGATCTGCTTGTCCATAGAGATGAGATACCTGGCATTGCGACAGCTTGAATAAATATCGATAATCACTATGTTTCTCATCGCATTTCAGTGCTCACAACACTGGTGTCGAAACAAGGCGGCCCCATACGAAAATGTGGACGAGGGCCGCCGAGTTGGAGATGGAATTCTTCCGAGGTGCCTCAGAAACCAAAGGTAGAGCACCAGACATTGAGCGGACACTTCTCGTTGCCAGGGGCTGCGTATAATCCGCACTCGGCCTTGGCATCACAGTTCCTATGATAATCGCATTAGCACAATTCCCTATCACTCCCGTGCTGCCATGAGCTGCCTTACGATATACACACATCAGCGCCACAGAAGTCCGGACTGAACCCGCACCGGCCTTCCTAAGCCTCGGGGTTAGCGGTCATTGTCAAACCACCAACAACACCCCTGAGCGGGAACCAACGACCCTTGCTGCAACACGCACCGTTCACGCTCCGCGTCCCGGGAGCACGCGCCCCCTGGCAGGCTCTGACATGCCGCCCGTTCACCCCATGAGGATGGTGATTCCTTGCGTTCCCCCTGAGCCCCTGAGCAACCCTCCAGAGAGGGTTGATGCTTGCGTGCGTCGCATTGTTGAATCTGGGCGTCTTGGGGTCGTGCGCAGGGAACTTGGCCCTGTATATCTCGCTGCCATTTTTAGCAAGGGTTAGCGCCGCCGCAGGGAGCGTGGTGTTGGTGTTTGTGGTGTTGTTGGCGCGGCGAACACAAACGGAGACTCTCGCCCCTGAACTAGAACGGCCCCTAGCGCTGCCCAGAAGGGCAGCATAACTTTCAGAGGCAGCATCGTTGATGGAAAGGAGTCTAGTGCCGGCTTGGACAGGTCAGACAACGTACTGACACTGAAGAAGCACGGTCGTATTTGAGATGATGAAGCGAGAGTCAGAGTCAGGGGATTCCGTCTCTCCCTTTAAGACCCCAAAAGTTCCGTCCAGCCGAAAGAAGGTGAGCCCTCATCGTCCTCGGCTCGATAGACCAGAACGGAAGGCATGTCAGATTTCCCTTCGAGGTAGGTAACCGCGTAACTAGTCACTTGGGCGGCTCGGAGGGTGGTATCAATGTCATCTGGTCCATCTAAAGTTGATCAAGTTTTAGTCTAGACTCCGTCTACGGCCAAAATGCCCCATAGTCCGTTTGGCATGAGTAAGGCCATCTCACCGAATCTCACTCTATCCAGACAGTTGTAGTCAATGTACATGTATTCTGAAATCTCACAGGCACCCGACTGACAAGACTTTCGGGCCGTCCGACTTATGTGACTAACTAGTCACACCACTCAATCCCTACCCCACGGCCTCCGTGAGATCCGTCTTACCCCCCTAACCTACCTTCAATTGACTAATAGACAGATTCCAACTTCCCGTAATCGTTTGGTGAGCCCGAGTTTCAATACTAGCGTGTATGATTAAGGTACCTACCTACTTTGCTTCCCCTGGGACTGCGGCTGATATCCCATGCCATCATGGATGGCTCCTGACCCTTCACTCGACATTGCATGGGGTCTCACATAAGGCTCATTTGCTCACAACAAAGCGCTCTGTTGTTGCAGCAGGCGTGGTGAGTTACTGCCGTGGTTGAAGAGAATGCTTCCTTGATGGGACACTTTCACAAACACCCCCTTTCCCTCTCCCGGCCTCCCTCCCCCCCCCCCCCCCCCGCGGGCGGACCAATCTCTGCTCCACCCTGGCGATGAGAACCTCCGTTGCCGGCTGCCCAGAAATCCCTTAAACTGTCTCTGAGCTGTCCACCTGGAGAGAGACAAAGGAGACTGTTCTTTTCCAGTCATCCGGCGTCCCTCAATTATCACTCTGGGCAAGATGCTTCCAATATCCTGCCCGCTGCTCATGGCAGCCCTGGCCACGGGAGTTCTGGCGGCCCAGCAGGACATTGTCATGTGGCCGTGGATGAATCCCGACTCGATGAGTGCCTCTCTGGATGTTGACTCGACCTGCTTGAACGCCCTGTAAGTTTAACCACCACCACCTTGGCCGGATGTTCTTGTCGGTAGGGTTCTGGCCACGGACAGAAACGCATCGATATCTTGTCCGCAAGGCCACCTGACCTCCGCGACGCACTACTACCTGTACACCTGGGCAAACGACAACTTGACAGTACTATGCCCGCAGGCTTGTGCGGATTCCCTCAACAGCTGGGAGCAAAACGTGGTCCAGAAATGCTCGGGCCAGAGCGTCATCATGGACGGCCACTGGATCAAAGCCGAGACCTTGTTCACATGTACAAGAACGGACATGATCTCGCCTGTCTCCAGTCTGACAGTGGCTCGTGGTGCATGTACGGCTGCTTCAATTTCCCCTGAAGGGTTCCTTCATGGGCTCACTCGTCCGAAAACCTTGCTAACAGACAACAGGATCGAGAAAGAAGACTGGCAAGGACAACAGCCTGCGTATGACGCCGATGACTACTGCACCTGTAATTCAAGCTCTTGTCTCCTGAACTTGAAATACCGGAGGTCCATGGGACTCACACCTGGCACAGATGGTGGCCCGAGCTTGGACATGCCCAAGTGCGCAGATCCAGACTTTGACCTATCCGTCGTGCCACCAAGTACGAATAGCATGGTCAGATTGTATTCGACGGATCTGGTATGGATTATACTCACCCTGATCACCACGGCCGCCGCTGCTTGCCCGCCTCTGACATGTATCACGCCACAGCTTTGCAGCAATTGGTTCCCCCAATACTTCCATGGCCGACTGGCAAGTCCGTTCTTGACCGAGGGCGGAGACACCGACTATCTCCTCGATCAGTGGACAGACATTCAGTCGGCCTGTGGAAAGGACATGCCCGCCATCACCGCCTCCAAGACACTGTATTTTGATGAGTGGTCCAGTATTTCCTCTCTACCTCGCTTCTGTCATTACCTTACCCGAGGTGGGAAGTAGGTTCTGCTAACGGCAAAGTACTGGAAGGGTATGCCACTGCGACACCTACTATCCTCACCGCCAGGAAAAGAAAGGCCAAGCGTGAGGCCACACCAAACGTCTAGATCTCGGGACATGCGCACCTTGGCTGCTACACCGACGCCGACGACCAGACGCTGCCTGACAGCAACCAAACCTTTATCGATTTGACCGTTGAGAAATACTAGTCGACGTGCTCCGGCCAGGGCTTGGGCGTCTTTGGCCTCGAGAACGGCAACGAGTGCTGGTGCGGAGCCAGACTGAACAGCAACACGACCGCTCCATGGGGTGCGATCATGCATGCGACGGCGATCCGGCAACGAGATGTGGTGGTGGATGGAATCTTGACGTGAGCTTTCCCCGCCGGTTATAGATGTAAGCTGAGGAGAGGTGACTAACACAGTGCTTGATGTCTTTACTCCCAGATCTACGCCAAAGTGGACACGCCCACGACAATGTCGGGCGGTCCCGGTGCTCCCACGGGGATTTCTGCGGTCCCGGCAACTGCGCGTCCGGGAACTGCGACCCGGACATTGGGGGCATCTCGACGGACGGATCCTGTGGGCCCCTGTTTGCTGGTAACAAGACGTGTACCGGAAGTCAGTTTGGTACCTGCTGCAGTCAGTTTGGCTTCTGTGGCTCGGATGATGACTATTGCAAGGCACCCAACTTCTATTCGGGGGCGTGCCATGAGTAGTTGAGAGGAAGCGATGGGATTTACATATGGTAACATACCTAGGATACCTGAACTGTCGAGAGATGAGAAGTAAACACAGGAGCTCGTTGACGTTCACTCCCCACTCGCCAGCACCTTGTCCAACATCGCAGTCAACAGCTTCACCTCGTCAACTAAAACACGTCAGCTGCTTTAACCTCACAAAGCAAAGCGTTGAATTGGCAGGGAGCTCACCAGTGTTATAATACACCATACTAACCCTGACCACTCCGTCCCCTCCAGCCAGCCAGCCCCAGCACCTCCTCCACCAACCTCACCGAGTAAAACGACCCCCAGCGGAACCCAAGCACCCCACCACTCTCCCTCTCAACCGCCTCAACCAGCTCCCTGGACCCCCACCCCTTCCCCGTGAAACTCACCGTCGGCACTCTCACACCGGAATCATTGTTCAGCTCCCCGTAGACGGTGACATCGGCGCTGCGTGAGGCGAGCCAATCCAACAGCGTGGCTTGGAGCTGTTGCTCATGCGCCGCAATGCCCGCCCACTTGTCAAGGTTGGTGTCCCTGTCGTGGGGTTTCAGGTACGAGACGATGGCGGGGAGTGCGTGTACCAGCTCGTAGCTTGCTGCGCCGAGGCCGAGTTTGTTTTCGAGGGTTGCGTGCGGCTTGAAGAAGTGGCCGAGGGAATGCAGGTTGGAAAGGGCCAGGGGGCTGGCGTAGAGGAGAACAATATGTGGACCATAGACCTGGGTTTTGCCATATGTTTACAAGTCTGGACTCAGGAGAGTCAAGGGAAGTGGGTACGATGGAATATGCATACCTTGTACCAGGAGAAGGAGTAGAAGTCAACTCCGAGGTCTTTGACGTCGATTCTGCGGTGTGGGGCATAGGCAACGGCGTCGACGCACACCAGTGCTTTCGGGTTGTGGGCATGGACGGTCGAGGCAATGGCTTTGATGTCGTGGATGGTGCCCAGGATGTTGCTTGCGTGGGTGTAAGTCACCAGCCGGGTCTTATCCGTGGGGAGGGCGGCGAGGTTCGAGGCGAGCAACTTCGCGTTAGTTTTGGCGTCGGGGCCGTCGCTGTTGGGCTTCCACCATTCAAGCACCAGCTTCTGGCGCTCGGCGAGGTCCACCCATGGCGTAATGTATGCCTCGTGGTCGATGGCCGAGACAATTAACTCGTCGCCTTCTTGGAACCGCAAAGCATACGAGACGTTTCGGAGCAGTTGGGTGGTGGACGGACCGAGCACTGTGCCATGTCAGATTTGCAGTCCGGAACCAATTGGGGACAGTACACACCGATCTCGTCTCTCACGGCACCGATGTACCTCGCTGCCGCCGCATATCCTTCGTTGTAGCGGTCTGTGGACCTCTTGCCCGTCGAGTAGGTGGCTCCGAGCTGGACATTCGTGGCCAGGAGGTAGTCTCGGATGCTGCGGCGGTCATTAACTGGGCATTATCAAACTCGGAAGTTCATGGTGCACTCATACCGTTCAGTCACTGTTCCAAGGGCTTGACTTCCACCGGCATTGTCAAGATAGACTTGTTCTCCGGCCAATGCGGGGAATCTTGCCCTGACTTCGTTGGCATCTAGAGCGGTAGCCCTGGTGAGGTATGCCGAGAGATGAGAAGTGTACTGCAGTCGTCAAATAACATACGGGCACAACATCTGAGATAAAGGAGGAGGGGGAGATAATAGCCATAGTATCAGTATCCATGCTGATACAACCCGGAGTTGCCCAGCACGGGACAAGATCCTATAGCCGGGAGAAGTGGGTACCTAAGCGGAGGCCGATCCTTCGGCCGGTGAACTACAAAGCAGCTCGGAAGCCCTTCGTCTGCGAATTTCCAACCAGCGCTGGCCATGGTTCCAAGGTGTCAACCCCTGAGCGAGCCGCCCTGATTCCCAAGTCCTAGCTGGAAAGAACCGGTGATTGGCAACCCAGGGTGCTGCCCGGCGACTTCATGCAGCTGCCGCTGGCATATTGTTTCGGCAATCTCCCAACAGGCGCCACGGCTCACAGCATTGACGTCTCAGCTATCCAGGCGGCCCTCCAGCTGGTGAACCTGGTTACGCCTTGGCATTGTGTTAGTACTTACCGCCACGATAAGCACGACTTGATGCAGGGTATAAGGTATGGCATGAACGATAACCGAAGCCTGGCGGCACCGCTCAGACGAGGTGATGCGGTATTGGCGCCCGTGCCGCTCGCTGTCTTAGCTGTGGGACGGATATAGCAGACCGGCCTTTCGACGTCATGCAACAGTTGCGCACAATGTTGGCTTTGAAGTTAACTCCGGACGAATGTGTAAGTCAAGGTACTGTTTAGCTCTCAGAACTCCATGCAGGAAGGGACGACAAGGGGCCGGCGTTGGTGATGTGGGGAAAATGTTTTGGGCCCCACAAGGATTTTGCTGCCATGGGACACCGCAGTTATTTCATCGAGATCAGCCCATTTCTTGGGGAGCTCCTTCCGTACCTCATGGGCTCCTTCAGTCAAGCAATCTCTCGCCATCACCCAATTGACTCCCACGATGAAGAGAAAGGCAGATGGTCTCGCTGACGGGAAGAAGCAAATCAATAAGCGCTCCAAGAACAGTACCTGAACCCTCCCTCCTTGCTCGCACCGCGCAGTTGCAGTCCTGACCCGCCGTAGCTCTGAGCGATGAGGATGCCAAAGCTCGATTCCGAAAGGGCCTCTTCGACAAGGCCGTTCTCGACAAGTACACTTCGCAGTATGCCTCGTCAACCCCCTACAAGCACAGCGTGATATCCGAGCTGGTCGATGATGGCCTCCTGCGCAAGGTCCGCACCGAGATCCAGGCCAACGTCCACTTCACCCCCAAGGAAACCGACATCTACAAAATCCACCAGAGCGGCGATCTGGCGAACCTGGACGGCCTCGAAGACGAAGCATTGGCGAAGCTCCCCTCCCTCTTGGCGCTGCGCGACGCTCTCTATTCGCAGGCCTTCCGCGACTACGTTTCCCACATCACCGGCTGCGGTCCCCTGAGCGGGCGCAAGACCGACATGGCCATCAACGTCTACACTCCTGGCTGCTACCTTTTGTGCCATGACGATGTCATTGGCTCGCGCAAGGTTAGCTACATCCTGTACCTGACCGACCCGGATACGCCATGGCAGCCCGAGTGGGGTGGTGCCCTGCGGCTCTTCCCTGTGGTGGATCGAAAGGGTAAGGATGGAGAGGTGGCCAAGACACCATTGCCGGACGTCGTCAAGGTCATCCCGCCAGCATGGAATCAGCTTGCCTTCTTCGCGGTGCAGCCGGGAGAGTCGTTCCACGACGTCGAGGAGGTCTACCATGCCGCCTCAAAGGAGGAGTTGGAGAAGAATGGCGGCCGCATCCGTATGGCCATCAGCGGCTGGTTCCACATCCCGCAAATTGGAGAGGATGGATATGTGGAGGGGGCCGAAGAGAAAGCCGCGCAAAAGAGTGGTCTGATGCAACTACAGGGTAACCCAGACCAGCATGATCGCCCACAGGCGAAACCTGTTCCGGTCGAGAAAGGGGATACCGAGGACGGCGACGACTTCCCCCTCGACGAGGCCGATCTCGAGTTCTTGCTCAAATACATCGCGCCTACATACCTGACCCCCGACACAATCGAGCGGGCTGCCGACCATTTTGAGGAGGAATTCAGCATCACCTTGCCTGACATATTGCACCCAAAATTTGCCGAGAAGCTCCGCAGCTACGTCGAGTCGCAGGAAGCGAAGCAGCTGCCTGAGAATAGTGAGGAAATCGAGAAGAGCGCCTGGAAGGTCGCCCGGCCACCCCACAAGCACCGGTACCTCTACCTTCAGCCTGGCCAGGAAAAGCTGGAACCCTCGCCGTTGAAAGAGCTTCTCGAGGTATTGCTACCGTCCAAGCAGTTCCGCCTCTGGCTTCAGATGGCAACTCGCTCCACCATAGAGAGCTACGACTTGGTGGCTCGGCGGTTCCGTCACGGGAAGGACTACACGCTAGCCACTGGACACGACGGCAAGCCGAGGCTCGAGGTCAACATTGGCCTCACTCCTACCGGGGGTTGGGGCGATGTTGCCGAGGATGACGCCGACTCCGAAGCATCGTCCGACTCGGAAGAACAGCCCCGCAGCAAAAGGGGCAAGAAGGCCGCTGCGAACGGCAAAGGGAAAGGCAAAGCAGACGTGGCAGAAGCCAAGTCCAAGGGCAAAGGTAAGGCCATCGATCAGGACGTCGAAGAAGAAAACGAAGAAGAGGAGGTTGGCGGTCACGAAGTGTACATGGCCGGCGACGACGACAGCAACGAGGACGCGGCCATCTACAAGAGCAGCGCGGAGGACGACAATATCCTGTTTTTCCAGGCGGCGGCTTGGAACAAGATGACCATCGTGTTGCGTGACAGCGGAACGCTCCGCTTCGTCAAGTATGTGAGTGCCAGTGCCAAAGGCGACCGATGGGATGTCAGTGGCACGTTTGAGATTGAGGAGCAAGACGAGGAGCCGGATGAGGAAGTAAATGATGAGGCCTCTGGCGTCGGCGTGTTGGACGAGTCCGAGGAGGAGTTCAATGGGTTTTCGGACAGCGTGGAGAGTGATTCCGAGTAGAACCCCTGGCTGAGTTTTGATGCCGGTGGAGCAGCATACTGATGATGATGACACTGGACACCGGCCATGTCCTGGCCCATTCTTGTGCTAGTAACAGCCTACAATGTCATTGTACTCGGTGGTGGTTGCATTGGGACTGGGGTCTTATTAACCGACCGGATTCTCGCATCGCCCAGATATTTGCCCAAAATCTGTGCCTCTCAAGGCTTCCCTTGCGTCACCAACAATACCACAGTAGGCCGCGGAACCGGACTCCATGGCTCGGAATACAGCCTCCGGTACACCTGCCCCTCATGGGCCCGATCACTTCAGGTTGATCAGCCCGGTCCAACTCAATGAGCCCAATATCGAAGAGCTGGAGATGAGCGTAGTGGCATCGGAAAGTGGCACTGCCTGCAACGGGGCACAGGCACATACACAAGCAGGACGTCTTTCTTGGCTCGGTCTCATGACCACTGTGTTCGCTAGCCCAAGCGCCCAAGAGTGAAGAGGCGGGACGTTCGCACGTCGCGGACCTTGAAGTCTCTAGAAGACCAATACATGTCTGATCACAACCTGAGCGCCAGCACCCAATTGCCCAGTCCACATGCGATGACTGGACTCATTGATGCTGACTGCGTTCGTCGCACCTCTTCGATCCTGAATACCTTGATCCTGGCCCAGCAAGTAGATTCCACCATTTTGGCATGAACGGCGGTCAGTGCCGCTGACCGGATTTAAGGGGACAGCCAGTGAGTGAGCCCGCTGACAGGACCTACCAACCAGGGCCGTCCAGCGCCACCTTCCTGCCGAGTTTGGCTGCTGACACCGGGCAGCAGCCCAGACCCATCCGTTCAAGAGCCGATCGATTCGGATTGACAGCAAATTCCTGCATGATCTGGGAGTTCATCCCATCTTGCTCCGATTTCATTCTCCTGCACAGTCCTGTCCGCATACAAAATCCCTGATACCCCTGGTACTCGATTTTTTGCCCTTACAACTCACCTCAGAGCATTCCATTCCTCCGACACTCATCTTTTAGCTTTTTTTCTCTCGCAATGCCCATCCGCAACCCGTTCGCGCGCCGGCCCGGCCCCGCCATTCAAGATGAGAACCAACGCCCGGGCTCCGCCGCTTCGGGAACCATCACCGACGCCGCGCACCTCGGGTTTGAGAGGGTGGATACCGTCGGGTCGAAGGCATCGTCGGCGTTCAGCATTCGCAGCAGCAGAAGGAGCCAGGACACGGGCGAGTACAAAATGAGCGGTATGTTTTTCGGTTCGGACCCTTCGGCAACCCCTCGGCGATCACCACCCCGCTCAGGGCAGGTTCCTCTGCCGGCGCAGAATGAGCAACAATTCGGGCCATTGCGTCCGCTGATGTCTCAACATCTTCGGTATCTACCTAAATGAACTTGGAAGCTGACATCTTGGGATTCTCGAAGTCGTCAATGACAGCGGAGTCTACCTACCAGTACGGCTACCCCCTGACCCCTGTCCAACGGCCAATATCGAAGCATTCAAAGACAATTATCCTCTGACACAACACTACCAGCCATCCCCCGTCGAAAGGGAAGCCTCCTGGCCACGGCGCTACCTGTCTCGCGCGTCGAGCGACCGGAGCAGCAGCGGCGAGATTGAACACTTTTCCATCTCGCGCGAATCGTTTGACTCGTACCGGCGGTCATTTGTAAGTTGCTCCCGCCGCCAAGCTCCTACACGGCGGGTCGCTGATATCTTATGTGTGTTGCGTAATAGGACATCAGCGCCAAGAGCCCCGTCGTCATCACAGACCCGTCGCCGACCCGTCAAAGCCTCGACTCTCACCGGTTTCCCTTTTCATCGCCGCGGTACGCCCCGCCTTCGTCGAGGTCGTCGCTGGGTGATCAGCTCCGACCGCAGTCGCAGTCCACTACACACCGACGGTGGGATTGGCGGGGTGGGCACCGGGAGCCGCCCACGCCGGAGGAGAGTTGGAAGGGGGGATCACAGGAGGAGGTAGAAGAGGAGGAGGGCAGGTTTGAAAACGTCGGGCTGGGCGATGACGGCGTGAAGCAGCAGCAGCAACAGCACCAAACGCAGGACCAAGAGGAGGTGCCGGCGCCAGCGCCCAAGAAGAGGGGTTTCTTTGCCAAGTTTGGGTCGGATAGCAACAACAGTGCTGGAAACGTGAATGCGCCGACGGAGGAGGAGGGGACGGCCGTGTCAAGGTTCCTGCCTTTGCCTTTGGTTGGGAGAAAAGGTGCGCAGGGCGGTGGGCTCCAGCAGCAGCAGCAACAAGGCGCCGAATTGAAGGTCATGCCTGTTTCAGCGATGGGCAGGCAGCTGCAGGAGGTCGAGGTTTGAGCATCGAGGGTTTTATCCATGGTTCGTTTGGTTCGATATAGTTTCAGAAGGCAGATCAGCCGGGGCCAGGCGTTGCGAGGCAGTCAGGCACATATATCGCCTAAGGGAGCAGTAGGTCTTTGGGTATGATCACGGGTGGTTAATTCTGCTGCAGGCGGACGTGCGAGGCAGTTGGCGTTATGGCTGGTCCTCGGGGAAACTCGATAACTCGATATGGCGCACACGACTACTAATGGGTTTGGAAGTGATAGTTAAATACAGATATCGGCGACGTTGCCGCTGCCAGGCAGGGACATGGGCAAACTCAATCAGTGGTCAAGAGAAAGCAGAGGCGCCAGGTCGTCGTTTGCTCAACTCCTCTTCACACTGCAGTTTCCTTCGAGTTGCAGTCCCGATCGCTTCTTCCTCCCTGCATGCTGGTTGCTCGAGAGCATGCAGACCAGTGGAGATGCAACACTTAGAATCTTCCGCAGTGGTGCGGCAGCTGCCTGGCCAAAGAAGCAGGTATCGACAAACTCCTTGGGCATCACTGCAATCGAGCATCACAAGTCCTCCCAATGGCAGCTGGTAACCTGGATCGATCCAACTCGTGCTGGGTATTCAACGCTAGATCGGCCGCTTCTCACACAACGTCGCGCCATTTCGTTCACATCTATGATGCACCGTCGGTGCACCTCGTACAGGCGTCAGTTTCTCAGCTCCTCGCTCAGCGCCTGCAGCCCCTGAAGGAGGTCGTCCCGCAGGTCCTCCCAGCCCTCGACGCCAATGCTGACCCGCACCAGCCTCCTGTCGACAGTCGAGTCGCTCATGGCCCGCCACTCGACCAAACTCTCGACGCCACCGAGACTGGTGGCGTGGTGGAAGAGGAACAGCTTGCTCGGCAACCGCTTTGCATGCTCTTCCGACTTGAGCCACAGCGAGAAGACGGGTCCGTGGCCGTTCGGCATCTGCTTGCTCAACCAAGAATCCGGCTGTGACGCTTCGGGCTGCTGGGACGAGTGCTGGATCTTGTACACCAGGTCTGAAACCACGTTTCCTCCCGCCTTCTTCTGCGAGGCGAGCCAGTCCACCAGGTGCTGCGTGCTTTCGCTCTGCCGCTTCACCCGCAACTCCAGCGTGCGCAGACTGCGCACACCCAGCCAGCCCTCAAAGTTGCCCATAACGCCGCCCAGGTGGAGCCGTTCCTCTCTCAGCTCTGACAACCATCCCGGCTGACCGTCTTTGCCATGTGCCCGCTCAGGGTGGATCGCCAGCACGCCGCTCAGCATATCCGAATGACCACCGAAGTACTTGGTCGCACTGTGCATGACAATGTCGACACCGTACTTGAACGGATCTTGCAGCGGCGGCGGGGCAAACGTCGCGTCGACCGTCAGATAGCAGCCGAGCTCGTCCGCCTTCTTGCGGTAGTAGGCCAGGTCCCGCGCCTCGCCTGTGGGGTTCAGGGGTGTCTCGACGTGGATGACATCCCCCTTCTGCAGCTTGACTAGGTCGTTCTCGTCCTCGAGCTCGAGCTGCTCCAGCCCGTTGAGCTTCTTCATGAGCTTCAGAATTCCGTGGCAGCCGTGATACCCGCCGCCGATGGCAACGCGTTTCGGGTTGAGGAACACAATCATGGCATGGAACGCAGCAAGCCCGGAGGCATACGACACAGCCGGCCCTCCCAGAAGCGAGCTGAGGATCGCTTCATAGCGAGTCGAGTTTGGCGACTTCTCCCGCGAGTAGATGTAACTTTCATCGAGCGTGCTGGGCTGTCCGCCGTTAGACTAGTGCCGTTGCTTTGGGAATTCGGACACTATCTCACATCCATCTCTGACCACGGCAGCAGTTCATCAGGATTATCTGAATACCGGAAAGTGGTCGAGACGTGCAATGGCGGCGCGACTGCCGGATGAGTGTTGGTATAGTCATCGGCGTGGATCGACCGGGACGCCAGCGACAGCTGCCGGCCAAAGGCAGCAGTGAGCTGGTTCGGGCTGGCGCCGGCCGCCTTCTTCTCGAGAGCCATTTTGGAAACCATGATATCGGCCTCTTTGTTCGCTAAAAATATTCAGGTTTTGATGTTTACCTCCTCGTCAGTTCTCAGGCTCTCGAGACAGCAGGTAAAATTGAAGACGGGTTGGGCTGCCGTCTGGTTTTCCATCAAGAAATCTCAGGCCCGATCGCGCCATATCCGGAGCGGGGCGGCTCCATCGGTCTCCATCGGCTGTCATTCACAGGGCGTTTCAGCAGCACCAAGTAGACGGGATACAGGATGGGCATGCTTTGCTCGGCTCCTTTCAAACCCTTTCTTGCCGCGAGGCCTTCCCGGTCTCCCTTTCTCCGTTCGGTCCACCCGGTCCGGTTATGATCCCGGAGCGGCACCGGACCCACACCGCTGGCTGGCAGCCTCTTGTGATGGCCCAGGACCAGGGGTGGGTGTTGGCCTTCATATATGTGTGAGACGGGAGTCGACTCTTTGTTCGTTCTACGAGAACATGCATTGCGCGCATTGATTGCAGCAGTCTGGATGTTACCACGCGGATCTCAAGATGTAGAAGGACACCACCCTAGAAAACATCACGGCGCAAGTCCACAACCGATGGGCCGTTCCAGCCAAAGAAGAAAGCTACAATGGGATCCTCAGTAACAACTAATCAAACCTGGTTCCGCCCTCACCGGCATGCTAACGACCCGGAAAACAAGGCTGTGCCATACACAACGTCTCCTGAACGACATGCTGTCCAAGTCTTACCGCCAGAAGAAGACCCAAGAACCGGGCAGATATGGTTGGCCGCCTCGCCTATGTCAGGCCGATCCGCGACGGCCGACTCCGGCACCAGGCGGATCCCAATTTACCGTGCTGCTGTTCTGAAATGAACGGTCTTCAGGGAGCATGCCACTCTCCTGAAATCCAATCCGCGCGGACGCAAGAGGTTTAATGGCCCGGCCAGAGGCACCACGCGCGAGTCGGGGGATTGGGACCCGTCGTTTGGTTCAGAGCCTCCTGCAGATATAAGGCTTCGGATACTGCGCCTAGTCGTACTGCTGCGTCCCTGGACACGGGCGGTAGCGGGAAGAGGGCGTTGCTGGCGGGCAGGCTGCGGATGCGGAAAAGAAGAGGAGGGAGGGGGGAGGGGGGCCGGCGTGGGCGAGTGAGTGTGTGTGTAGCGCCTGAGGTGTTTTGGAACGCGTGGTCGAGTAGTTGTGAGGATGCGCGGCGTAAGAGGATCGAGTTCGTGCTCGAGCGGTGTCTGAGCAGATCGTCTTCGTTTCTTGCTGGAGAGCGTTGCATGGTGCGGGAACAGGCCGCTGCTCACCCTGCAAGTATTATTGCCACAGCTGCGTGGCAAGGGCAGAAAGAGGAGGTTTTGCACCACCCGGGAACAGCTCGAACAGGCGCGACAGGAGTCAATCCAACCCTGCTGCAGCGAGGCAGCATGGTGCATCCACCAGCGCATCCACGCGGCCTTACTGCGCGCAGCAGCCCGGCTGACACCTTCAGCCGCACCGCCGCCGAAATCGACAGCCGCAATGACCTGGGGACGCCGCCCTCCGCGTCGCAGCGCGGTGGAGAGCGCCGTGGCAGGTCATGTTCCGCACCGTAGCACTCGCCTCGCCCCTCAACACGGCCAACCATCGCGGCGAGACCTTCCTTCACATTCTGGACCCGACATCCCTCCCGTGCGGCCAATTGGCGCCTTATCACACAGCACCTGCCGGCAAGGGATTCGTCCTCACCCAGCTCGACGAAACCGGCCAGACGTTTATGTCGGGGCTGATGTTAAGTTTGTCGTCTACTCTCGAGTCGCTTGAAGCAGTGTTTCCAGACCTCCCCGAACCGGACCATCTGGCTCTCGTGCTCTCGGACCCGCACTCGTGCCAGTCATGGACGATATTCGCCCCCGGTTCGTTGCGGATCATTCCGGCACAGCAGAGTCCGTTGAGGTCTACTGCACGTACTTTACGGCCCGCTAGTTCTTCGTCTGGCGGCGACATCTCTGTTTTGATCGAAATGAGTTCTGGTTAGATAGGGGAAATTCTCGAAGGAGAGAGTGGTGGGTGGCGAGCAATAGGGCATCATGATGATGATGGGATGGTGTTGTGATATGTGCTGGTGTATCAGTAAATTGCGGCGCTCGGAGGGGGTTGCGCGCATCGCGGCAGGCTGCTGGTAGATGATGGCCCCTTCTGACTTGACCGCCATAGCGACACGGAGGGTTCAATGTTTCCATTGCTGCCATTCACCCAGTAACCTCGGCCAATAGCTCTGTCAGCGTCACGGCTTGATACCCCCTCTTCTTCATCTCCGGCAGTACCCTCCGCAGCATTGGCTCGGTCCAACTCCGCCGATCATGACAAATCACGATCCCCCCGGGACTCAACATGCTCAACACATGCTTCGCATTGAGCCATGCCCAGCCAATTTGCGCGTCATGCGGGTATATGCTCCCCAGCACGACCCGATACCCCAGCTTCCTGGCCACACCCCTGATCCGGTCGCTGAAGAACCCCGAGCCGGGGCGATAGTACCTTGCCCCCCTAAGGTGGTGGCCCGGCGCAGGCGGCTTTCTGCCCCAGGCGAGATACGCGGCGTCAATCATCTCCTGCGTGGTGCGGATCTGGCCCTCGAGCTCGTCCGTCGTCAGCGCCGTCGCGGGCTCGTCGCGCATGCCATGGTTGGCGAGCTCGTGACCCGCGCGGACAATGTCGCGCAGCACGTCCTCGCGCCCGGCGACCTGGGAGCCGATGACGAAAAAGGTCGCGTGGGCGTCCGAGTCGCGAAGAGCCGACAGGATGGCGCGGGTGTGGTCCGAGGGCGAGTCGTCGATGGTGAGTGCCACCAGGGGTTTGGATGGCGGCAGCCAGACGCGGAAGAGCACGTCGGACCAACGGTAGGAGAGGTAGCGCAGGAGGGGGGAGGGCGGTTTGTAGATTACGTAGAGCGGGAGGAAGAGCAGGACGAGGACGAGGAGAGGGAGGAGAAGGGTGGCCATGCGGCGGCGGCGGAGATGGCGGCGGGTAGGAAGGCGGAGGATGGGGGTCATTGGGCGGGCATTTGTGTCATAACTCGCATGGAATTTGGCTGTAGAAGGTGGATGGTGGTGGTGAGACGAAGCTTGGGTGTTGCTGTCGCGAACCAGCGGCGGTTGGGAAATGAGGATGGTCGACCGATTAACTGGAAGTTAAGCCAACGTGACATGCACAGGGTGCCGATCGGACCCCGTCTCGGAGTGTGGCGCGTGATGCGTGTGGCTGCGTGGCGCGACTTACACCACACGCTCAACACCACTTAAGGGCATCGCCGGATCATCACCGTTTGTCCGGGCCGAATGCAAGCTGCAGAACCCTCCTTCCATCTTCACATTACACCGAGTTCTCACATGACCAGCGGCCCGCCCTACATAAGCACAATGCCGGCCTCCAAAACCTAACACAAAACAGCTCACAGTGGTGTAGTGGGCAACACGCTCAATCGCACGGCCTCGCAGCATGACGGGTCCCTCCCTCCGTCCCGGTGTTCATTCCGGGCTGGAATACCCGCCTTGCCCACGGGTCGACGACAACGCAAACGCCAACACACGCCGACCCGCCACGCTCATGGGGTCCACGGCTTGTCCCCTCTGCTGGTCAGCTGTCGACCGGGTCGGGTGTTGGGAAGAATCCCCTTCATTGAATCTCGGTGATGCCTGATTGACAAGGGTCAATTCGTGGTCGGCTGGCTTGACGAGAGTCCGCCCCCGGATGGGCAGGGGTTGTAGATTAGATTCTCGCGGAGTTCCGGTCGTTTGCAATTTGAGACACCGATTTAAGCCTGGTCTGCTAGACGAGCTCGGTATCTTTTTTTCTGGGTCGACGTTACGCATCCTGTTAGTTGCTGAGATGTTATTCCATCGCTACCAACAAGCCTTAGCCATGATGTTGCAATCCCCATGTCTCCAACAAAGTCATTGACAATTTCATAGTAATAACAACCAAAATAGTCAGCAATCATAGTATCCAATGCCAACCCAGCCATCTCCCTTTTAGATCAGGCATGCCTCGGAAAAATGACCACGCGACAGATCACTAAAATGAACCCGGATTCAAACGCCCCCAAAATGCCGCCGTGCAATGCAAACAAAGCCAAAACACACCGTTTCCCAGGCTGCGTGTGCCACATCAGGCCAACTCCTTCAGCTCATCCTTTTCCAGGGTGCAGACAAACGCATGCCTCAGGAAATGCAGCCACGTCTTGTTCTGCTTCCTCTTCTTCTTTCCTTTTCTCCCCTTGTTCCCTTTCCCACCCTTCTTCTTTTTCTTTTCCGTTTTCACCTCCTCCTCGTCGTCGTCCTCATCCTCACCATCATCGCTCTTTTCTTGCTCTTCCTCGTCCTCTTCCACATCGACATCATCATCGCCATCGTCGTCATTATCATCCCACACCTCCTTACTCACCACATCACCTTTCCGTTCATCAAACACACCCCCCTCCCCAATCCTGACCGCCAACCCAACCATGCTCTTCACCGTCAAATCGTCCAGCCGATAGACTTTATCCTCAAACGTCGAGTACTCGACCTCAAACGCAAACTCCCTCGGCTCGGGCGGGCGGGGCGCCGCAGGTTTCTTGCCGCCGTGCTTCCCGTCTCGCCAGCGCGTCGGCACTAACGACCACCAACTGTCCCGCCATCTTTCCCGCTGACCACCACCATCGACGGCATTACTGTCGTTGTGGTCGAGAGCTGTGGTTGCGTTGGAGGTGAGGTTGAGATTGTTGATGTGTGTCAGGTTGGCGAAGTACTGCGTGTAGCCCGTCAGGGTGAGAGGTTGCGGGGAGTAGGCTGGCCCGGGCGGTGCGGATGTGGACGGCGGGGCGGGGATGTGCAGGTTTGGGTCGTGGGTTGGGGGCTTCTTCTTTTTGGAATCTTTGTTCTTCCTGTGCTTCTTTTTGGTGTCGCTGGGTATTGTGGTGTCAATGTCGTCGAGCTCGTAGCGGCGCAGTTCGAGGTGTTTCTGTGGGTGATCCGACTCCCGGATGTCTGTACGTAGGGTGTCGCGCCAGACCGGCGCGTCTTCGAGTCCCGTGATGTTGTACTCGAGGACGCGGAGGGTGGGGAAGTAGTTCGGCACAATGCTGCCCGAGACTAAGGATAGGTGGTAGCGCTCGCCCCAAGGGTCTCTGTTCTTCTTGCCTTTCCTTCGCTTTCCCTCCCTGCTGACGTGCTTGTCAGCCGCGGGTAGCGGCGTGAGCTTGGCCCAGTTGTGGCGCAGCTCCATCAAATAGTCCGACGCCGACTGCAACGAGAACTCCTCCTCCATCGCTTGACGGGCTCCGAACTCCGACGACGCGGTCATCGCCGCAAAGTTGATGTCGTTGCTGTCGGCGATAATGTAATGGTCGATGTTCATGTGCCCGTACAGCCCGACCACGACAACGTCGCGGAACTGGTGCACCCACAGCGAGTACTTGTGCCAGCACGTCTCGTCCCACAGCATCTTGCTCTCGGTGCGGGCAGGCGGCACGTGGCCCATCAGAATGGCCTTCATGCCGCGTTCGCGCAGAAACTGCAGCTGCACCGAGAGCCACTCGAGCTGCTTGTACCCGGCCTCCGAGGGCTTCGCGCACCCGTCGACGCCGGCATTGCGGTCGAAGAAGTACAAGGTGTTCAGGCTGAAGACGGCCAGCTTGTTGGGGATGACTTCGACGTGGAACCAGCCGCCATATTCGAAACTGTGGCGCTGCTCCTCGGGGATGAAGCGGCGCCAGATGTGGGCGTAGTGCTGAAACCACTTGTTGGGCCCTGGCAGCAGGATATTGTGCGGGAGGATGTCGTTGTTGCCAAAGTTGGGCACGACAGGGATGGCCATACCCTTGCCTTGATCGTCGGCAAAAAGGTCGGCGAACTTGTCGGCGAGCCAGGTGTTGGTGCCGAGGACCTGGTCGGCGTTGCGGGGCAGGTCCTCGTCGCGGTCGTGGCGGGCGCTGTCGCCGGTCCAGACGACAAAGTCGATGGTGTCCTTAAGGTTTGCGGCGATCCAGTCGAATGTCGCGTTCACGAGGGAGGAGGGACTGTCGCAATCCGAGGTCTCGGCACCGTAGGGACCCGCGGGCCCGTTGCCCCGGTGGCATGCGCCATCTTCGTCAGTCGAGGAGTGTACTTTATAGTATTCGTCCAGGTGGAAGTCTGTAGCAACGTCGTCAATCTCTGCAATCGCATGATGCCAAGCCCTGGGATATATGCCCTACCCGTGATATGCAGGAACCTGCCGTGCAACTTCCGAGTCTGCGGCGCCGAGCGTGCATCCAAAGTCTGCGGGCCCAACGGCCCGGCAATGACGCCATGGCACAGCAGAGTCAGCGCCGACAGGCGTCTAAGAGCCATCGACGAACTGAAGACTACCGGAGCAGGACGAAACGAAAAAGAAAAGACGAGTATGAGGTAAGGATGCGCTGTCCGCGGCTTTACATAGTCGTACGCCTTCCAAACGTCGAAGTAGGTGGAGAGAACGAAAGAAGAAACCCAGTGGGTACTGGCTGACCGGGGCTGAACCAAGGATCTTGTCTTTCAAGTTCCAGAATGTTTGAGCGATGGCCAACGGGTGGTCAGATTCGCCAGTATTATCCGGATGCCGTGACTGCCCGAACTGCCCTTCTGTTGGCCAAGAACCCACTGATCGGATGTATGAAAAGAATGGGAGCAAGGCAGCTCTTAATGGTGCGGGCTGTCCGTACTACGCCGAAGTTGTGTCGTGTGCGCAAGTGGGAACCTTGGTGGCCTGTGGGCTGCTCGGCATGACTGGGGATGGCAATTTTGACGTGCTTCCCTTCCCGTGTCTATCTCGCTGCACCACATAAAACACTGTTTTGTCTCTACGGAGAGCTACCCGTTGCATGCCTCTCCGGGACGCTGAAGCAGCTGGGTGAGCCAATATGCGTCCAGCATTATTCCCACGTGTTGGACAAATCTCGGCCGCAAGGGTGCTCCGACAACCACAGCTGAGACATGTGGGCAGCCCGCTGGATGAGAAGATGCATCACGAGCCGATCTCTCTCCCGTCAGTCACCTTCCCCGTGGGGGTAGCCGCCGGAATCACCCCATCGACCATCGACGTCAAAAACGGCCAGGACATCGTCTCACAGTGGCAGGTCGATAAGTCCGAACGGTGTGGTACAAGTACAAGAGGTACGGTATTTGTGAGTGAGGCCCCGACAGCCAGGGGGGGAACCGCCTTCAAGACCGTTTTTGATGTCCAACACCTGCCGTGGTACAACGGCATCTGAGAGAGCCACCGAGTCGATTGGAAATCTGGAATGTCGGGCATGGACTGAGGTGTGGACAGTGCGAGGATTCCCTGCCAGAGCCAAGACATTCCAGCCCCGCTGTGTCCACTAAAAATGAATGGTATTATTGCCCCTGTAATCGCTAGATATTAGCACGGTACGGCATCGGCGCAATAACAATTTGTTAACAGCGAGCTTTGAGGAGGTCAGAAGACTCGGCATCGAAGACAAGCAATATCATGGAACTTGGCTCTCGAGAATCGCGAGAATGTACGTGGGCAAGATGTATTTCATCCACGCAAATGCTTCTACTCACCTCAAGTTCTTGCCGCTGAACACCGTCTCTTGCATAGCATTACATACAATCGAACCCCTTTCTCACGGATCCACCACCTTCGCAGCGACAGCACCGTCCGGCTGCCACGTCCTGAACTTGCGCGTGCCCACGCGGGACTCAAACATGAGGTCCAAGTCCTCGTAGCTCCGCCCGTTGGTATTTGGGACGTCGAACCACACGGCCACCATCCAGATCAGCGCCTGCCCAAAGAATACGAACCCGATCTTGCCGCCGAGGTTGGCCTGGTCCTCGTTGAACAGGTACGGCAGCACGACCAGCCAGATGGTGCTGAATAAGTAGTTGGACGCAATGCCCACGCCCAGCGTCTTCGACCGCAGGCTCATTGCCGACACCTCGCCGGCCACCGCCATGGCCGCACCCACCGACGGGCCGTAGGACAGCGGCGTGATTTGCAGGACAATGCCGATCACCAGCAGGTTACTCGGCGTCCTCGCAAAGCACCCCGCAACGCCCATGATCAGGAACATGGCCGCGCACAGCCCGATCCCGCCGAGCAGCAGCGGCCGCCGATTGAACCGCGCCATGAGCACCACGTTGACTAGCGCGCTCAGCACGCCCAGACTGATGCCAATCTCGATCAACATGGTCACGGTATGCGACGCTAGGCCCGTCTGGTTCAGGAAGTACGGCGCGTTCGCCGACAGCGCGCCGCCAACCACAACGTTCATGGAGCTGCAGAGCAGCACGATGCGCGTGCGCCGCCAGTTGGCGCCGCGGAAGCAGTCGAGCAGCGACGCGGCGGTGGCGCCCGAGGCGGCCATGAGGGCACGCTCAGCATCGATGGCGACAAGCATCTGGTCGACGCGCGCCTGGACGGGCGCATTCTTCGGCGAGAGACGTTCAAGCGCTCGCTTGGCTTTGGCGGGCTGGTTCTTTTGGGCGTGCCAGTAGGGCGATTCGGGGATGAAGGGGAGGAAGACCAGGAGGGCGCCGGGGAAGGCCCAGGCTGCTGCAAAGAGGTGCTGTTGAGGGTGGTGGCCAGGTTAGCGGGGGCTGGTTACCCCAATGTCAGGAGCGAAACTCACTCTGAATGCGGACTCGTCCATGATGCTGACTCGGCTGAAGGTGGCAGAGATTGCGATGAGAAAACCGATGTTCTAATCAGACATTGTTAAACGTCGTTCAAACGTCGTCCACGACTATTCAGTGATTTCCATCAGAGGGCGTACCATGCAAATGGTATTGAAACTCAGCGCGATGCCACGCATCGGCATCGGCGCGATCTCAGACACGTATTTCTGGCCGACTGTCATGGCAATGCCGACGGCCACCCCGGTGATCATCTTGCCGCCCAGGAATTGGGACGGATTCTGCGACACGAAGTTGAGGGCGACCCCCCCAGCCGCCACGATGGCTGTGAGCAGGAATCCCAGGCGGCAGCCGAACCAGTCGACAAACTCGGCGGCCGCGAGCGAGCCCACGAGGGTCATGACGTTGTACATGGCGTTCCAAGCTGACTGCCAATGCGCTGGGATGATGAGCTTCCCGTTGACCTCGCTGGCAAATGTGTGTCTGAGAAGGACGAGTGTTAGTACCGGTTAGTGTGTTCACCTGGGGCCAAGGTACTCACTGGAAGGCCGGCATGGCAAGGCAGACAGCCAGAGCCAGATTGTCGTAGCCGACCATGACAGCGCCGATGTTGGCATAGAGCGAGCAGAGAACGATCTTGGGGTTGCGCCGGATGCATTGCCACGCGCTCATCTGGTCCTCGGCGAGTCCAGAACCAGGAACCGGCGCCTCAGTGCGAGTGTCTTCTTGGTGAAGCACATCGCCAGCCTTATCGTCGGACGCCATCGAAGCGAATGTGTAGTACGTTAATCGAGTCGAGACCTCCAGTCCCGTGTCTCCTGACCTGCAGGTATCTGGGAAGCCTGGGCGTGTCTGAGAGTTTGGAGCGTCTGGGTAAGCCTGGGGAAATCTGGGGTAATCTGGGGCTTTCTGGGGTCATAATAATCCCGTTGCAATATGGGAGGACAGAACTGGGTAAGTGGTCTGGATGGTGATCGGTGAGTCGGGATTTCCGATCTCGGGATTTCCGATCTCGGGATTTCCGGTGCCCAGCATTGGTACCTACTTCTTCGGCTTATACGTCTCGTGTGTTTCCAGGGGCTCCCTGACCCAAATCCACTAGTTTATTCTACTTACTCATTATCCAATTGACTGCCAAAGTCGAGACGGCGCCACGGAAACCAAGTTCTCGACTTGACTGCTACCAACCAGGTACCCGGTAGGTTCTCTTCTAGCCACGCCACACATTGGCCTCTCAGTCCTCAAATGTCTCCGTCCGTTGACAAGGTTGACTCCTGAACAGCCCATGAGGCAGAGATGTAAAACCACACTGCGAAACAGTGTCCGTCTCAAGCAGTATTGCAAGCTTGTTGAACTGGAGGCTAGATGAGCTCCTGACTCAGTCCGGTCACTCCATATCGATAGCATCCAACGACGTCTGCAGTGATAAATCTCTTTCCAGCGCGAACAGTCTGCTCCCCTTGCCCAAGCGAAGCTCAACAACCATGTCAACAGAACTCGTAAGGCATAGCGATCCACCGCTCCAAGAGATATCGAGCACCCGGCCTCCGCCTGCGACGAACGACCCTTTCAACGCAGGGACCATCTTAACCCGAGGCTGAATAACCACTGCCCCGTCGATGTCCCCCTCTGGAAGCTTGACGCCAACAATCTCGCGGACAATCTCGTAGATAGGCGTGGCGCTCCATCCATGGCAGTCACTGCGAGGATTCGTCTCGAACTCGGCCCAAGTGGTCAAGTTCTGGCTCAGCATGACCTCCCACGGTTTGATCATATCGTCCCAGAGCTCCTCGTACACGCCGGCAAGGGAAGCCGCACGAAAGACATAGAAGGCCATGGCCAACGATGTGCGAGCAATCCCATGTCGCTCGCGCTCCACCACGGCCCTGCGCATGAGGACAGGTGCCTCCTCCGCAGACGCCGCTCCAGAAAGCACAGCCAGCACCTGCGCGTGCTGCGACCGGTCCTTGGATCCGGGCCCGTCGGTGAACAACCCTGTCTCGGGATCAAAGCAATGCCGTCGCACCGCCGAGTTCAGCTCTGCCGCTCGAGAGCGATACTCATCCGCCACACAGCCCCGACCCGTGCAGTCGGCCAACTCGGCCGCGCTCTGCAAAGCAATGGCATACAACAGACTATGCACTGTCGCAGCACCGCACTTGAAATACGCCGGTGGCACTGCCATCCCCTTGAACCCCTCCGCGGGGGTCTTCCACTCCCCAACCCAATCCACAAAGGCCCAACTCGCTTCCTCCTCCCCTTCCGCCTCCAACCTCCCCACCAGCCCATCTCCCACCCTCACAAGCCTCGCAAAGTACTCCAACACCCCGTCCACCACCCCAAAACTTTCCCTCACCAGCCCTCGATCCCCGAACTGCACCCAATGATCACGCACCATCAAAACCCAGTACAGCGAGAAAGCGGGGATACCCGTCATGCGGCATGGTGCGCAGGGGAATTGGGCCTCGAGCAAGCCGTCGTCGCGGCGGCTCGCAGCAAACTCGCAGATCGTCTTGCGCGCGAGGCGGCCGTCGGAGGACAGGGCGTAGGAGAAGAGCATCTGCAGGCGGGCGTCCATGGCGAATTGATTTTGTTCGTAGTACGGGCAGTCCTCGAAGGTTTCGTGCATGCAGTTGCGGAGGGTGGTTACCGAGACCTGCCAGAGATGGGATAACTTCGTGAAGTGAGGAGAGGGCGTGGTGGCGGTGAGGGTGGTGGTGATGGGGAGAGGGTAGTGGGTTGCTCGGTAGCGGAAGGAGCGCAGGGTGAGCGGGGATGTGGTGGGTGTGATGGTGAGGCGGAGGTAGCGGAAGGCGCGCCACCAGAAGGGGGAGTAGTCGTTTCGTCCCGGGTGGGAGATGTAGGTGTCGGCTGGGCCGTAGAGTTTGCCGTGCTGGGAGTTGGTGCGGTCGCCTTTGGATCGAGCGACGCCCTGGTCCATGTCACCTTCGTAGCATTCAGCGGCGAGGATGGTGATGGTCGCGCTGCCTTGGCCGTCTTGGTCCAGGGACAGTTCAAAGAAACCGGTGGTCAACTCGTTTGACTCGATGTCAACGGTGACTGTCGACTGGGGTTCGATGTGTATCGGTTTTCCTCCGTCTAAAAGAGCTTCCCACTCTGTCTTGGTGGGCCCTCCTGCGCAGCACACAACGCCGTCAAAGGTGGATGGTATCTCGGGCAGGGCCGGAATGGAGCGCGGAATGAGTTTTCTCGAGTCTAGTATAGGGGCCATCTTGGCCGCCATGGTGGATGGAACTGCATTGTGCCACTTGGTGTCATCAAAGCTGGCGTCGAGCCAGCCATGAGGTTTCAGTCTTCCATCGGCTCTCTCCCAGAGCGAGACGAAAGGCGGGCCCAGCCGAAAGTCCCAGTCAGCATTCGGAACGAGATGGACCGACCCGTCGCGGTACGTTTTCCAGCTCTCGTCTGAATGAATGATGATGTTCTTTGGGAAGGGTCAGTCATTCAATTGATGGACATGTGCCAGACTCGATGGAGACTCACGCCAGCTGTGCAGTGCAGTATCATGCCAGGCTTGCTAGTCCGCATGATGGACGTCGCGCTGGAGGTTTCCGGAGACAACCGCAACACCCTCACGGCCAGAACGTTCACACCCGTCTTCAAGAAGGGGCCGATATCGACGGTTTCGTAGTACCATCGTGCCGGATAGCTCTTGCAGGGGCCGAAACTGGCGCGATTCCCGTTGACAAAGAGTCGGTAGCGAGTGTCGGCCGAGACATGCACGATACACGATGGAGGCAGCGGTCCGTCCAATCTTAGCGCCCTTCTGAACAGGACAAATTGCGATGGGGTTTCGGCCTTGTCGTCGATGTTGGGTGCCCAGATCCATTGCGCCCCGGCTAAAGGGGAG
Organism: Parathielavia appendiculata; assembly: GCF_033297405.1. Taxonomy (NCBI): domain Eukaryota; kingdom Fungi; phylum Ascomycota; class Sordariomycetes; order Sordariales; family Chaetomiaceae; genus Parathielavia; species Parathielavia appendiculata. The sequence continues at coordinate 1,310,984 of NW_026944221.1, forward strand.
GGCATTTGCTGGGCCGACATGCTCAAGCGTCTCTGTGCTCTTGTGACTGATGACGTTTTGCTTTCGCCTCATAAGAGAATCAGCGAACGAAATAGAGTCATGTAACGGAGCAATTGCCGGTGCTTTCCAACAAGCAGGCTGTACAACCATCGGAAAGCTTCATGGCGCTATTCCTTAGTGCGAACTGTTTCCTATTATTGGATAACTAAATCGGGAAAGGCCTCGATGCGTTATAGGAATCCGGGATACCCAAACAGCAATCGTGCGGGCAACCGGACCGCTTGCTTGTATGGATAAGGCTCGCCCAGATCATTGCTGACGACGTCTGTTTCTTCTGGATTCGTCGATCGTCTTCGGCTTTTCCGGGTGGTGACGGGTCCTCGGGATTTCCGGTATTGACCTTCGTCCTGTGGTCTGAATGGCAAGATTGAAGTTTCCAAGGCTCCTTCCCTTCAAATGAAGTAGTATGCTCGTCGTAAGTACCGCTCCATTCAATCTGGTAGTGCAGCCCGAAATAATGTCTGTAAAAACCATCCTCTCGACTACCCATTTCATCAGTTTGGGCAGTCGAGGTACTGGTGTATGAGCTGGACGATCATTGAACACGCAGTTGCCTTGACTCCCGTTTTCCGTACGGCAGATAAGCAAGTGTTCGAGACCAAAGTCTGATCACATGCTCTTCAGCGCCGCGACCGACTGGACTTCAAGCCAGAGCTGGACATTGCTCATAAAAAAATTCAAACATGGCTCGACAAGGCGAGTGAGCTAGGTTTCAGGGAGTTCCGTTACAACTCTGTCGTGGCATATCAAGCATGAGTGCTAGGAGTAGCGGAGCCACAATCAGCCACTGCCCAACAGTGAGGAATGCGCCGTGGTTTATCAAGTTCAATTCCAACACTGTCTCACACCTGGACAAGCAAAGTTACCAGGTACCTAAAGACGGTGGTGACAACGTGGCGATAATGCAGTTGCCCTACGGAAAGTGAAGCCGAGTCCAGACGCATGCAACACTCCAAGTGCTGGCGGCAGTGAGATAGAAGCTCAGTCAGTGCTCTGAAACGACACAAAATCAGGCGACAAGTCGATCTTGACAATTCTTTTTCAGTTCCGGACGCGTGCTCCTAACCACACTGATTAGTGAGCACCTCGCCAGCAGCACCTGCAGTCTATAAACAGCTTCCTACGTACCATCTTCCACCGGCCACCAAAGAGTCAATGGCTGCAAGTCGACGGCACCTGCTTCAAGGGAGACACCAGTTCGATCCGTGTGAACCGACCCGGTGATTTTTGTAGCCGATGGCCTCCTAAGACCTTCGCTGGTTTCGGCGAGGGCAGCTGGTCGTTGAGGTTTTGAAGTTTTAATTGTGATCTATTCCTTATATATCGTTGCGGCGGAACTGTCACACGCATGTCTTCCGCTCTTCCCTTCATAAGGCTATGTCAGACGACCACTTTTCTCTCGACCAGGCGGACCAGTTACCAACCCGATATCCAGGAGCTGGGTTAAGGAGCCGAGGACAGTGTTCTTTGTACAGTGTTTGACACACTGTAACTGCTGCGCACTGTATGCTGCGCTCTCCATCTCGGAAAATTTTCGTGTTGCGACCACTTCTCATTTCTCACCATCAAATACATTCGTCCGCAACCAGCGCCGCATCTAAGGACTCCTTTCCCGTGTCCCGTGATTGCTCATAGCTTGTTGCCAGATTCATCCAGCCGTACGTTTGAGGGAATTCCGAGCGTGTCGCTGTGACGCTTTCCTATGGTTTAATCGGCGACATTTCCCCAGCTGCAGTACGTTGTCGGCGTGTCAAGATGTACCAAGAGCGGAGGAGAGGGCTCGGACGGTCCGACCCTTCGACAACGTGGAACTACATGCAGCCCAGTAGCGCCAGCGCACGTCCAACGAAGGGTTGTTGGAGGGCGCGGGCCGTATTCAACGACTTCCCCTGGCCGCGATTTACTCGGCTGGGCATATCTGCATCCAGGAGACAACATCATCCGCTGCATTCATGGGTTCTCCTCGTAGTCGTGCACAGTCTGCCCGATACCGAGCCCTCAAAAATCGCACGTCTTTCCTGTATCCTCTAGAGTTCAAGACATACCTAAACACACCACTGCCAACGACCCATTTCACCCTCATCCAAACGTTCACCATGATATCCCACACCCGGTTTCACCCCCATAACCACACTTGAACGCCGCATCACTCACCTCCAGTGAACACTACCACCCCGACCGCTCAAAGCATTGAAATTGCTCCCCGACCCCAGCCAGCACCGACGTCGACTCGCCCGCGTCAGGTTCCGACCCCGCATCAATTGGCCCAGACGCAGCCCCTTCCGAGCTGCTCCCATCGTCCGAAGACCATCTCGTTGTGCACGCCGATCCTTTCCTCCCCAGTACCGTGTCCGACACAGACACGGCGGTCATGAAGCCCGTGCTAACGGTGCTTGACCGCCGCCGGACAAGGTGGCTGAAGGATGCGCGCCAGGGAAGCACGGCCTGGTTCAGGTTCAGGTTGAGACTTGCCGGTAGGGATGGCGTCCGGTTGTTGGAGGGCGGGGCGGGGATTTGGGTCGGTTTGGCCGCTGTTGTTGTTGTTGCTGTTGTTGCGACCATGGTTGTAGGTGGTGCAGGTGCAGGTGTACTGGCTATGGCCGATGGCTTTTGTGCTGCGAAGACGTGTGTAGGGGATGCCGGTTTAGAGGATGTCTCGGGTGTCTCGGACTGAACCGGTGCTGGGAAACGGTTAAGGCTTCGGATGACGTCTTGTGTCGCGGACTTGGTGGATGAGGAGACCGGCGGAGAAAAGCAGACAAAATGAGAAACCAAGAGACTTGGTGTCGAATATGGCGACATGGCATGAGAGGGCACAGGCAGGAGGCATGGCGAGATCGGGGCGAAAGGGAAAAAAGTAGAAAAGCTGAACAGGCAAGAAAAAGAGAGAAACCAGGAACAATAAAAGACATACCTGCCTGAGTGGCACAGTGTCGATGAGCGATGAAGATAAGGGCCGTTAGGATAGCAAGCAGATTGGCGATGGCGGCTACGGACAAGTCGCACTCAACAAGGAAGGGGACAGAAAAAGTCATGATTGCGGTAATGTGCCGCTGTACAGGCTCTTGCGGATCATGAGCCCATGGACACCGGCATGTTGATTCTGCAAGCACAAGGCAACCGTCCTTTTATACTCTTGGAACTTCCTTTGAGGGTTGTTGTCTCTGCAAGGTGACCTCGGAGGTCCCGTAGTCTAAATCGCCAGGGAAGGAAGGTGGGGTGTGTTCGGGGATGCCAGATTCTCTCCCGAAGGTGTTTGGCATGGACGCCTTCGCCATAATGAATGACGGAGTCACAAACCCAATGGAAGGATGGGCTTCCCCAGAGACCAAGGCGTTGGAAGCCACACGAAGTCTAGGCCTTGCTAGATGACCTCAATTGAGCTAAGTGGGAAAGCATTGGGAGCCAGACAGGCAGTACTCTCAGCTATTCAGTCTCCGCACTCTAAGAAAGGGATGGCCCGACAAGCTCGCGAGTCTGGAAGAAGAGGACAGGGCGAACCAGCTGAAGAAGCTGAGGGATAAGGCGAACTGCCCTAGTCCCAGAATGGACAGGCTGCGTGGGCGGCCTAAAACGTCAAGTGAATGACTTGAGGGCGCGCTGGCTTCATTGGCTTGTGCGGAACAAGCCATACTGTGGGAAGTGAGTGGCTGGGCTGACAGGGAACAAGAGCCTCGGAGTTTGCCTAACCAGTGAGGATTGAGATGTTGAAGCCTGCTGATAACGGATCCAAGCTGCTTGTCGTGATGGAGGGTGGCCGTTCGCTGCGATTCGGCGTGTGAAGCTCCCTGAAGAGGGGCCCTTGTGTAGCTCCATGTATGTGCGAGGTGACCTTCCCAAATCGGACCATCGGAGCACATCGGCGCCCTCACTGTTTGTGAGCCGCGAGCTTGAGAGCTTAAGCTTGCGCAGGAGTTCAATAGCCGCCTGGAGTCGGTGATGCTCGCCCGCCGGCCGCTGATTTGTATGGACGGGGTCGGGGGTTACACCAGCTGCAAGCTTTCCCGTCACATTAATTGCCAGGCCGACAATCACAGAACCAGCCGCGAGATGAGGGGTAGCCAGCGTCGCCAGACGCGAGACGGACTGGTCATTCACCAGTCGGCGGCGCGAATCGACACACTGGGCCGCGCCTTTTGGTTGGTTTCCACGAATCTACACAGAACGGACGGGTACTGCCGATGCCGATGACGCTGGGCTGATCTAGCTGGAAGAAAGATCGGCTCCAATTCTTGGTGGAACAGTGAGGCCACGTTTTCACGCAACCGCCCGGTGAGCACTGCAGTAGGGGCGCCGGACTGCTGCGAAAAGCGGTCCTTGAAGACGCGTGACACTCAACCTGCGCGAGCGAACGCCAGACCAGGATGATAGTTGGAGTACATGGCGGCAACGGAACTGTGGGCCATTGAGGGCCGGATGCCAGTCCATAGGGTAACTGGGGAAGAGCAGTTCAAAATGCGGCCATCCAAGATCAAGGCGCAATTTCAGGGCTCCAACGTGCGCCTGCCGAGTTATAAAAGAAAGAAGGAAAGAAGAGACAAAAAAGGTCGAGGCGGCTAGAGGGCCTCCAAGCAGGGTAGCGGCGAGATTTGGGTCTCCTCGAGACGGGATGTTGTTGGACGGTCCTGTGTATTTCGTCTCGCCGGCCAGGCCCCGCACCAATCTGCTCACAGGAGTGAGCGCAGCAATCGGACAGGTGTCACGTCAAGGTGGGATCGCATGTCGGCAGAGAAAGCGCCTGGCTCGCTGGCCCGAGACTGCAGCCAGCCCGCAGGTTGATGAGCACAGCTGGTTGCGAGATGAAGGTTGCATTCCTCCAACGCCTTCCTGCTACCATAACCGGTGACTGCTTCAACGACAAGCAGTCTGTGCCTCGGGCGCCTTATCGACGCGAGGCAAAGTCTGTTGAGCTCTGGTTCAAATGGGAGTGTTCCTTCAGAACCAACGTCGAGGCATTACTGTCTGTATCCGTTCCGAGATGTCGAAGCTGCGAAAGACCTGAGCCAAGATCCGAACCTGAGCAGCGGGATGCAGCTGACCCACAGCTTACGACCCACGTTGCACCTTCCAACGGTCTTCGAGACCGTCCCCGCCCAATGCAGGCGCTAGGCCACTCTCAGTAAAGCGTCGAGCTCTGCCTTCAGCCCGGCCCAGGGCTTGTTTGTTAAGGCGGAACTGATGCCTACCATTTTTATCCCTTCGAGACTTTCAACTACCTATTATTTTCGTTCCCTCTCCATACGTATGTATCTTCTTCCCATTCTTATACATTCAATTTCAGATTTTCTCTTTATCTTTTTGTATTTCTCCTCCTTGTTCTTCCTTACGTCCTTTTCGCAATCCATATTCTCTCCGTTCTGTTCTTGCACCTGCCATGCGGCACACTAACAAATAAACCAGGGCTTGACTGCAGCTCAAATATGTGGGCCAATGGGGCTTCGCCTAGCCGAGCCGAGGGGGAGGGTCTTGGTCCCCATGCGGAGACGGACTGCCGCTGCAAAAACGAATCGCGCGGTTTTTGGGTCGCCGTGGAAAACACAAAGCGCACCATCATGCGAGCGCGAAGGGCTGCAGCTGCCAAAGGAACGAGGAGGCAAACGCGGTGGGAAAGGCGGAGCAAGAAGTCGAAGGTTCTGGCCCGGGGTTCGGCAGGAACGCAGGACAGTACCGTAGTGTTATGTTTAACAATCTGCGGCCTCGCCCTTCCCTTGATGGTTTCGTCGGCCGCGTTATGTGCCCCACTTCTCCAAGGTGCAACTGATCTTAATTACTTTCCCCCAAAAATCTACCTTAGCTTATTATGCAAGAGACTCTCTCATCGGCGCTGCCCGCAGCCTTCATGGACGTCCGAAAGCTGCAAACCCAGCTCCAGCGCCGTTTGCGCTAGCTCCTCAGTACACGCGCCCCAATTCGCCTCGCGCAGCCGCGCACGATGGCCTTGTGATGCATTTCAGCAGAAGCAGCACCGTTGGACCCCAACCACTACTACCGCTACGGCTACAGAGTTCGACCTCCCGACCACCATGTTGTGCCTGCGGGCCCGCCGAACTGCCTGTTGTTGATGCGCGACGAAGAAACCGCTCCGATTCTGGTTGGCGGGCGAGCAAGCCGCCGCCTCCGTCTCCGCCTCCGCGCAGGGTCTCGGAGAGCTAGCAGAAGCTGATCGAGCTTGCTGAGCATCAGCCTAGGGCTGCTTGTTCTCCGTTTGCCCCAGGGCGGCACCGGCCTCCGACCAGCCTGCTGCTGTCGCTGTGCCGTACCCGTACCGTGCCGCCGTGCCACGCTGCGCCGCCCTACCCACACAACCGCTTCCGCAACCCGGGAAGCCCCGGGCGAGAGCCGCCATGGCCGCCGAGAACTTTGCGCCGCCGGCCTTGCCGTTGCCGCTGCCGCCTCCCATCTCCACCTCGTCTCGGCCGGATCGCGACTCACTGACAGCGCCATCGGCCCCGGTTCTGACTGCGCCCGTCGGTCAAGGCGCCCCTGCGGTCGCACCCGCTCCGCATCACCAGCCGTATGACCCGTCGCTGGACCCCACCATCAAGCAATTGCTGGACCAGCAGGCCGAAATCCAGGCAAGGCTGGCCGCTCTGCTTCCCCAAAAATATGGACCCAACATCAAGCTGGAGCTCGAGATGCTGCGTCACAAACTCCGGGTACTGCGCGCATACGCAGAAGACAACCGTGAGCCGCCCTTTGCTTTTATCCCATGTTGTGACTCTTCCTATCCACCCTGCCGGTTCTTTTGGCCACCCTTTGCAGCGGCCTGATCTGATCGCCATTTGACTAGAATTATCCGGAAATATCTTACCCTCGTCTGAGATTGAGGAGGCGAGAGCGCTGCAGTATCAATGCGAATGCATCGAAACTGCTTGCGTCGATCAAGGTAGGTTTCTGCCGTCGTTGTGTGCCAGCGGCCGTGTTACTCATGCGTGCCTGTTAGGTATCGACCTCCAGGACCCCGGGTTTCTTGACACCTTAAAGTATCACTATCATCGCGACGAGGCTCCGGAAGGGTACGCTGCGTGGTTAGACAGGAATCTCGCCCAGTATGACCCAGTTGCCCGCGCGTTCCGGTTGAAGGACAGCTTGCCCCTTGGCTTCCGCGCCCACCACTCGTTCAAATGCTGGGATGACCGGTGCATGCACTACATATACGGCTATCCCCATCGTGACGACCGCGATCAGCACTCCAAGGAGCATGTGATCCCCCGCAAGCGGGACTCGGGGCTATCTGTCGGAGGCACGCCGCCATTGCAGTTCACCGAGCATCCAACCCGAAGCCATGGTGTCGACTACAGCAAACAGACTGCTTCGCCGCTCTACCTCCCACGCCCCGCCGCGAGTTTCTCACTCGCTCCTCTGGCGACAGGCGGCCAGGGAAGGGACCAACGAGAGTCCCTACGGAGCTATTCGTTTACATCTGAGCAGCCGGCTGCTCCCCGTGGCTCAGTTGACTCCGAAGGTGACCCGTTGCTGCCGCCATTGAAGCGCAGCCGTGTTGGGCAGTCTCGGCTTGAATCCATTGAGGAACTCCGCCTCCTCCGAGACATCGGACCTTGTATTCGCTGCAGGGTGTTGCAGCAATCAGTGAGTCGAGCTCCAGATGTGCCAGAATGTTCCCAGTTGACACCGGTAGTGCGACTCCAACGATCCCTGTAGACTCTGTCCCGACCCGGCGACCTCCCCAGGCGCTGATTTTTGGAAGGCTCTTGGCTGCCAGCGAGGGCCGCTTACCTCTTTTGCCGATATTATGCTGCCAGGTACGCATGTCGTTCTCCCGGGCAACGGCCGGGTCCCGCTAACAGCATGTAGCTTTCATGGCCCCCAAGCACCCCCAGACACCCATGACTTCGCCTCTTGCCGTCCGGCGCAACTTGAACGACTTTCTGGAGAGAGCTTTTGTCGTCCCTCCAGAAATCACGAGAATGGTCAAGGCCCAGATGGATTTCGACGACGGGTTCTGGTGGACTGAGGACCTTGCTAATTTGCCCCCATCGAACCCGACCCGAGCTTCCTTCCACAAGGACGCCATCGACAGACCGCCGCCGATTCTCAACGTCCTGGGAGCCAGTTGGAATATGAACGGCACCATGTACAACTTCTGGCAGCTCTTGAAGCTGAGTGGAGTATTCTCGGACAACCGGGAAGCTGAACTTGCCAGGTATCCCGTCCTCTTCCGCGCCAAGCTGTTGCTTCGAGAGACTCTCTTCTTCGACCTCCAGCATCCTGATCCAGCGATTCATGGAGAGCCAAGCAGCTCAGTTTCTCACGTGGTCTTTGACGATGCAGATTCATATGGGCGCTTCCATGTGCTCTACAATTGCATGGTCCAGTTCCTGCAGTCATTTGACCATCAGATGGCCCGGCCCGGCCCATTGGACTCCAAGAGCTGGCTGGCCGGCGTGTTTGCCCTCTGCATCTTCAGCATGGTGAAGACCATTCTGGTTGACAGAGCCACTCATCTTCGTTTCAACCCAGCCTCGCAGGCATCGATAGCAGCGATGCACGCGGTCCATAAGGCACTTGTCAGTGTCTTTGCATGGTCTACCCCGATGCTCCTGGACGCGCAGGATATGGACATGGGCCACGACGATCGGGAACTGCTCATCTCAGCCGGGGTGTTCTTGGGTAGGAGCTCGTGGGCGGAGCGTGGCATTCCAACATGCAAAGACTTTCTCATGCTCCTTGGGAGCGGAGAGATCGAGGGGAGCTACTACAATGGATTTATCAGGCAGCGGTCGCCAACCATGCAGAGCTCTCTTGTCCTGCCGCCGATCAACAAGCCGGCGGACGAGTCGAGAAAGCCGCTCCCTGATATGCGACCACTCATCACGTCGTGGACACCTGCGGCCCACAGTCAACCGGACAGAGACGTATACGTTTTCAAAGGAGAGCCCGATCGGATGCTTACTTCGCCCCAAGCCATGGACGCCGGTAGACGGCATACCGTTGCCGAAAGCCCAACGTTTGTCAGGCAGCCTGGTCGCGTACCGACTTCCCCGGTTGCAACGTCCAGGATGCGGGCTTCGTACCAGAGACCACCGCTGAGGAGAGTCTACTGTACGAAATGTAACGAGTATCCCGAAGGGTTCCGCGGCGAGCATGAACTGAGAAGGCACAACGATGCGAAACATGCCGCCCTCGTCAAAAGATGGGTCTGCACACAACCGCTGGACGGCCCCGGCTCGCCGCAGCCCGTGATACCGCTCGCAAAGTGCAAGGCCTGCGTCACCCAGAAACGCTACGGGGCGTACTATAACGCGGCTGCACACCTTCGGAGAGCCCACTTCAACCCTCATCGCGGAGGTAAGGCGAGCGGAGACTGGCCGCCCATGTCGATTCTGAAGGATTGGATGCGTGAGGTCCGGCAGTCCATCGATGTGCAAGACCAGGATGATGCATCGAGCGGCGACGAAGAAGTGCAGGATTACAAGAGAGCCCACGACTTCATCTCCCCGCCGCAGCACCGCTCGCCCGTCTCCGAGGCACCCCGTCTTGCACCAGCACCTCCTGTGCCTCCACAGGCACATGGCCCGCCATTGCTGGCTCCCTCGCTCGACCGCCTCAATCCAGTCGGCCCTCCACCGATTATTATTCAGACTGCGCACAACGCCTTTTTAGCGCCCACTCCCACTCTCAAGGAGGACGAACCGCCACATTCGATAGCGTCGTCCTCGTCCGCTCGTAGCCGCTGTCCTCTTCCAGAATGTGGCCGCGTCTTTAAAGACCTTGCAGCCCACATGTTGACGCACATGGAGGAGAGACCGGAGAAGTGTCCTATCGAGACGTGCGAGTATCACGTCAAAGGGTTCGCCCGCAAATATGACAAGAACCGGCATGCCCTGACACATTACAAGGGCACCATGGTGTGTCCGTTTTGCCCAGGCGTCGGAACTGCGTATGAGAAGGCGTTCAACCGCGCAGACGTATTCAAGCGGCATCTGACAGCGGTGCATAACGTTGAGCAGACGCCGCCGAACAGCAGGAAGCTGGTCCTGCCCACCGGGGCCAGTAGAGCCGGGGGTGTAGGAGCTAGGTGCAACATCTGCCAGAGCCAGTTTGCCACGGCGCAGGAGTTCTACGAGCACCTGGATGATTGCGTGCTGAATGTGATAGTACCGTCGACGCCCAAGACTGCTGGCAGCGGAGGTGGCAGTGTCACGGCGAGGAAGGATTCGGCGACGAGGACGCCAACAACAGCGAGCACCGAAAAGGGCAAGGAACTCGACATTGAAATGGAGGCGCGCAGTTCCCCCGAGGTTACACAACCGCGGGCCGATCCGCGAGACATCAGCATGGAATTCGCTCACACCACGGACCCCGAACCCGGCGCTAGCGAGCGCAGGCCCGACGATCAGCACACCGCTAGCGAGGATAAGGAATCCATGCAGATTGATGACCGACAAGAACAAGATCAGCCAGAACAGCAACAACGACAACAACAACACCGGTTCAACCCGACGGCGCCGTCGCAACCAGGCCCGTCCCAAATCACCTTACCCCATGAGCAGCGCCAGAGCCAACCCGATACCGATCCCGAGGCAAAACCCGAAATCAAAGTTGCCATCCCACCTTTTCCTTTTGTTGGTGCCTCTGCTGCTGCTGCGGCTGGCCGACCCCGAGACAAAGACGAGGACGAGGCAATGGACGTCGAGCCGTCCAGCCACAGCACGAGTGCCAGCGCACTGGCTAGAAGCCAGTCCTTCTCTACCCATCCGCCGCGGCCACCACTAAGCAGGAGCGTCAGCGCCGATGAAGCGAATCGCCAGCGTCATCATACTCAGATGGTGCGGCCTGAGGTGACGTTGGGGTCGCCCGCGCCGGATATCATGGAGACTTGAACTCGACGGGATCTGCAGCTGGATAGTCGGTGAGAGTGGCGCTCTGCTCTGGTCTGTTTCTGTGTTACGGGGAGGAGCGGCCAAGGTTAGGGTGATGTTGATGAGGTGCTTTTTGGGAAGGGAACGGGAGACGGGGTCGGGGAAGGGATTGTTTACCTTCTTCAGACAGGTTGCTTTCTTTTGGATGGGAGAATGGAGAGTGGGGATGTGGTGGAGGGATGTATATACTCTTTTAACATTCGTTCAGCGTGCCGGCATACCAGCGTGTGCATGAGGCCTCTGCAGGTTATTTACCCCTTTTTTTTTTAACCGTCTCTTTTCTTGCTGAGATTTTCCTCATGACGGGTATGGTTGGTGGACGTTCACGACAGATCGCTTGTTTGGGTGAATGAATGAGCGGATGAGCAGGCAGGGCTGATGAGGCCGGCGTGTTTGTCAACGTTCCTAGGGTGAATCGAATGGTCTTAAGGACCTGGGATTGGGGTCTTCTGCAACACGGATTTGGAAGGGAGAGAATGGCCTGCTTCACTTCATTGCTTGATGGGAGGTTGTCCGTTAAGAGGGAGGCAGTTGTTGGTTGACCTTAGTGATCTCGTCTAGACTGGTAATGACGTCACGTGCGCAATCTTCCCTTCTACACTGTAGGGTTTGATGTGGTTAGTTGTGCCGGGGGAATAACAGAAGCAGCAGAGGTTGGACCTGTCTTGAGGGGCGTAGGGACCAATAGTCGATGCGCTAAACCCAGGGGGTAAGGTGGAGGGTAAGAGAGGAGGAGAGAAGCGGCCAAGAATAGTAATTTTATCGGATTGATGATGCCCTAAAATCATGTGAGAGATGATACCATAAAAGGATATTAGTGACACGAGGCCAATGTCAGGTAGGGCCTGAAGGTACGCCGAGGAAGATTGGAGGACTATCAGCCTCTATATTTGACTCTAGGTTGATGCCAATGACCCTGATGTATGTGATATCTGAGTAGCGAAAAGTACAGCGAGGAAAACACCAGCCCAAACCAGAGGCCGCAATCGCGATGGGAAAAACGAGCAGTAACCACTTGACAGCACCGGATGCTCCCTGGTTTGCATTCACATTTTGCCTATTGCTTTCACATAATCGACTCAGTATCCAAACAAATCCGAATGGATCCGCTCCGGTCCAGCTCCGGACCTGTCACTTCCACGGTCGGCACCTTCCCATTTGCAGTCACCGGCCCCGGGACAGGCGCCGGCGGCCTCGGCTTGCGGGCATACCCTTTCAGCATCCTGAAGCACGAGCCCATGCCGCGACCCTCGTCCATAACGGCATGCACATCGGCGATCATCTTGCCCGCCTCGCGCATGGCGTCGCCCGGATTGACGGTATCCGCTAGCCTGAGCTCGCCCGCCGCCCTCTCCATCTCGGCGCGGAGAAGCCACCTCTCCCAGCTCCAGCCGGCGGCGACACCAGTAATAGCCGCGACGTTCTCGCTCGACCCTGACACAATGGCTTCGAGGCTGTGGAGTTTTACCGACGCGCCCGAGGTCGAGTCTCTCGTGGAAGCAGTCGTGACAGACACCGCCGGGCGGGGAGGATGCTTTGGGCCGACGGGGAGGCACACCCATGCGCGGCGGATCTCGTCGAAGCCGGCTGTGTTGAGGCGGCCGAGGAACGAGCGGGTCGGGTTGGGGTCGTAGCCGAGGGTCTGCAGGGCAAAGTTGAACTCGACGGCTTTTGCGTTGCCCAGCGGTCCGGCGTTCATGATGTCGGCGTCGAGCAAGCTGAACTCGAGATATCCGCCCGGCTTGAGCACGCGCATGCACTCGTTGAGGCAGGCGTTCCACTCGTCTATGCCGTGCTCGCCGAAGAGCTTCAACACGGCGTGCAGCTCGCGCGCCGATATGAGGTCGAACTGGTCGTCGGCGAAGGGGAGTTTAGCAAGGGTGGGAACAGCGACCTGGCGGTGGTTGGGCGGGCCGCGGATGTTGCTGTTGCTGAGCTGGCGGATCGTCTTGGTGGTGACAGTGTAGATCTTGGTGTTGGGGTACTGCAGGGCGGCGTGCCACGCCCAGTCGCATGCACCCTGGCCGGCGAGGTCGAGGATGCGAGCGCGGTCTCGGCTGACGCCGTCAAGGCCGGGAGCCATGCAGCTCAGACGAGCCAGGCGCTTGCCCACAGGGGCGGAGATGAGGCGGCCGCCATTAAGGAGCTTGGTGGCAGCCACCTGCCAGGAAGCCAGGCGCATCTGGGACAGGGCATCGGCTTCTTTGTCGGCGCGGAGTTTCTCGGGGTCATCAACGAGAACATCGTCGCCACGGACGACATTGGCGCTCATGCGCTTCTTGGCTGACTGCGGCACTACCGACAACTGGAACTTGCCAAGGAGCTGGTTGCGGTGGGCGTCCCTGAGGCAGACGCGCTGCGCTTGGAGGGCTTCGAAGCGCGCATGGCGGTGGATGAAGACATCTGAGGTACATGCCCTTACCATGTAGTCAGTGAAGGCGCGATAGTAGGAGGACTCCTGGCGCAAAAGCTTGGAAGGCAGGCTGCGGGGAATGTCGTGCTTGAGGACAACCTCGGAGAAGCGAACGGCCTTCTTCTTGTGCTCGGCTTTTTCAGGCTCAGGGAATGCGACGACGGATGGAACCTCTGGTGTCTCTTCTGGCTCAGTCTCGTCCTCCGGCTTCTCCGAGGTTTCGTTTTCGTCCGAGAAACCCACTCCTTGGAGGTAGGCGCGCTGGGCTGCCAACCACATCTCCGTGCGGTCGATGTGTGACACTGTATTCTCTTCCTGCTTCGCGGCGTACTCAACATCGTACCCGGCGATGATCTCATTGACATCGACGGGAGAGGTGGGCTCCTCGACCGCCGTCTCGGGAACTGGAGCCTCGGATTGCTTCGGAGTAGGTGGTACTCTGCGGGCGGTGATGGGCACCGGGGTCTCCTCGCACCGAATTGCCGTCGGGAGATCTTCGGAGTTCTCGTTCAGGGGCAGCTCGATAACACGCTCGACAATGGCAGATGGCAAGTCATCAAGGTGCAGCGGCCGCGGTGGCGGTGGCGGGACCCTGTCGGTCGACCGGCTCCACGGGAACTTGTAGAAGTTCTCGGCCGTGGTCGAGGTCGGTGGGTTGACCTCCTCCGCCTGGCAGTTCCAAGTGCGCCGGCTAGCAGACGAAAGTTCAGAAAAGAATCCGCCTGGCGACGGGATCTCAAGCCTGGTCAGCTCAGCGAGAGACTGCCGGTGAGAAAAAGCTCTGGCCAGGCCGGTGCCGGTGACTAGTCGTGGCGTACGTTGGCGCGCTTCCGTCATCTCCTGGGGTACTTCGATAACCTGAGTGGGTTCCTCGTCGAACTCTGAGTCACTGCCAGAGAGTGCCTGGAGTGTCTCGAGGGCACCCGGCTGCAAACGGACCCCGGACCACTCCTCGTCCTCGCTGTCCTGGGCTCCAATCATTGGCGTTGGAGGGGCTGACATCTGGGCCATTTCCTCCGAGTTTATGCTGCCGTCAAGGGACGGGGGTGCTGAGGCACCAGGGATCTCCTGTGCCTGACGCAGCTCCATGAAGGTCTTGACGGCGGGAGACATGACGACCGCGGATGGGGGAGTTGGTGGAATCGGCGACATCAACTTCTTCGCAGCTGTGAGGGTTGACTCTTCCGGAATCACCAAGGGTGCCAAGGACCTCCGCAGGTCCAAGGACGCCCTTGACGCCCTCCTCAAGCTCCTGGAACTTCGCTGGCGGCCGATACCATTCGCTTGGAGACGTTGTTTTCGTGTCGTTTCATCGTCGGAGACATCGTAAAGATCGTCAAACTCAGTCACGTCGGTCATTATGCTGTCTCGGTTGTGGTTGTTGTTCCACTGGAAAGATGGATTCGACGAGGAGGCTTGTGAACTGGCGTCGTCGTTGTCCAGATCTGGCTCAGCGTCGCTCGACACGTAGGACGGCGTCGCGGGGAAGATCGGAGCAGCGAGGAAGTGCTGGCCTCTCGGCGTGGGGAAATGGTCGCTCATAGGGGATAGCCACTGTTCAATCTTGTCGATAGACCGCCTGCTCCTCCTGCGCTCGACGAACGAGTCTCTCGTCTGTTCCGGCTCCTCCATTATAGGATTAAGGGTCCGAGCCGGCCTCCTCCGGCCCAGCGGAGAGGGCGGCCGGAATGTGGTTCTTGGTAGCAATACTTGGTCGGACATGGTGGTTATTCTTGCAGGATCAATTTAGCAAAAAATAGTGTCACACAGGCATGGAAATAGACACTGCGAGTAAGCTGGGAGGACGTCCTGCGCCGAAAAATGTAACGATAATTAGGAACAAGGGCGGGGGGGAGGGGGAGACGACAGGACCGGCTTCGGTCAACGAAGCACTATTTTTGTAAGTGCGCAGAAGGCGGAAGAAGCGAAGATGAAGGGAGACAAACGGCACCTGTGCCAGGTGGCTCGAACGAAATATAATATGAAGAGAATGAGCATCAAAGTCCAGAGCCAGGAAGCCAGGTGATATCCACCAGAGCGCCTAACGTCCAGCCGACCCGCCCAACTCCCACCGACTCGATGGGCAGACATGTGTGACTAGCCGTTCGAGAAGCGCAGAATGGCCGGACGGGGCATAGCGTCCGACAGTCTGAACGGCAGCTTACCAGATGGCGGGTGGTATGCAGCGACGGCCGCTCAAAGAGGCAACAACTAGGATGAGTTGGGCAGCATCACGACGTCGACAATGCCGCAGCTGACGAATGAGCTTGCGCACAGCCACGAGGACGGCTTGGCTCCGAATCGATAAACGGCATGCGGTGGTAAGGCGCGCGCCAATGGAACCCGGAGCGAGGAGAGAGCTGCAGAGGGCTGTGGCCAATGAGAACAGCCAGCGCATGGCAAGTCGAGCGGGCGCTTACACGGCGGCTGCTGTGGCTGCCCCATCGATTGGACCTGGTTCGTCGTTGGGGCATATGAACCAGACACCGTTTTCACTATGCCCCTCAGTTTCTGTTTGACCGGAACCTGGAAGGACAACTAGAGTTGCACCACAGTGAATCCAGGAAATCGTTTCGATCGCGGCCCGAGAAGCACTCTGGGTGGCGGGAGATGCAGAATCGTTGACCAAGCCCTGGCCCGAAGATATATTTGGGTGCTGCGAGCTGATAGATAGTCGATGTACCGGTAAGTAGCTCCGATCTGTTCCTGCAGCCGCGCATCCCGCCGGCTTGGGTTTGAAGGTAATTATGTCCTGGTTCTCGTCGTCGTGGCGGTTTCCTCCTCTGGTAATAAGGACCAATATCGGCCACACGGGGGAGAAGAGTCAGGTGCCCGAAACAGAAGATGCTCTCGTGCCACCCTGATTGCGCCATTCAGTCGGTGATATTCCGTCCTCGGTATGACGGTCGGTCGGTGGCGCCAGTCTGTTTTGACTCATAGGTCAGGTATTGTACCTTCATCAGAGTGAGCTAACGACCAACAGTCGACCAATTCCTGCTGTTTATTATAGACGTAAAGTCGCGAGGTCACATCTGATTGAGGTTGGGACCTGAGATGTGTGCCAGGTCAACAGCCACGCCACGGTTCAACAGCTTGAGCTTGCTTCGAGCTGCTGTGGCTACTTCGTCATCTCGAGAGTGACGCTGGCTGCAGCACAGGAAATGAGATGCAAAGAAGTAAACCACGCGATGGGCGTGGTAGTGGCGCATGCCGACGCGCTGAAACTTGACACGTTAGCATGGGCGAGATGAATCAACAGTCGAGTCGAGTTTGTGAAGCGCCCAGTTGGCCAGTTGGCGCCGTCACAGGTCAGAAACGCTGTTCTCAAGGTGGATCCACTCGGTGCGGGCTTGGTGCAGTACTCTGATTGGCTTAAACTTGCTTGAAGCTTGATTGAAGCTTTGGACTTGCTTTGTGTCTTTGCCCCGCCATAGAGCATCGAACACCCCGCAGTCAATTCAAGCGAAGGGGGCAGCATCTCGGCGCGACCAGGTAACACGAACCCGCGACAAGGACGACATCAGTTCGCGCTCAATACTACCGCCTTCATTTAAATCACTCGACCAAGCACAGCAAATTATTCCTTCGCCCAGGCATGGCTGAACCCGCGCCGGTCGGCCGCGAGGTTGTTTACTGCGGAGGTGAGTAGCTAAGTGCCCCGTCGCAACAACCAGTTCCGCTTTGCTCGTGTGACATCATCTCCATGAAAGTTGCCGGCGCCGGTCATCTGCTCTACGCGCAATAACTCCATTGAACGTTTGAAATACTGACATTGTCTTCACCCAGTCTGCACTCTTCCACCCGAGGTACGAACTCTATGCCAACTTCCCCGCCCTAGGAACCAACACCTTCCACCTCCCCCTCTTCCAAGGGAACCCTGACAGTCCCCCACCCCTCGTCGCCCCTCGTCCGAAAACTCCAACCAGTGCCGAACCGAAGCTCTGACGCCAGGTAGTACTGCGAATACGGAGGCACCGTGAGAAAGTGCCAGGAATGGCTCGAAAAGAACCACCCAGACCTCTACCAAAGGATATGGTCTCCTGGTCCGTACCATTCTACAGCCCACAAACCTTCCATATAACCGCCCCCTCCCTCGAAGTCCCTCGACCTCTCGCTGACACTTCCCTTTTTTCCCGTCACAGAGGCCCTCGAAGAAGCGACCGCCTCCCTCTCAGTCGAGGCCAAAGAACGCGCGGCCAAGGACGCAGCAAAGAAAGCCGCCAAGGCGGAGGCAGCAGAGAAAAAGCACGCCGACCAGCTGGCCAAGAGCGTCGTGACCATCAAGCGGATCGAGCGCAACAAGCGCAAGTACGTGACAGCCGTCAGTGGGCTCGAGGCGTTTGGGCTCGATTTGAAAAAGGTCAGTCGCGGTCACAGTCCCCGTTCACGCTTTGTTCCTTGGCCCCCCCTGCTTCCTCCTTTGCTGTTGTCATGCATTGGATGATGCTAACAGAGAGGAACCCCACAGGTGGCCAAGGACTTTGGCAAGAAGTTCGCGACCGGGTCGTCCGTAACCAAGACACCGAGCGGCGGGGAGGAGATTGTAGTGCAAGGCGATGTGAGCGGGGAAATTGAGGAGTTATTGCTGGAAAAGTATAAAGACATTCCCGAGGATAATATCGAGTTGGTGGAGGACAAGAAGAAGAAGGCTGGGGCGGGTTAGACAACCAGAACAAGGGCCGCGTCATGGGTAGCCACGGATGTGATGGGGCAAGTACTCGGAGTTTGCCCATTGAACACGTTTCGATGCATTGGAGAACAATAAAACAAACAAGCCTCCCGTTGTCCCCTTGTAGGGCGACGCGCTCATCTCTCATCCCATACCGACACGGCAACATTATCCTGACGCCCAAATCCATGTCGCTACTGTCCGACAATGCAAACCGATAAAAATCAGCGGAACACATACCTAGGTCTGGCGTATCCCCACCATTAACGCCGTAAGACACTACAACCCCCCGACCTCGATTCAAGCCCTCTTTCTCAACACCCTCCCCGTCCCCGTCCCATTCGCACCCACAACTGCTGTGGCCTTCGCCGCAGGCGCCTTTCTCGCCGTGCCCGCCGCGACCCCCTTCTTGATGGTACTCATGACCGCCCGCTTCACACCCGCTGTCGCACCCGCAGCCGGCGGTGGTTTCGGCTGCGCGCCGGGCGGCGCCGTCATGGGCCTTTTGTGGCGGATCACCGTCGAGGTGCTGTTCTCGCTGGACTCGCTGATGCCGCTAGCTCTGCGCGTCATTCGCGTGGCGGGCCTCGAGATGGAGGAAGGGAGGTGGTTGGGGTGGTTCACTGCTGCTGTGACGGTCGCGCCTCGCTTCCTTCCTGCCGCTGTCGCCGCTGCGGTTGTGGTTCTGGTTCCGGTGGTGGTGGAGATGGTGCTGCTGCTGCTGCTGCTGCTGCTGCTTGTTGCCGTCGAGGTTATTGCCTTGCGCGCTGCTGATGCTGCTCCGGTTGCTGTGGCGGGGCGTGTGGTTGACCGCGCTCCGTGGACCATCCTGTTGAGAATGTTGCTTGCTAGCGCTGCTCTGCCTGGGGTGACGGCTGAGCGTGTTATTCCTGATCGTGCAGGGCTTCCGATTGTCCGGGGAGCAACTCGTGAGTTGGAGGTTGTGGGTGACAGGACATGCGCTGGGTTGCGCGCGATATCTGTTGCTGTATTGGCGCGCATCTTTTTCTGAGAGGTTTGGTTCTCATTCTCCTTGTCTCCGCCGGCGATTTCATGACTGCTAAGGAGTTAGTGTATTGTAATAACTTCAGTGCGGCGCGACATACCTCTGTCTCTTGGCCGGGCGCGTGGAAGGTTGTGCCGCGGTAGCCGTCCCCCTTGTCGGTGGGCGAGATGGCACATCCTTGGCAGGCACTGCCGGACCCCTAACACTGCTTGTCATCGCCCTCGGCTTCTCTTGCGATTCATTTGAGTATCTCTCCAAGAGCTCTCCCATTGTGAGCTTGCGCAAAGACAAGGGAATGCGATTGACGCGAATTTCTATCCGCGTACGAAGACTCTGCGCATGGATGTTGTAGTTCGATCTGAGCTTGCGCGCGCGCTCGGTGACTGTGGAATTGTTCAGCGCCGTCTCCCTTTTATCAATCGCGCCGGAACTTACTCTCCAGTTGAAGGTTGTCGAGAAGTGCTTGCTTCTGTACCAGGGTGATACCCACCCTCTGCCTCTTGGATGGGCTCTCTTGGGGGTGTGAACTCCCGCCCTTTGTTGGGATCTTCTGGCTCATCATGTCAACGGTATACCGGCCATCGCTGTGCATGTCCAACTGGTCGGATTTGCGTTTCGTCCCACCGACTGCTTGCATGATGTCAGGCCGGTTGGAAAAATATGTGGAGAAAATGGAGATCTGAGGCAAGATGATAATCTTCTGTCACGAGAAGGCGTATGTCCCGCAGGCGTCGAGATGCTGAGTCGAGAATGTGAGCGCAAAGCTGGGAGACGAAATGTGGAAAAGGAGCTGCGCGCTTTCTGATGTGAGTGGTCCGCGTCTTCCAAAGTAAACAAACCGGGGTATCGGGTAGGGATGCGTAATGAAAAAATGGATTTCTTTCTGACAAGCCCCCCATAGAAGAATTGCAAACCATCCCTGGTTGTAATTACCACGTGAAAATAGGACTAACATAAGGGTTAGGGATATTGCAGGATCAAGATGTCCAAGAACGCACCCAATTTGCGAGTAGTTTCAGACACATCGCCTTGGATTCTCGTCAATGGCAGTTTCTATCCCTTGCTTCCCGCCTCCGAGTCAAGCTGGGCCTAATGTTCATCCTCTAAATCAATCGAAAATGCTATACTCCTTCGTACGACTTTGCGGTATATTATCAAAGCTATTTAGCGTTATACAATAGAGTGGTTAACGATAGTGATTTGGTATGGCGGTTTAGTATAACGTACATTATAAGCGAACGGCGCATATACGCGAGTGGCGCACTGATAAGGGCTAGTATGGAAATCTGGGGCACAACACTGGCAACTTATTCCCAGATTAATCCGGCTGTTAGTGTTGTACCCGAATTTCCATACTGGCCCTTATAAGTGCGCCACTCGCCTATATGCGCCGCTCGCTTATAATGTACGTTAGTGGATGGGGAATTCGGCTACTTAGGTCTTTCTGAGTTAGGTATGGGGCGAAAAAATAAAGGCTTAGTGTAGTTAGAGAACGAAGACTCGTTATATATACATCTAACCTAGGATCCACCGCTTTCTAGGTTAGCAAAATTGGTAAATGGACGATACCAAGTCCGGAAACAGTTTTCTTTCGAACCAAGTTACTCTTATTATTACGCATCACTAATTGCGGGGGATATTGCTAGGATTAGGAGTCCTTTGCGACACCGTGCGAATTGCGGCAGCACTGAGCTCCAGGCTGAACACCTTACGCAACTCCTTCCATCGCCGCAACAGCCAACCCCAAGTGTACCACCAACAGCACCAACGAGACCGGAACCACCAGCCTTCTCGTCAACGAAATAAATCCGACCCGTACAGACGAAGTTGCTTCGTGCGCAAATCGACATCCACTCTTCCAGTTCGCCAGCAACAGTTATCCAAGATGCCTCTCGAAGCGGTGATGATTGTGGTAGACAACAGCGAGAGCAGCAGAAACGGCGACTACACACCGAACCGATACGACGCGCAGAGCGATGCTGTCAATATCATTTTTCAGAATGTCGTGCAGGGAAACCCAGAATCGTCAGTCGGTCTGATGAGCATGGGTGGCAAGGGTCCCGAGGTGCTGGCCACCCTCACGACGGACCAAGGCAAGATTCTCGAGGGTCTGCATCAGACCAAGAAGAAGATCCGGGGCTCGGCCCACCTTTTAACGGGTATCCAAATAGCGAGCGTGAGTTGTGACGCATGATGATTCGTTCGCAACTCCAACCGCATGCTGATCCATGGTCGCCAACAGCTCGCCCTCAAACATCGGCAGAACAAGTCGCAGCGGGCGCGCGTCATCGTTTTCGTGTGCTCCCCCATTGAGGAGAGCGAGCGCGAGCTCGTCGTTCTGGCCAAGAAGATGAAGAAGTTTTCCATTAGCGTCGACTTTGTGCTGTTTGGCGACATGGACGAGGAGAACCAGTCAAAGTTGGAGGCTTTCAACCGCGAGATTAAGGGCACGACCGACTCGTCGCACCTCGTCGTTATCCCCCCCAGCTCCAAGCTTCTCAGCGACCAGCTCATCTCGACGCCGATTCTGCTCGGCGAGGGCGCAGCCGCGGGCGCTGGGGGTGTGGGTGGTGAGGCTGGGGCCGCAAGCGAAGACTTCCCATTCGGCGTCGACCCGTCTGCGGACCCCGAGTTGGCGCTGGCTCTGCGCATGAGTATGGAGGAGGAGAAAGCGCGGCAAGAGAAGCGGGCACGTGAGGAGGCCGAAGCGGCGCAAAAGGCCAGCCTAGAGACGGTCAAGGAGGAGGGCGAGTCTGCGCCGCTATTGGATAAAGACGGCCAGCCGGGCGGCAGCAAGAAGGACGACGACAAGATGGATACCTCGTAATGCACATCCAGGGTCGGGTCAGGAACGGGGAATTGCACAGTAGGGCGGTGACCACGATGCGTTCCCGTCATCCCGCGCTTGTAGAATTAGACAGTTGCTGGCATTGACTACGGACAGCTCCATGACCTTATGCTGTCGGCTCCACATACGAAACGTAAGAAACAAAACGCCTGATTACTCCTACCCCTCTCAATCCCTCCCGTCCTACGCACTTCCCTCGCCGTCTTTCTCCCTCAACACCCATCCCGCCCACAGCGCACCCAGGTCCTACCTGTTGTTGATCTCCCGAATGTACGAGCCCAGCTTGCGGTCAAACATGTCGCAGCGTACGGGCATCTCGAGCTGGTAGAAGGGGTTTTTCATGACATAGTCGGTGTACATGTCGTAAACGCGGCGCATCGTCAAGTCGACGTTGGCCTGTGTCGGGTCGGTGAAGAGCAGGAACTTGACGCCAGTCAGCGTCGTGAAGCACTGCATCCGAAAGTTCTCCGACTCGAGCACCTCGAGCCCGGAGGGCGGTTCCGGGCGGGTGAGCAGGCCGCCGGGACCGGAGGAGGACGAGGTTGAGGATCGGTTGCCGACTCGCGGCTTGAGGGGGTTGAGGCGTGCTGTGATGGCATGAACTCTTTTTTGGAGAGAACGATTCGTATGAGTATATCGAGCAGGGAGTAAATAGGTGGGTATGTTGACAGAGACTCATACCCGTGGAACGTGCCTGCCAGAACCAAGTAGTCGTTGGTGCTGATCTTGTTCAGGCCACCCTCGTGGAAGGTCCGGTTATAGATTAGGCCGCCGGCTTTGTTTATGATGATGAGAGCGAAGACAGTCCTGGTAATGTTATCCACATTGGTAAGTTGGCATTCCCTGTCAGGATAAAATGAGGAAATACAGACATGATCGCAACCTCATCTCATGCTGGCAGAGCGAGCAGGATATAGAAATGACGGAATTCAGCCTTGAGAGAGAGAGAGCCAAACGCCCTTGATTGTTTCCTGGTTAAATTGTTGAACTGTGATAGGTGACCTCTGTTTACTTGATCGTTGACACTATGACCTTTGTAAGGTGTTGTCTGACCGTGATGCTGTTGGTGACATGCGACAACTCACAAGGGGTTCCGCATCAAGAGGTGGGACCTGCTCAGGGTTAGGGTAATTCCAACACTACCTATCACAGGCTGAGTTGAACAGACTGGAGAAGTCACGATTCGGTGCCTCGATATCACTCAGCGAAGGCTCTCAGAGATGGATTGAACCGGTTTGTGTGCACACTCAGGCTGGTGTTCCACCCTACCCTTCAGCGGGTTCCAGACATTCCACTTCCAGGTTGCAAGCGAGTCTGTTCTAATAAAACGTTAGGTGCATGTGAGCGCCTGCCATCGATCTTGGAGGGACAGCAGCAGCTGACATGCGATGGGAATGGCGGCTCATGCTTGCAACACTTCCGTGTTGTATTTTCGATCTTTACCTGCCCATGATGGTGACAGTCAACTAATAGCTTCTAAATCACTGGCACCCCACGACGGGATCGATCTCAACTAACAAAGCAATAAACCTAACCAACTCACACTTCAGATCGAGACATGCAGGTCCCACATCACACACGGCAGTTGACACCCCCACCAGGGATTCATCCAGGATCGCTCGGCCAGCTCAGACGAGATCCCGGTTCGGCAAATTTCAAGCCGCCGAAACTGTAACTCTCCCGCCTCATCCGCGCATTTCCATCAATCCTAGTGGTTCGGAAGCAGCCTTTTCGTTTCTTAGCACAAACAAGCTCCTCTTACCTCAGGCTTTTCTTGCAGCGGACCTCGGGCCCTTCCCCACCGTCGCCTCTCTTGTGGCCACATGGAACGTCCAGCGAAGGTTCGAACAAGGTTATAGGGTAGCCCTGCTATGAGTTTGCGACCCAATCCGAACAAACGAACATGACTGCCACATAAGGGAGGGATTGGCGCTACTGTCTTCCTGTCACTCATTTATTTGTCGTCCTGGTTTGCTTGTGCGACCGCTGCCTTCCTTCAACTTGGAGGCTGCCTAACCATTGTTGGAGCTTCCGCACATCGTCGTTCTCTGAGACTCTCACCGTCGTTCAAGCCCGCCCTTCGAGACAGACAACTTTCAAGGCTAATTCTGTGCTCGGCCCAGCGATATAGTCGGTATTCGTTCGCTGCGACGCTAGCTGCCGACCATTCTGATCTCCAGAATTTGGCCACTGTTGCGTCCCTGATCACATCCTCCTTCACTCGGGCCACTGCTCCCTTGGCTTTATCGGTAGCACATCACCCCGGATTTGGTTTATATGTGCGCGCGCGCCGCAATACACCCCCGGCCATGACTTCACGTCGGCGCCCGGTGCTGCACAAACACCAGCAGACGCCGCCGAATAACAAGGACCGTGGCGACAAGGCATTTGCGATGCCGGCACCGTCACCCCGGGTCATCAATGCGGCGCCCTCGCTCGAAAAGGCCGAGATGTACGGCATTGACGACAACCGACCCTTCTTCAGCCGCGCCATGGCCCTCGCAGGCCGCATCTTCATTGAGACCATCCCCCAGTGGCTGGCCATTGGGGCCATGCTCTCGCTCATCTTCGGCGGCTGCTGCTCCAACGTCTTCGCGCTCGAGTCCATCGTCAAGGTTGAGCCGGCGAGTGGTATGTTCTGCTTCGTTCTCCCCCCTTTGCCGCGGTCCATCGGTTCGCAGCGCACATGTTGGGCTTGCGGATTTGCTCCAGAACGGCGGGAATACGGACAATGGCGGGGCTGACCATGCGAATCGCCAACAGGCACGCTCTTGACGTTCGTTCAGTTCCTCTTCGTCGCGGCCATCGGGCTGCCGTCCCAGTTCGATCGGAAGCGCCCGCCCTTCTTCCTCAAGCCCAACAAGGTTCCAATCCGCCGTTGGCTCGTCAACATTGTGCTGTTCTTCGCCATTAACGTGCTCAACAACCATGCGTTCAGCTATGACATTTCGGTCCCGGTTCACATCATCCTGCGCTCCGGAGGCAGCATCACGACCATGCTTGCCGGGAGCCTATATGGCAAGAGATATTCGCGGATTCAGGTGACCGCAGTGCTGCTGCTCACGGTGGGCGTCATCACTGCCGCCTGGTCCGATGGTCAAACCAAGGTAAGTCTCGACCTCCACTCTGAACACTGGACATCTGAGGTTGACAAGTCAACTAGGGGTCGCCGTCGAACAAATCGGTCGGCAATGCCAGCTTTAACACGGGCCTCGCCATTCTCTTCATCGCCCAGGTCTTGTCGGCAATCATGGGCCTCTACACGGAGGAGACGTACCGCATCTACGGCCCGCAGTGGAAAGAGAATTTGTTCTACTCACACCTCCTCTCGGTGCCTCTGTTTCTCCCTTTCCTGCCTTCGCTCACGAAACAGTTTATGAAACTCGCAAACAGTCCTCTTCTGCCGCTCCCAGTCCCCCCGCTCGACGACTACCCGGCCCTGTCTACAGCCGTCCAGCAGGGGCTAAGCAAGATCCGGATCCCCAGCCAGCTGTTCTATCTCGTGCTCAACGTGCTGACGCAGTACGCATGCATCCGAGGCGTGAATCTCCTGGCCGCGGCATCTTCGGCTCTGACAGTGACCATTGTGCTCAACATTCGCAAGCTGGTGAGCTTGCTGTTGAGCATATGGCTTTTTGGAAACCAGCTGGCTACCGGGACGCTCATAGGCGCCGTGATTGTCTTTTTTGCTGGGGGGTTGTATTCTCTGGATGGAAAACGGAAGCCGCCTGTTCGAAGACCCGGCGCTGGCAAGTCCTGACAAGGGCGGAGTCAAGGTAGCTTTTGGCGGTATTTGCCTATCTATTTGTGCAGAGGCAATGCGAGGATTCCGTTTGAGCGTTTCTGACATTCGGTAACTGTGCATCCCTTCTAAGTTCAATGTCTCGGGTCCCTTGATATCGGCCCGGCTCGAACGGCGCGGGGTCGGGCAGCTGAGATTAGCGCCTACACGTGTAGAGGCCAGGGGCTCCTGGACCCAGTTAAGGGGGTCGGGCAGCGAATTTTAGCGGCCTTGGCAGCACACTCAGCGGCCGCCTCCGAACGTCACGGCCGAGCAAGGCGGCGGCGCATGGCACGGACGCTGCCGAGTCCAGCGTCGCATCCATTGGAGTCGACCAGGAAAGCCCAACCATCACCTGAAAGTCTCTCTGGATACCACGTAGTCGTGGAAGCAGTGGCTGATTCTTGATACCCGAGAAAAGGAGAGATAACTGTCTCGAAGGTGTAAACTACCCGGTCACACAACATCACAGGGTCAAATTGCCAAAAGCTTATTCTGAGGCTTTGGTGACACCGAGCTCCGCCAACGCTGCGAATTTGCTGATTCGGAAGAGGCTTGGTTCCTCTCGGACAAACAGCCTGGTCCTTCCTGGTGTTCAACAGGGAACCTGGAAGCCTTCGTTCCATTGTCTGTCGCTCCCCGCTCGACTCCATCAACGGCCAAAAGTCAACATACACTTCTGCACACGACAGCATCTCATCTCGCCGCGGCATCTCCATTGTGGAACAAGCAATTGATTGTTGTAACCAGAGCATCCGTATCTGCATGACCCTTCGTCAAACTCGATGTCGCCCAGGAACACAGCAACTCAAATGCGAGGAGCCGATTCGGACGATGAAGAGTACAGAGTGCGTGGGCGAAGTGAGACGGACTCGGAAGGCGAGCAAAACGAGACTGGCTTCCACCTCGGGCCCCATGACGGCTCCAATCACGATGACAACCCCGAGCTGAGCCCTCCCGAGATGGAGGATGGGATGCTCCCACGAGACATGCCTCACAAGACGGCCTTTTTCGATCTGGTGGCGGAACGGCAAATGTCGCAGACGGACGCCAAGTTGTTCTACCAGCGAAGCCAGGCCGAGAGCCGTACCCAGCTGAGCCAGCTAGCCCAGATGTCCCCCCAGAGCAGCCCGCTGCTCTCAGCTGGCGGCGGGCTTGCCTCTTCCCATTCTGATCTGTCTTCGAACCTCGGTCCCAGTTTCAGCAATCTGCGGCTTTCGGAACTGGACTCGACTGTCATCCCTGAGCCTGCTCTCTGGCAACCCCAGAAGAGGGAGCCCAGTTCCGCGGCAGCTGGCAACCTTCCAAGCCGTGATAGCTTCGCTCAATTGAACAGCGCAGAGGCTACTCCCGGAGGTCAGTTCCAGGCCACCCTCCGACAGCAGATGCTGCAGGATGGCGCAGTCGCAGGCATCGGCAGCAACACCTTCATGGACGTCGATCCCCAGATCAACGACGAGCTGACCGCCATTTTCAATAACGTTAAGAAAGTCGTCGATACCCGGCACAAGTACATTCGGCTCTCTCTTCAAGAAGACAGCGAGAATCCAAAGAATGACCCGAGCTGGAACATCTATCCTGCCCCTCCCGAGCCAGCATGGACCGAGGACCGGGAGAAGGCCGCCAGAGGCGCCAACAGTGCTAATAACAGCTTGCAGAACAGCCTGGTGCTCAACGTTGACAAGCAGCGTTCTGCGGAGTCGTCTTCGGACCTGACGACCGGAACCTCGCGAAAGTCGAATGCGAAAAAGCGCAAGCCAGGGCAGGACATCGGAGAGGACTTCGACATGGAAGACCTGCTGCCACTACCCGGGTCGAGTGAGATGGCGTTTCAGTTGGACGACAACGGAGTGTATCAAGTGTACGAGAATGAACAGTCCCAGAGGGCCGACACGCCGATTGTCAACGTGCCCACCATCAAGGAGTATTATATCGACCTTGAGGAGATCCTGAATGTGTCGTCCGACGGCCCCAGCAAGAGCTTCGCATTCCGCCGCCTGCAGTATTTGGAGGGCAAGTTCAATCTGTACATCCTGCTCAACGAATACCAGGAGACTGCCGACAGCAAGAAGGTGCCGCATCGTGACTTTTACAACGTCAGAAAGGTCGACACCCACGTCCACCACTCTGCCTGCATGAACCAGAAGCACCTCCTGCGCTTTATTAAGAGCAAGATGAAGAAGTTCCCCGACGAGATCGTCTTGTTCCGCGACGGGAAGCACCTGACGCTGGCCGAGGTGTTTGAGAGCATCAACCTCACGGCGTACGATCTCAGCATCGACACGCTCGACATGCACGCGCACAAGGACTCGTTCCACCGCTTCGACAAGTTCAACCTCAAGTACAACCCGATCGGCGAGTCGCGGCTGCGGACCATCTTCCTCAAGACAGACAACTTCATCAAGGGCAGGTATCTGGCGGAGATCACGAAGGAGGTCATTGCCGATCTTGAGTCGAGCAAGTACCAGATGGTCGAGTGGCGCATCTCCATCTACGGCAAATCCCTGGACGAGTGGGACAAGCTGGCGGCGTGGGTCATTGACAACAAGCTCTTCTCGCACAACGTCCGGTGGCTGATCCAGATCCCGCGGCTCTACGACGTCTACAAGGGGAGCGGCTTGATGACGTCGTTTGAGCAGATCATCAAGAACATCTTCCAGCCACTGTTTGAGGTGACCAAGGATCCGACCAGCCATCCCAAGCTCCACATCTTTCTGCAGCGCGTCATAGGTCTGGACAGCGTTGACGACGAGAGCAAGGTAGAGCGCCGGCTGTTTAAGAAGTTCCCGGTGCCGAGGGTGTGGGACTCGAAGCAGAATCCGCCGTACACGTACTGGATCTACTACCTCTTTGCCAATCTCACGTCGCTGAACCACTTCCGCAAGCAGCGGGGCTTCAACACGTTTGTTCTCCGGCCCCACTGCGGCGAGGCCGGCGACAGCGAGCATCTCGCGGTGGCGGCGCTCTGCTGCCATAGTATCAGCCACGGGCTGCTGCTCCGGAAGGTGCCGCTGCTGCAGTACGTCTTCTACCTTGAGCAGATCGGCATCGCCATGTCGCCGCTCAGTAACAACGCGCTGTTCCTGGCGTACGAGCGGAACCCGTTCCACCAGTACTTCAAGCGGGGCCTCAACGTGTCGCTGTCGACGGACGATCCGCTGCAGTTTGCCTTCACCAAGGAGCCGTTGATCGAGGAGTATGCGGTCGCGGCGCAGATCTACAAGCTCAGCTCGGTCGACATGTGCGAGCTGGCCAAGAACTCGGTCAAGCAGAGCGGGTACGAGTTCTCGATCAAGCAGCAGTGGCTGGGCCACAATTTCCACCTGCCCGGACACAGGGGCAACACCATGGTCAAGACCAACGTACCGGATCGGAGAGAGGAGTTTCGGTACCACACGCTGATGGAGGAGCGGATGATGTGAGTCTGCTCTGGCTGTCTCATCGCATAAAAAAATAATGAAAGAAAATAAAAATAAGAATAAAACAGTAACCGCTTTGCTAATGTGTTGGACTACAGGGTCGAGAGATACACCTCCCTCCCCGCTGAGTCGGCGCCCTCATCAGCAACAACAACAACAACCGAGCCTAACCCGGCCGTAGCAACCCCTCGCTCACCGGCCCTCTCGACCCATACAACGACAACCCCCGGCGCCGCGGCACCAGCCATCCCGAAGCCGAGATATTTTCCTGGAATGCTGGCGCGCAGCCAGACGCAGAGGAAAGATAGCGTGAGGCGAGAGTCGGGGCATGAGAGTGATCAGAGGTGAAGGTTGAGGGATTGGAGAAGGGTAGGTGCGGGAACGAGAACAGGTGGGAATCTGCGTGGGCTAGGATATAGTGACGCGCAGGACAGTACAATAAGTCGTAAGTCGAAACAGAGGGATAGTGGGAAGAGGGGAGGATAGGTCAAGCGCATGGGCATGCAACATCATCATAAGAGCTGGTTGGAGACGGAACAATTAGCTCCAAGGGCTGTTGAGGGCATAGGATAGAGATTGCTTAGTAAAACGTTTTCACGACCCATCGGTCAAGAGAACTAAGGAGAAGCCTGATAACGCAAATGATCATGGCTGGTTTGAAGGGATCTCAGGAAAGTAACTCAATCGTCCGCAAGTACCTCAGGTACCTTATTTCAAGGTAAGTGCTCGGTTAAGAAAGGCCGCGGTTGACCGCCATCTGCATAACCCTGGTAACGGGGTGGACTGCCTCCGAGGTCGAACAATGAGGGCGTCACCGTGCAGTACTGAGTAACCAAGGTAACCGCGAAGGGGCACTCCCAGTTTGGATGAGGCACGATACTCCGTACTCAGTTATCATCCGCAACTGCCTGAATGACAAGTACAATTGCGACACGTGCATTGTTGAACTTCTACTACTCTATTTGGAATCTGGCCCCACTGGTGACTTGGTCCTTTCCCTTCTGCCCCGATAGGCCGATATCATTTCTGGGATGGATAGCCGGATACATTGTATTGTACTCCACGTTACCTGCGATGATTACCAAAGATTACGACGGTGTAAGCGAGCTGCTCGAGACCCACCGCCAAGCGGATGTGATCTCCACGACCCACGACCCAACCTGCCCGCCGGCCTCCTTTAGCCAGATCAGCTCGCGCGATCCGGATGAGAGTGTGGTTGCAAGTCGCTCAGCTCTAAGCCTTCGGAAAACAGAATTGTGCCTGTGTCGTCTCCTTACGGATTCAGCAATTATCCGTCGACTGCGCCCTCCCAGTCTCACCAGACGTGAACTTGCGCCGTTTCGAGGCCACAGCAGAGCACTCTCCCGCCTACCCGGCTGCACCCACACCAACCACCACCCGCGCGATAGCATCCATTGGGCGTCGTCACAGAAAGCTTCGCTTGACCGTATACGGAAGTTTGCCCTGGCCCGTGTCTCCGTGATTCCGATGCGATCTGTCGCTCTCACCACACAATAGCCCCGAAAATCCCAGGCCTCTGACGACCCCGGCCAGCCGCTTACCCTCGTGACATAGCCGCCGGCCATGGGCTTCGTCGGTATCTACAAGGCTGTCTACGACTACGCGCCCCAGGCTGAGGGGGAGCTGCAGATCACCGAGGGCGATTTGCTGTATGTGCTCGAGAAGAGCACCGATGACGACTGGTGGAAGGCCAAGAAGAAGGCCACCGGCGAGGAGGAGGACGAGCCGGTTGGCTTAATCCCGAATAACTATGTCGAGGAGGTACGTGTGGTTGGATTCTTGGATGGCACGGAAGTCTTGTACTGACATGCTTCTTCTGGCCCCATGTAGGCCCAACCCCAGGCAAAGGCTCGCGCGCTCTACGAGTATACCAGGCAGACCGACGAGGAGTTGTCGTTCCCCGAAGACGCGCAGCTCGATGTTTTTGATACTTCAGATCCAGACTGGATTCTCGTAGGACACGATGGAGACTATGGCTTTGTTCCGGCCAACTACATTGAGTTGGGAGACGGAGGGGACAAGGGGGACGACGACGAGCCGTCCATGCCCGCGCCGCCCCCGCTCCCCGCGCGGACTCCCAGCAGCGATGTGCAGAGCCCGCCCCTCCCCGCAAGGAACGCGGTCCCTTCCGAGCCCAGCAGCCCCGTCACTCCCGCAGCGCCCAACCCAGCTACTATGATCGCTGGCATGATGGCTTCCCGCGCAGGCTCGTCTCATCCGCCGCCCGCACCCCTTGAACTGCCGCCCCGAAATCAGTACGCCTCCGATGAGTCCGACAGCGAAGTCAAGTCTCCGCCGCTCCCCGCTCGACCGCGCGGCAACTCCCACCTCTCGTCCGACTCGACCCGCGCGTCGCCTCCAGTCGAACAGCACAGTCGCAATGACTACAACAACCGCTACGATTACGACACCCCGGCGACTCCCAAAACGGCCCCCCTCACCCCCGGAGATTTCCACATGTACAATATCAACGAGATGGTATCTGTCATGGGCAAAAAGAAGAAAATGCCCACCACGCTCGGCATCAACCTGCGCACCGGCATGATCCTGATTGCTCCTGAGCACGCCCAGGACGGGCCATCGTTGGAGTGGACCGCCGACCGTATGACGCACTACTCGCGCGAGGGAAAGCACGTCTTCATGGAGCTGGTCAAGCCGAGCAAAAGCGTCGACTTCCATGCCGGCGCCAAGGATACCGCCGAGGAGATTGTTGCCATGCTCGGCGAGATGGCGGGTGCCGTGCGCGCCGAAGGTCTGCGGGAGGTGATCATGGCGGGCACGGGGCAAAAGGGCATACAGCAGAAGAAGGGTGTCGTATTGTACGACTTTATGGCGCAGGGCGACGACGAGGTCACGGTCGGCATTGGGGATGAGGTCATCATCCTAGACGACACCAAGAGCGACGAGTGGTGGATGGTGCGTCGCGTCAAGAACCAGAAGGAGGGCGTCGTCCCGAGCAGCTACATCGAGGTGACAGGCATCATCGACACACCCGCGTCGTCGTCGGCCGCGGGCATCAACGCGGGCCTGTCCACTGTCGAGCAGAACCGGCTGGAGGAGGCGCGGCTGGCCAAGGAGGCCATCAAGGCGGGGCAGAGGGAGGACCAGAAGGAGAGGGAGAGGGAAAAGGTAGGCCCTGGATTGCTTTTGCCCGACCGGAGTAGTAGTCTGTCGGCCAGAAAGGGTAATAATGAGGGGCAACAGCGCAGCAGACGGGAAAACGGCCGCGCCGAGGCCTCAGGCTCGAGGTCTAATGGCAAGTCGAGTGAGTTGCTCATCCCCACACTAATTATGTCTTTACCTAGCTGCGCTAACTTCTGCTAGAACCCGACCCGTCCAAGGTCCGCACATGGACAGACCGCTCCAAGTCGTTCACCGTGGAGGCTCAGTTCCTCGGTATGAAGGACGGCAAACTCAACCTCCACAAGCTCAACGGCGTTCGAATTGCCGTGCCTATCGCCAAGATGTCGCTCGAGGACTTGGAGTATGTCGAGCGCATCACTGGCATCTCGCTCGACGAAGACAAGCCGCTGTCCGATTTGAAGAGGAGGGCCACCACAGCGGGCGAGAGTTCGCGCAAGGCCCCGGCTGCCAAGGTCGGCGCTTCGATCGAGCCCAAGAAGCCCGAGTACGACTGGTTCCAGTTCTTTTTGTCTTGTGACGTCCAGCCGGGGTTGTGTGAGCGCTATGCCCAAGCGTTTGCAAGGGAGTCGATGGACGAGAGTGTCCTGCCGGATGTCGACGCCTCCGTGCTGCGCAACCTCGGTTTCCGCGAGGGCGATATCCTCAAGGTGATGCGTTTTCTAGACACCAAGTATTGCCGTGGGAAGAAGGCCGCCGATGACGAGGCGGGCGGTGGGCTGTTCTCCGGACCCGGAGGGACCTTGCGGAACAACACTAGGAAAGGACGGCCGGCTCCTCCCGTCGAGACAAATAACACTGTTGATCCGAAGGCCTTCTCTCAGCAGAAGGATTTGGCGGCTGCTGAGGCCAAGGCGTCGTCCCCCACAACGTCGGCGCCCCCGGCCCAAGCGCCTGCAAAGCCTGCCGGCGGGTTCGATGACGATGCCTGGGATGTGAAGCCTTCCAAGACCCCAGAACCAGCTCCCCAACAAACCCCGGCCGCGCCGGCACCTGCTCCTGTTCCGGCACCGGCCGCCACACCAGCTGCTCCTCCAGCGCCGAGCACCGCAAAGCTCACGGGGTCGATGCAGGAGCTGTCCGTACTGACCCAACCACTAGCGCCAGAAAAGGTCCAGCCTCCCGTCCCGCCGCCGGCTTTGAACCTCGCGCCCGCGCCTGTCCCAGCCCCAGCCCCAGCCCCAGCCCCAGCCCCAGCCCAGGCCCCGGCGCAGATCCCCCAGCCCACCGGCGCCACCCCGGCTTTCTTCACCGGCATCCAACCCCCGGCAGTTAACGGGCAACCGCCATCTCAGTTCGTACAGCAGCTCCCGCAAGCCATCGCCCGCCAACGACCCGTGGCGCCGCAATACACCCAAGGCCAGGGCGGCCTGATGCCCCCGCCGCCGCCCTCGCGCCCCCTATCGGCGCCCCAGTCCGCCCAGCCCAGCGCATTTGCCCGGGCGCCGCTCCAGCCGCAAATGACGGGCTACGCAGCCCAGCCAACAACGCAGGTCGCGCCGCCGGGGCAGAGCCTGAACGACATTGCTCAGGCAAGACTGCAGCAGCAGTTTGCTCAGACTCTGCAACAGCAACAACAGCAGATGATGCCCATGATTACAGGTCTGCAGCCGCAGCCGCAGCAACAGATGATGCCCATGATGACCGGCATGCAGCCGCAGCCTAC
The DNA here is from genome assembly GCF_033297405.1 of Parathielavia appendiculata. Taxonomy (NCBI): domain Eukaryota; kingdom Fungi; phylum Ascomycota; class Sordariomycetes; order Sordariales; family Chaetomiaceae; genus Parathielavia; species Parathielavia appendiculata. The sequence goes on from NW_026944221.1 coordinate 1,344,891, forward strand.
GGGGATGGGAATGGGCATGGGGTTGGGCATGCAACCTATGCAGGTCCAGCCGACAGCGTTTGGCCAGTCGCTGCAACCGCAGCTGCAGCAACCACAAATGACGGGGTTGCCGCGTCCACTTGAACCGCAGCGTACGGGCTTGCCGGCGATGAATATTGGTATGATGGGTCCTGGGATGGGAATGGGGATGGGGAACATGGGTATGGGGACGATGGGAACGAGCATGCAGCAGCCGATGCAGTCGCAGCCTACCGGATTTGGGAATAGTACTGGGTTGGGTAGTGGAGGGCTGCAGCCGCCTGTGCAGCCGCTTGTGCCGCAAAAGACGGGACCGCCACCGCCGGTTAGGTTTGGTGTCACGGAGGGGCCCAAGAAGCTTGCGCCTCAGCCGACGGGCCGGAGGGCCAACTTGGCTGCTGCCAGTAAGTCTTTCTTCCTTCCGATTTGTTTCTCTGTGGAGGTTTTATGGATGAGGTTTTTGTGTGGGGTGATTCATGGCCGTAGATATGGCCATTGTCTGGTGCTTTTTTGCTCGGTTTTGAAGCCTAGGTGACCGGATGGTTGGCTAACTGTGATTTTTCAGCACCGGATAATCCGTTTGGATTCTGATCGACTGCCGAATGGCAGCATACTTTGAAAGTCTCAGCACCCTTCCCAGGGACATGCCGCATTCCCCCATTTCGGTTCAAGGGAAGTGCTATGACTCGAAGTGGAAGGGCCGAGGCCGTTTACCGCAACCAGAGTCAAGCGACATGACTCCTCTTGACAATGAAAGGGGCAAGTCATAGTGTCCTCGCCAAACCGAACGGGGCATACAGGACTGGGGGTGGCGGCCAGGGTGCGGTGGGTTTGCTCGAACAATGGTCGAAACGTCCCTCCATGTCTGAGCTGCAAGGGGAGTTAACAGACGCTGTTCAAAAAGCGGGGAAGCGAGTGTCAGAGGGGAAAACGGGGGAGAATAGAGGGCCGAAAAGGCAAGAAGGCATGGGATATCGTTCGCCGTTCAGATGCGGGTGTGGGGTGGTGGCAGAGGAGTGCAGAGGAGCATGTCACGAGTGCTGCGTCCTTTTTTTCTTCCTCTCCTGTTTGGTGTTTTGTTCACGTTCAGCCCTTTGGTTGTCTTCCTGCGTACCCTACCTATCACCTAAGTACTTAAAGCACCTAAATTCCGTCTCCAATTCCGATCCTGTATCTATCCTCCACATTCGTATTCGAATCATGGTGCTTACAACAATTCAATATCTCTTGCTTATATTATGTCACACCTCATTCGATGTTCTGCTTTCTCGGAGCTGGCGATACCTGTAGAGAGACCTGCTGTTTTCGGCTCCCTGTGTGAGAATATCCCAGTGTGGTGGTTGTTTGGACACACACTCCACCCTGAAGTCTGTCAGGTGGAAATTCTATTCGATGTTTTATTGGCTTATTTACATCCTTGATTATCCAACAACCGCTCTGCCGACTCTGGAATATCCGTCTCGTGGCCTTCACCTCGAGGCATCGGCACTGGGAGAGCGTTAAAAAGCGGAAATATGTGCACTGAGAGCACCATCCTGGCCACAGCAGCCCTCTCGGAATGAATTATCACCCGTGCTTTACGGGTACCGAAGCCGCGGATGGAACCTCGGTCATCATTTTAAGACGGGTTTCACAACACTCTCCTTTAAAAACGCTGGACAGTCTGGTGGAGAAGGCATGTATGTAACATGACATTGCGCTATAACACTATAGATCCAGCCCCGAATCTCCATGCTGGAGCTCCGTCCAGACACAACCATTTCGAAACCACACGCTGTCTCTCCCCGACAGGAAGAGGGAATGACGCGGAGACAGACCGTCCACCTACGCCACCCGATCCAGTATCGCAGTCCAACATTTAGTATGGTCGCCATTACCCCCATTGCAGTTCCCCTTTGTGTTGTCCATTATAGTCGAACCACACCAACGCCACAACAACGGCAGATCTATCCACCCCTGCCTGCAACTACTGCTGCTCACTGAATCGTCCCCTCCCTGAGCTCGTCACTATCCGGCACGACATCCTCGATTGATGGCGCCCTGCGGTGGCGCACCGTCATGCGGTCCTTGTCCTCGACCGCCGACACCTTAGTGACGGGCACGGCATCCGCCGGCAGCGGCTGTCTCTTGCCCGGCTTGGTTGGCTCGAAGCGCTTGCGCACGGCGGCCACCATCTTAACGAACCAGTACCAGTTGAGCGCGTTGAGCACGATGTTACTAGCAATGTAGACGGCCGTCAGCCAGAGCGGCACGGCGGCGGCGTCGCGCGCAAAGAACATGGGGTTCGTGTCTGGGTTGCTCGACGCAGTGGACTTCTCGGAGAAGAAAGCGGCCAGGTAGCCCGCGGACGGGGCGTGGTGGATCGAGCGCCACATGTCGGCGTAGACGACGAGGGATTGCCAGGTGCCCCACACCAGGCGGCAGAGGAAGAAGGTGACAAGAAGGGCGATGCCGTTGTAGAGCTGGGGCTTAGTGCCCGTCATGTTGAGCTTGTCCAAGAACCAGTGGATGTTGAGGAAGGGGGTGGATAGCTCGTAGAGGATGAAGGTCGGGGAGTAGTAGTTGAGGTAGGGGCGCTGAGAACATGCGGGTTAGCTCTGGTAGGACCGTGGGAGGCGGTTGCGGAAGGACATACGAAACCCAAGGTGTATACCGCCAGAGCACTGACGGCGTGGGCGAGCAGACCCAGACCAAAGATGTCGAGATTCAGCAGGGTGATGCCCAGATCCCAGACGAAGTAGCCCGCCGCGAGCGCCTGGATTAAGCCGCAACCACCCGTGTAGCCCCATATGCGCTGCTCAAAGTCCATGGCGCTGCGCTCCTTGTCGGCGAACATGACCCATAGGGCCAAGGCGTTGATGAGGAGGCTCTGAACCAGCGAGACGACATGGGTGTCCCAGTTGGCCTTCTTAGCGCGGTTGTGGCGCGGGTAGTACTTGGGGAAGAACCGGGTCGACAGCACGGGTGAGGCGACGGTCTGGATGAAGGTGTAGAGCAGGGCGGCGCCGACGACTTCGTGGATGTGGAAGGGCAGGGTCGGCATGTTGAGCCGCTCGGCCAGAGGCTCGACGGCCTTGCTCAGCGCCGGGATCGGCGGAATCGGGAAGGGATCGCGCATGCTGGCGAACGGCGCCCTGGATGTTAAACGGTGCTGTCGTCGTTAAAAGCTCCCGTCGCTGGGACAATCGCCAGCTGGGTAAAGGAAAATCTCCTGTCAGGTACCTCCGTAGGTGGTGCCTCAGTCAAGATGTAAACGGCCGGTGCCAAGCGAGGCGGACTGCAGACGGCGGCGTCACCAGGCACAGGCACCCGGGTAGCGGCAGGTGAGACGCTGAAAAGTGAGACAGGGTTCTCAGCCAGGCAGCTGACGCTGTCGGAGAGATATACCTGTAACAGTGTACTGTGTGTATGGTAGGTTTACCTTTGTGTTTGGTGCTTCGACGAAATCAGCTGAGCCATGTGCTTTCTCGTCATTCGTCGTAGCTGCTACGATCGGGAGCTCGGTCAGAGGGGGAACCACGTCATGGAAGTCAAACTTGCCTCTAACGTGATGCTTTGACACCGGCGTTTTTGTTGGGACGGATGAGGTCTTGGCGCTTTCCGAGGCCGCCTCATCAGCCAACTGGCGCCTCGGGTGAGGGCGGACGCTAACAAGAGCGGGGGGAATGTCGGCGCCTGGTGGGGCTGACGGCCGCCTTCCGGACAAGGCACCCTACAAGCCGAAACCATTCCAGTTCATTGTCACATGCAATCTCAGGATGCCAATGATGCCTCATCGTTTTGGCGGGCCTGAACTTGACCCCGTGTTCACGGATCTAGGAATACAGCTGACAGCAAATAACTGGGAAACATTGTCGCGTCTGTAACAGAATCTCGGATAGGACTATCCATAATTAATTGATCTGTATCTGAACCGAACTGGAGGGTATGTCCCAAATCCCACTCATACAGTCAGGGTCCAGAAGTCTCCATACACCTCACTTAATTAGGCGCGACTCTCCACGCCTCGCGACACCGCTAGGATGGCCACGAAGTTGTGTGTTTCTTCCCAGGTATCGGCGGGGCATGTCTTAGCCGCCCGCTTCTTGTTGAAGCTTCCTGACGAATCTCTCCAATGGCATTTCCACGGGCTGTCCTCACCGACACGAGGGGAGTCGGGGAGTCTTTTAGTACCGTTTCCCGCAATGCCCTGACCGAATCGGCGACCTCCTCAATGAGCCCAGAGCTGCTGAGAGGATGGAGGCTGAGCTGTATTGTATCAGTACACTCCCCTCGCTTTCCATCGTCGACCTCCATCCTGCGGGTCCCTTGATCACTGCAGAATCGAGGACGAATCAAAACCGCAGGACGGCACCGGCCTGCATTCTTGCGGTCCAGGGACCAGCTCCGGAACTGTTACGCGTGGGAGACTGAGGCAGCGTTTCGCTGCATCAATCCAAGGTTGCAAGAAGCGTACCATCCTTGTCCCCCACCAGCACCGGTCCCCCTCACTCGCTCGAGTTTTTGTCCAACTTACTGCCGCGCCCAAGGACTGGTGGTCTTTGGTCATTGTGCGCGAAGCTCGGAAAACGGCCGAAGGCCGCCTCTCGCCCGTCCGGACAAGCTCAACAACATTGAAGTTCTAGGCACTCGGCCTGCCCTGCTGTCCAAAGTGCGGGGCGAATACGGGTGATGCGACTACCACCGGTTTGACAACATTACTTCGACTCATATGCGCGCCGGCCGTGGAAGTATTGGGAAGGTTGAGGTCGACTGCCGCTTCATGTTTACGAGATCCCCAATGAGGTGTCATCGGGGAGGCGAAGAACCCTGCCGGTATCATCTATCTACCTTGACCTGGATTCAGCCAACCTCCAGATTGTAAGCTCGAATCGGCCACCATTACTGTGAAGCTTTCGGAGAACGACGGCGAAGAGGCCCGTATTCAGCAACGCTCTGCATGCCCCGTCCAGTTACCGACCATTTCGGCCCGAAGTCGGTTCGCGGCCCAGAATCCGTGGTGCAAACCCGGGATGTGAAGATCTTCACGCCAGAGATGCAAGTCCTCAGCTACGGCGCCGGCGGTGGGAAAGCACAAGGAGAAGCTCGTGCAGACCCGCGGTCGCTGGGATTTCTCGGGGTATATTTTATCGACCAAGGACAGCATGTGGTACAACGTCCTGCGATGGGAGCTCAAGGAAAGCTCATTGGAATGGCAGCCAACACATAGCAACCTGTTTCACACGGCGTTCGCGCTTGAGCACAACGCAACGAGGTTCTACATGACAGTCCACGTCAGTGGCAAACTGGCCAAGTTATCTCAAAAGATCAAAGACATCAAGAACCAGTTAAAGTTTGGGGAGAAGAGCGGCAGAACTCAAGAGATCGTCATTAAGATCGGAATGGGCTGACGGATACTCTTGCCCCAAGCGGCTGGACAAGTACGCTCAACATCTGCACGCGGCTATGGGATACGCGAACATGGAGAACGTCGCCGTCGAGATCCCCGGCGCGAGGGCTGCGACCTACCACCCGGCCATCACAAGCCAGACTCCGCCAACGGCACCAGCCCAACAGCACTGACAAACCTGCAACAAGCTACACAACGACCGCCCAGCGTACGACCGTGGCTGGAACCCCTCCCGCCTCCTCCAGGCCTCGACGGAGAGCAGTCAGCCGCTGTGAACCCGATGCAGTACCTCACGGTGCTGACCCTGCAGCAACTCAGCCTGGTGTCGGCCGGTTTTGCAGACGGCCCTCCGCATCTGCCCCGTCTCCACAGCTATCCACAAGCCCGCCTGCCGCGACCAAAGCCGACGAGGCCGAGGAGTTGTCAAGCTCGGTGACATTGGTCAATTCGGCAGTCCCGACTCAAGCAGACGGCGAGGGTATCAGTGAGCGATTGCCCGACCGCTGGTAAAAGGACGTGGACTCCGAGGAAGAACAGATTGCCCCCCTGGAAGCGCCAACGAAACGCAGTGTGGCTGGGCATCACCGCGGTCCCGCTGTCTTGGTTGGGGCAGGCGGGCGTGTTGCTACTGGGGTTGGCTGGCGTCGTTGGGCTGCCTTCGAAAACGCAGTCCGGGACATTGAAGGCAGAAAGACGGAATAAGAGTAAGGTCAAGAGTGTCTAATTTGACGATGGTGCCTCAGAAATCAGCAGCAGGGCCAGGATACCGGGCCGGGGACGAAGCCGGTTTATCCTGTGCGGACTCGACTACGACCACGCCACCCACAACGTCCATAGCTCAATGTGGACGCCGGAGGACGGAAGACGCAGGGATGGAGAGACGATGTCCAGCCTGGCCCAGCGGGCAATGGCGAACATATGGGGTAGACCAGAAAGTTCAAGTCACTTGATAATTCAAGCGCCCAGTTGGCCTGGTCCTCCTAGCTTTCCCTGGATCCCCTCCACTTGCAAACAAACTCAAAAACGGCGAAGGAATTCGAATAGATCATGGCACCTTCTTAGCATGATATTACGAGCTTCTGCCAACGACTCTCGATGCGCCAGGCAAGGTGCTATTTGGGAGGCCCTCTGAGAGATATGCCTGAACCGCCATGAGCCGAGATGGTCAGAAAAAGAGGGCTAGCGAACCAATTACGCCTTGGCGTGTGTTGAGCGCAGTCGTGTCGGGTCGGCGTCGTGGCTGTATCTTGCGTATGCATCTGTGAGTGGACAGCTTTCCACCGCTGCGGCTCCAGCCCAAACAAAGATTGCAGCCTTCCCTGACATTTCATCAACCCCTCTTCTGTAAATGCGCACCTCGAACACCAGGAGTGCAGAACACTGGCTCTTACCGGTCGAGCACGATTGGGCAAGCACCGTCTTGCCGTGTTCTATCCTCTCCGTTGGCCACTAAGCCCTCCCCGCGATGAGCGTTCCGGACTTCGTTGTCGACTCGCAGCTTGACGCTGTGGCCCATGGCAATTGGACTCGATATACATATCGCCGCCGCGGCAAGTCAGGCAAGGACTGGAAAGTGGGCGTCTGGGAAACATGGGTGCGAAATGGTCGCCTCGGATCTGGTGGTTTCGGGACCGTCTGGGCTTGAGGAGTGCCAGGAGCCGGCAGCCGAAGATGGCCCCCGGCTTTGAGCAGTCAAGGAGATTGTGAAAGACCCCGAGTAGAAGGTGGACTACACGCGGGAATTGTTGGCGATAGCCAAGTTCTCTCTCCCTAAGGTAGGTTGACCGTCCATCTTCAGATTACCCGTGGCAGATATCCGGAACCGGAGTATGTACCCTGCTTCCTGCAGTCGTATGGCTGGCTCTCCACCACCGAGGCGATCTACATTGCCATGGAATACCTCCCACACGGCGATTTGAAGAAGCATCTCATCCAATCTCTACCCGAATCTGAGGCGAAAACGGTTTGCACACAGGTGTTGGAGGACCTGAAGTGCATGCACGAGAACGGCTTCGTGCACAGGGACTTGACACCTCAGAACATCCTCGTGGTCTCTTCCAGACCGGATTGGCCCGTGTAGATCTCCGACTTTGGCATTTGTAAACGACTGCAGGGAGACTCCTCGATGATGGTGCAAGGCACGATGGGCTTCATGGCACGAGAGGTGCTGGGTTACGTCCCAAGGGGGTCGTCGTTTTACGCCGTCGACATCTGGTCGTTGGGTGCTCTTCTGTTCTTCGTCTCGACGAACGCGGTTTCGTTGAAAGACTTGGATCGGTTCGGGCCTTCGCCAAAGGAATCCACGGGGTAGATGATGCGGAGACAGGATTGCTCATGAGTCTGGGAATTTCAGATGAGTGCGCCGAATTCCTACGCTGCTTACTCGCGCCTTCTCCCGACGCTGGACCGTCCTCGCAGGTAGCGTTGGAGCATAGATGGCTTGCGGTAGCCCGTGAGGTGAACGGCCAGCAGCATACTCCCAGCTACGTGGACGAGGAGTTTGCCAGAATCAGGACCTGGGAAATTATTGCAGCAGTAGCGCCTTTGGCAAATGCAACAGCGGCGTTGAGTTCGATGGTAGGAGGGAGACAGCTGCACCTGCGGCCAACTTCTTCCACAATGTCGAAATCAGAAGCCGTCGACAGCCAAGTCAACGTCGAGCAGCCCGATTCAATAGGAACACCTAGATCCGCGTCGGCGATGACCGCGAGCCAGCTACATGACCAGCCAGCTTCTTCCCCACCGTTACACCCAAGGGCCTGGCCTGGACTTGTCTACTTTGGAGAGCCAAAGTCAACAGGAACACGTACTATCTCTGGATGGGTGGCATCGTTCTCAAAGGATAAAACGATCAAGTTCTGGAACCTAACAAGAGGCCAATACCACGCAACGGTCCAGCGCGTCAAACCGTTCTGGAAGGCCATTGCAACCGCGTTCTCGCCCGGCCTGTCGACCTTGGCTGTGTCACTAGAAGAACGTGAGCTTTCATCAGTAGGCCGGCTTGTCAGGGGGATCTTCGTTCAAGCTATTCGAGTCGAAACATCTGCATTTTCGATGTCCCAACAGGACAATGCCGGCGGGTGCTGGAAGGCCGTCCATCAACGGCTCGCTCGGTCGTTTTCTCAATAATTCTCCCCTGCTTGGGTCCAGTTCATTGGACGGAAGGTCAAGATAAGGGATCCGGCTGTGGTGACATGCCTGCGGACATTCAATGGCGAAACTTCGCTGATTGCTCGACCGATCGCACTTTCGGTCGACTTCGGCACGCTCGCGTTAGAAGACGACGATGTGGTGAGAATCCTGGAGCCGGCGACGGGCCAGCGTCAGCGAATAGCCACTACGGGTTGGGGTCCCGGTGGGCGACTCGCCTTGTCGCCCGACTCAAGTCTGCTCGCAGCAGCCTTGTTGACCCTGAGCAGGATCAGCGTATGGGAGTTGCCGAGCGGCCGGGAGCTGTTGACTGTTGGGACGGTCCGCAGTTCTGTTACCGCCGTCTGCTTCTCGCCCGACTCGGCCTTACTTGTGTTCGGCTCCCGCGATGGCATCATCCAGATATGGGACCTGGCGAGGAAAAAGTGTACAAAAGCTCAAGCTCCATACCACAGCCGTCAATTCATTCGCCTTTCTGCCCAATTCGAACTCCCTGGCGTCAGGCTCAGACGATCGGACCATCAGAGTTTGGGATATATGGACGGGCGAGTGCCTGTACAGTTTTTAACGACCTCCTAAACGGCCATACCGACGATGTTCTCTCGATCGCTTTCTCTGCGAATCTTGATTAAACTTCAGTTTATATGATGCGACACTGAGGTGGATATGGTGTCGCCAATAGCTGTGATGCACCAAGACTTGCAGGTTCCCAAATTTGACTCGACTCGTGCACACACACACCCCTTTGTGAGTGTCAATACACCCCACTCCCCACCTAAGGTATGTATAATTTGTACGGATCCGTAGTTTACAGATCAAGTTGTACTGTACTAGGAAGAAAGCGCAAATATCCAGAGGTAATAACGCCGTTTGGGATTCACACCTCGGTAGTTATTCGAAGGTCGGCGTTTTTCATTCGTTTTAGCCGAATCAAACGCCGGCCGCCTCACTGATGTGGGACAGATACAGTAGTTGACGGATAATTGCCAACTGGGGTGCTATTGAGCAGGGGTAAGGGATTAATGTACGGATTACCGAGTTGATGTACTAAGACAGGACTTTTGGCATCTCGGTACATGCAAACATACATTAGACGAAGGGTTCGAGATTCGCTGAAGGGAGCCCTGGACATGCTTCGTCATTCAATCTCAGTAACTCCCCACATAGCATTGCTTGAGACAAACAACAGCCCGGCGTACGAAGCAAGACTGTCCACTCGCATGGCAGGTGACAAATAGCAGGGTCTTTTTTTCCATAGGGTGGTTCCATGGTGTAGTCCACCCGTAGGACACAGCCAACATGGCAGATCTTCTCTATGAACTGCTCTCAGGCACAGGGCCAACATCAACACGGACGGCAGCAGACCCGAGCACGCTCGAATACCTCAGAACACTGACCTCGCAGCCACTCTCATCGCTCACGTCGTCTGAACCACAGGCACTCGTTCAGTCATCACATGGCCTTCTTCTGTCCCTGCAAGCCCTGTCCAAAAAGTCACACAAGCAAATCATTGAGTCTGCATCTCACCATGCAGCGCTACGCACTACATTACCAGCTCTCGCAGCAAGCACTGCGGAGTTGCGCAACTCGATACCCAAGCTGGACAGCGAAGCAGTGCGCTTCTCAACCACCTACAACAAGAGCAGCGACAATGGGGTGCTGACACGGCGCAAAAAGGCACTGCTACTCTCACGGAACGTCGAGCGCTTAGTCGACGTGCTTGAGCTGCCGACATTACTATCCTCAGCCATATCCACCGCGCCCGTGAACTACTCCTCAGCCCTGGACTTGAACGGCCACATGCGCCGGCTGCACTCCATTCACCCCAAGTCGCCCCTCGTCGAATCGATATCCACCCAAGCCGACGAGGCCATGCGGACCATGGCGGCCAACCTCATCCTCTCCCTCAAAGCAGCAGGCCTGAAGCTCGCTGCCTCTCTGCGAACCATCAGCTGGCTACGACGAGTCCTACCAGACCTGGAAGCAGCCACCTCACCCGCAGCCACCACCAACCCCCACCCCAGTACGACCAGCACCAGCACCCCCACAAACAGGCACGACACCCAAGAGCGCGTTCTCGGCGCACTCTTCCTGGTCTGTCGCCTCGCGACCCTGATGAACATGCTCGAAGCCCTGGAACCACTCCGCGAGCTCGCCGACCAGGAAAAAGCGCGCCAGAAGGCGCTCGGCAGCAGCAATACCGCCTGGTCGGGCGGGCAACAAACAGAGCGCTACCTCAAACGGTACCTCGAAATTTTCCGCGAGCAGAGCTTCGCCATCGTGTCCATGTTTCGGAGCATTTTCCCCGCTGCGGCGGTGACCAGCGACGGGCCTGCTGGTGGGGGAGGGGGAACGAAGAGTGAAGGAGGGGACCCCCTGGAGCCAATGCCCTCTGCCTTGGCTACTTTTCCGCTTTATCTGGTCGACGTGCTGCTCGGAACGCTACGGTTGTATCTACCTACCGTGAGGGACCAAGCGGCGAGGGATAGCCTGCTGACCCAGGTCCTGTATTGTGCGGGGAGTTTGGGGCGGTTGGGAGGGGACTTTGGGCTGTTTCTTGCTACGCTGGATGTTGGGCCCGAGGCCGAGGAGGAGTGGGTTGAGGTTGTCAAGAGGCATCGGGCGCTGGCGGGACGGCTGGAGTCGATTGTTGGAGAGCAGAGAAGGGCGCTCTAACAACGGATTCGTCCTCAGTGAGTGGGTTTATGCCGACCCGAGTCAACTATCTGGAAGTCTAGATCTACGATGGCTCGGCTGGTCACCAGACTGCTGTGACTCAGTTACTGGGATAGATCCGAATAGTCTTGGGAACATTCGTCCGTATCATTGCTTTGTTTGTTCCTGGTTGGTGGAGTAGGAACTCAGGCGTCGTCAGTTCGGGTCAAGCCGGCAGAGCACAGATCCGGCGGGGCGCAAGTGAAGAAATGGCATGCCGTCATAGGCCGGCGCAGTCCATGCCGTTGCAGCTTCTTTCCACTCAACACCCTTCCACAGGAGAACAATTCCGAAGTCCGACTCAGTCATCTTGCGCCCCTCCATATAGAAGTGTTTCGAGAATGGCTGGGCCGGATCTCAGACGTCGCGATTTCTAGGCAGACCTTTTCTGCGGGTCCGCTTCACTACCCCTCTGACAAACACCACCGCCAAACACACTCAAGGAAGTGGCATGCCCAACGCCGCAATGTCCGATGGCTCCCGCACGGCGCTTTCGAAGTCGAGTACGTCCGACAAACCCTCTCCTGACCCAAGCGACCCAGTTGACACCTCCCACTTCCAGCTTTCCACTTCGCCGCGGGCCTTGGCTCCGGTGTGCTGTCCGCCGTGCTGCTCCAGCCGATTGACCTCCTCAAGACGCGCGTCCAACAATCCGGCGCCCACTCGCTCCGCGCCGCCCTAGCCGATATCCGCTCCGCTCCACGGCTCCTCCCAGCCCTGTGGCGCGGCGCCGTTCCATCCGCCCTGCGCACCGGCTTCGGCTCGGCAATCTACTTCACCTCGCTCAACGCCATCCGCCAGTCGGCCGCCCGCCTCTCCCCCTCCCCAATCAACAATGCCGGATCCACAACTTCCAGCTCGCTGCCGAAACTCTCCAACACCACCAACCTCCTCTCTGGCGCCCTCGCCCGTTCACTAGCAGGGTTCATCCTGATGCCGCTGACAGTGCTCAAGGTCCGGTACGAGAGCACCTTCTACAGCTACACCTCCCTCGCGAGCGCGGCGCGCGACATCGCCGGCAAGGAAGGCCTGCGCGGCTTCTTCGCCGGGTACGGCGCGACAGCGATACGGGATGCCCCCTACGCGGGATTGTATGTCCTGTTCTACGAGCAGAGCAAGAAGCGACTAAGTGCGCTGTTCCCCGCTGCCGACATCCCCTCAGCAACAACAACAAGTACAGACGGGAGGAGAGGAGGGGGAGGAGGAGCAAGCATGGCGCTCTCGCACGCGGCTTCCATCAACTTCACCTCGGGCATCTTATCCGGTGTCATCTGCAGCGTCATCTCCAACCCCTTCGACGCGGTCAAGACGCGCATCCAGCTGCATCCTGCTGCCTACCGCAACATGGTGCAGGCGAGCGCGCGCATGGTGCGCGAGGAAGGGACGCGCGCGCTGTGGGACGGGCTGGCGCTGCGCATGAGCCGCAAGGCCGTGAGCTCGGCCTTGGCCTGGACGGTGTACGAGGAGCTGATCCGCCGCCTTGAGAGGGGTTGGGACGGTGGGCGGGCAAAGGAGGGGATATAGATTGTAGTGTAAATTGGCCCATCCGCGTTCGTGTTAATTGTCATTGCATTGGTGATGGGGAGGACGAGAGAGGCTTGCATAGCAGGAGTTGCTGGTGAGGCAAGGCTATTTTTGATCTCAAAAGGGGCGTTTCATTAGAGATGTCTGTTAGAGAGTACTGGCACTTACTGTACGATACCTGTTGCACTACCCTACACGGTCCCAACCTTAGTCTACCCAAGAGAGCTGCGCCATCCTCAGTAGGGATGACACTCATACAAGTTGAAGAAGAAAAATTGAGCAGACATGTCACAACCGGGCGACGGGGACCTAAAACGTAAGGAGTCGTTCGGCTGGGTAACAAAAGTCGGGAAAAGAAACAAAAGCACCAGTAGGTCCGGAAAATTTGTCGACTCGCGCAAACGTAGATGAATCATGATCATGCCCATCGTTCCTCCAACCCACCAGAGCCTGACCGTACACGTCCATCCAGTTCGCGCCCGAGGTTCCGTGCTGGGGGCAGTCCCCGTTTTGGACAGTGGAAAGGGAACGAGAGCGAAGCCTCTGAGAGTTGCCGACAAATTGCCAACATAGAAGGGTATCCATCCAAAATGATAAGAGATAGACCGATTGCAAACCGTCGTTTACACCATCAGATTACCGCGGCCGACCACCAGCCAGATACATCAGCAGACCCGGCGACTTGCTGCGGCTGCGTTTCGGCTGCTTCGGGCGAACCCACTCGTACTCACCCGAGTGAGAGCGGTGGTGGTGGTGGTGGCGGTCACCGACCTCGAGCATGACCTTCGGGCCGCGGCTGCGACGCTTGCGCGTGTCTTCCCACAGCATTTCCTGCTCCCACTCCGGCACCCAACGCTTGATGATGATGTACTCCGGGTCCTGTTGCAAAATCAGTATCCGCCTGTGAAGCTACAAGGGGGGATGCGACTGGACATACTGAATCCAGCTCAAAATCGATTTTGAAGAATCTCAGCGTCTCAATGTCGAGGTGGCGGCGCGGCATGCGAGTGTACATGGGCCGAGCGAGCTGCTGTTCCTCCTCCCGCTTTTTTTCTTCCTCCTTCTTGATCTTCTCCTTCTTCATGATGGCCTCGATGGCCTTCTCGTCGAGGCCCGAATTGATCAGCCGCTCCTGCATGAGACGTTGGAACTCCTTCTCTTTTTCCTCTTGTTCCTTCTTCTCCTTTTCGATGCGCTCCGCCTCCTTGGCCTTCCACTGGGCGATGACTTCCTCGGCCTCCTTCTTCTTGCGCTCTTCCTCATCCCGGGCCTTCTTCTCCTCCTCGAGCCTCTTGAGTTCCATCTCTCGCTTGATCCGCTCTTCCTCCTCCTTCTGCTTCTTTTCCCGCTGGATGCGCTCCAGCTCGGCGAGGGCGGCCTTGGCCTTGCTCTCAGTCTCTTGGGCCTTTTTCCGGTTCTCCTCTTCCTCTTCTTTTATCCGGCGTTCTAGCTCGGCCTTATATTTCTTGTACTCGGCCTCCTCCTCGGCCGCCCTTGCGCGCTTCTTCTCCTCCTCTAAGGCCTTGAGGCGGGCTAGTTCGTCACTGTCCTTGGCTAACTTGGCCTTTTCCTCATGCGCCCTCTGACGCCTTAACTCCTCCTCCTGCTGCCTGATGCGCGCAATCTCGCGCTGGAGGTGGATCAACTCGTACTCGTCCCTGTGGCGGTCACGGCGCAGCTCCTCTTCTTCTCGCTCCCGTTGCATCTCCAACTTCATCCGCATCGAGGCGAGTTCCGCCTGTTCCTTGTTGTACTTCTCCATCTGACGCTCGGCAGCCTTCCTCTCGTTCTCGAGCCGCAGGGCAGTAAGCGTCTCACGCGCGCGCTCCAGCTCCCATTTATCCCTGACGTCTGAGAGGTTGCTGTGTGCACTCGAGGACCGAGAACGGGCGCGGCTACGAGACCGATGTCGGTGGCGGCGCCGATGACGGCGAGAAGAACCATAGGACGAATCGTCAGACGAAGAGTCTGAGTCGCGCTCTATGCGGCGCCGGTCAATAACCGGTTGGTTGATGACCACATGGGGCGCACCAGGAGCTGGAGGGCCTGCACGGGCCGGAGGAGATCGACGCTCCCTGGATCGGGACCGCGTGTGAACAATGGTCATGCGCTCATCGGGACGGCGGGGGTCGTGATAGTAGCCTGTCGGCCGGTGGTCCCGCACATCTCTGGTGACGGTCTGGATGAAATGCGGGCCCGGACCGTGATGAGGAGGCGGCGGAGGCCGGCGGAACGGTGATGGCGAGCGTCTGTGCTCACGAACTGTTGTTCTATGTACAATCTCTGACGATTCGTCGCTCGAATAGTACGACATGGTGAAAACTCAAACGGCCAAATTCAGGTGATTTTCGATATAACGACCTATGAGCTGATAAGACTCTGTTGAGCGTTGGCGGAAGCAGATTCGGGCCCTCCAATACTGAGACTTTTTCCTTGACGCCCTGTCCTTTTAGGAGCCGAGTATTCAAAGTTTCCAGAATGGACAGGTGAGAGAAGAAGGGAGGATGGCAGTGCCGCACAGGAGGGGTTCAGGAGGGATGGTAAGCCGCCAGCAGAGCGGGGTTGTGACCCACCATTTATTCGGCGGGCGGTCAGAACTGACTGCAGAGGATGACACCCCTCCGGCAGGTGAGGATGAGGGCTGCATTAGCTGCGAGCACACGGGGCAAATCAGGAGGGACAAGAGAGTGACCGGATGTCCGTACAGTGTGGGATGGGTAACGGAAGCCAAGCCCAGCTGACTTACAAGTATCTGGACCCATTCAAGATGGCAATCTGGCAGTGCCTAACCACAAGGAGCACGGTACATGTTGGTACATGTACTGCTCCAGGCTCTGAGAAGGCACGGAGCCATATTTTCCACTGTGGCCGCTGTCGGTTGGCCGGATCCTTGCGGGTGAACCCATGAAGTCAGGGTGAGGAGCGCATGTCAGCGGCGTAGCTGACCGGCGGCTGGTAGCTTGGAGGATGCATCGGCGGCGGCTGGCACCAACAAGAATTCCACCCATAATCCACTGATGGGAGGAGTCCCAGGACCCGAAAGGACAACCCTTATCAGGACCGGGGGAGCTCAGCCTTGTCGGGTGGAAAACGCACACCATTGCGTCGCAGAGCACGAAGGGACGGACTAAGGAGTAAGGCATGTCCGCAGTTTAGATAACCATGGCGAGGGCCAAAGGCTGCGGTATCCCGTATTCTCTGCGAGCGCCTGTTCGTGAGAGAGCCGCCGTTGCCATCCGTCATGATGCGGGACCATGTAGGGCTAGCTGAGGGGCTGGGTTGACCGTCTTGGCGTGCAACCAGGGACGTCTCAGCGTTGTGGTTGACCTCGAGGCTTGTGATCAGCATGGATCGGGCAGCAAACGTCGCGAGGCTGCCGTTCTGGTGCCCTCTAATCCCGTCCATGCGGCAGTCCGGTGTTCCGCATGTGCTCAGCTAGCTTGTCTCAAGTTTATTTGAAAGAGACCCGTCACGGGCGGCAAAGGCATCAACAAGCGCGCTGTATGAAGTCACTGGTTTGAGGCCAGCTGATAGACAAAGTGCTCCAGAAAATTGGAACGCTCTTTGTCTGAACTTTGTCTTGGCGAGCTAGACGCCAGCGTGACACGGAAAGCAGAGGACATGGAGCTGCCCCGCAGACCGCGAGCCCCGCCCACCAATGCTCCAGGCATCAGGAACTCCCGCCCCTCTTGTTTGTTCGTTAGCGTCTAACTTGACGAACTAAGATCTCAGACTCAACACTCTAACGTCCTATTTCTCTGCAAGAAACACTACGTTGACTGAGAAGTCATTTTAGCTTATTTTCAAGCTTAATTTCTCTGCGTTGGAAGTGAGTGGATGGCTTTTGAAGGGGAAAATCTCGAGTTCGTGGAGAGGACCCCTGTCTGTAGTTCCGCGCTTACAAACAATTGAACTAATCCGTCCACTACTGTCAGCTTGGGGTCACGCACAAAATCCCCACTTTACGGGGGACTGTATCCTTACAGTGGGGCCTGGTTGACAAATCGGACTTGTCACAATGGGGTCAGTTTGAACCTTCCTGCCAAGTACAAAGGCACCACAATACCAGACCTGACCTCTTCTACACCTTGTATATTTGCTTGTTTGCTCGAAATATACATGAAAACCCCGCCGTTCAATTTTCAAGATAGCTGTTCTGTATTTGAGTAGCAGACGAAGACCTTCATAGTCCTGTCCCGGCACCGGGCTCGTGTACGCCATGGCACAGCAACCCGGAGCTGGGCCGTCTTGCCGTATAAATGCATCCATGCTCCGACCTCTGCGGGTGAAACCCCATGATGCCCAACCTTCGCGATTTAACGCTGAACCTGCTTCGCCCCGAGCTATGATGATTGCCCGCCGCCCTTGAGCATCCTCTCGATGTGCTCTTGGCTGTTCTTTGCCGTAGTTTCCAAGTAATGTAGCCTCTTTCCCATCGAGTCCACCTCCGTCTCGATCTCCTTGATCTGCGAGCTCAGCTTGTCTTGGAGGGCTGTGATGGGCACAGATACAAACCTGCCAAGGAGTCATCAGTCCTGTTCGTTCCGCGCAGAGCAGTGGAGCAACGGATCGTAACAAAAGAGCAGGAACGTACATCTTCCCAACCCCCTCGTACACCGCTGTATCAGACGGTAGCGACGCCATCTCGCTGCGAGTCAACTGGGCCAGCCGCATCTCGCGCTGCTTGCTGGCGACCTGGGTGCGGACCAGGCTGATCTGTTGCTGGGCAGCAATGGATTGTGCCTCAATTTCTCTCACCAGCTGTTGAGACTGTATTAGCACCTGGTTTATTCATCAAGGGACTCGAGGAAATATCAAAGACGGTTGATGCCCGACTTCACTTCTGCTTACCTTTTGCAGCGCCTCATTGGATATTGACATGTTGAGAAGCAGTCTGTTTCGACCGAGTCAACTCAGTACCCGGCTAACTGGCTCGATGGGCGTGGGGTGAGGTGAGGCGGAACGTAATTGCCACTTGTGATGCTGATATGCAAGCGCTCTTTCACGATGCTGTGTTTATCTCTCCAACCGTTGTGGTCTCCGGGAAATTTAGCTGGGGGGCGCTGACAGTGCGAAATAGCATATTCCGCACATGGTGAACCAACAGGAGGATGAGGCAGGAGAAGTGCAATAGAGAAGATTTCCTTCGGACATCCTGAAGGTATCATTTAAAGGGATCAGTGTCAAGCTTGTTTGGCAATGTTGGATGGAATATACCAGCCTGTTCCCTGTCATATTCACCATCTTCCCTTCATGATCTCACTCAGGCATGGTCTTGACAGCAGGGTGCCGTAGAAAGCCTGTTCTTCTCTTGCATACCTATATTCTATACTTATACTCGATACGCTTGTTTGCCAGAAACACAGGTTAACGCGGCTCACGAAGTCGACGTCCTCGGTGTCCCACCGCACTCAGACCATATTCTGGCGTCTCGATAACGGGCGAAGTAACCGGGTTACTGGGTCTTTTTCTCCCTCAAACCGTCCACAGAGACACCAGGCCTAGGCACAACCCGAGGAACAGACCACAAAGGCGCCCAATCCAATTTGAACTCCTTCTCGCTGCCCTCCAGACAACGAGTCGACCACACCCTCCAGATGATCATGTGGTAGGCTACGTCAACAGTCAGTAACCGGAATCGCACCAAAGGCCTCAAACGCTCCACATACCGCCTGGTTCCAAGTCAGCATCGTAGGCCATGGAATTGATGAAAGAAGTGACTTACCTAATCCGGTCAGAATATGCCACCAACCGTGGCCTTCCAGTATCACGGCCCACGGAAGCAGCATTTGCTTCTTCGTGGTCGTTAGATGATGGCAATAGATGTTGTCCATGTTCCAGATGAAAAACCCAGCCAAGAACATGAATATGCCTGGTCGTGGATCGGGCGTGTCAGTGGTACATGAAACACAAGAGCCAGCGAAGGAAAGGGTGAGACAAACCAGTCAGCGCGAGTTTGTACATCTCGCGCATGTACTGAGAACACTCGGCGGGAACTCGTTGGCTTAGCTGCGGCCTCAAGTCCCGCTCCATAACGTAGAAGCCGCGGAAAATGGTGCAAGCTGTCAGAAGGCCGTAGGCGACCTGGTGGAAGACAGGATCCATTGCGTAAAGGTAGTATACCTGAACATGCCCCTCCCGTCAGCCATGGGCCCCCAGCGAAACAAACATCATGGTAAGGCACGAACCGTAATGAACACCGCCAGCCCAACAATCGCCGCGGCAATCAGGACCTGTATCTTCGCCGGCCGTCTGTAAGAGAACGTGGCAAACGCCATGATGCACACCGTGTAAATCATGGGCAGTTCATCGGCCAGCTGCATCTCATCTGCGATACGGTGTAAGACAATGAAATGGTCAACCGCTGAAACACAAGCACAGGGGGACAAAATCAGGCAGGCGAGCAAACACCCCACACAAGCAACGCACGGGAGAGCGGACACTAACACTTGAGTGTGGTGTGGAAGGCCATGGATCCCATGCCGACAACCATGTACCCCATGTAGACGAGGATGAATATCCTCGAGTGTGAGTATGCGAGCACATCGCGCAGGCCCGTGTACCCGAGCCAGAGGAACACCAGATTCGTGAGCGTGTTGACGACCTCAGCGCAGTAGAAAGTGATGTTGTAGTCCTGTGCGTCTCATAAGCAACGGCAAATTCTCGGATCATGAATTAAGAAAATAGGGGGATCTCTACCTCCTCGCACCAATTCAAAGTCGAGGTCTGTTGCCCCCAGAACCCATCGCGGGCTTCCCTATAGGGGATCTGGAGCGCCGAAACCAATGCCATGCTCCCGCGCGTTTGGAACCCCGGCCTGTGGGATGCCGTGCCGTGCCGCAGTGTAGCCAAGCCCGAACGAAGCGGAGGGTTGGAAAGGTGGGCAATCGGAACTTGCTTCCCCGGCTCGGTTCCGCTTAGGTACGGATAGAAGGCGGTTGTGTTGCAAGGACCAGAAAGGATTTGGCGTACGTCAGCGTGTGTGGCAGTGCTGCGTGGGCGAGGGGTATCCAAAGAAGACGAATCCAATGGTTGGCCTAGCAAAGCGTAGAATGAGGGAATACGGTGTTGGGACAAGAATTGACAGGTTTGGCAAAGAGATCTGAGAATAGGGTGATGTTGGGGCCCAAAAGCACCACCGTCCGGGAACGCCGGAAGCAACGGGACGGTTCTGAAGTCGCTGAACGGTGTCATGCATCAGAAAGAGCGACGATATAAATCTCGACGAGAGCTGGATTGGAAGACTGGCCGAGCCTTGAACAGCGAATGCAGCATTCTCTCATGAGGTATGTATACAGGCGGACCTCCAAATCGAAGTTGCTTCCTGGCCGACATGCGAGGCGGATGTGTCAGCAGCTCAGTACATTTCAGGGCAGCTCGGACATCGACGCCGCGCACTTCCATTACGGAGAGTCGGAGACGCATTCGGAAGGTCTGAACACGTCAATGCCACAGACGTGTTCAACAACCCACTATTCGAATCATGATTATAAAAGGGAAGGCAGGAAAGAGGGGCCGTGAGAATACAACAGTGTGGGAATCTATACAGGTATATGCCTCGAAATGTCAACTACCTTCAGCACGAAGTTGTGCAAGTTGATCCAGAAAAACGATGGAATTAGCGTCCGAAGTCACCGTCTCAACCGGACATGGTCTATGCTCTGATGAAAGTTTCCAGGCCCATATACAGCCATCCACCAATCAATCGAGATCAATCTCATAACTTTACTGCCTAGCGTAACGGTAACATCCGGTTGACAGATCCATACAGGTGTGGCTTGCACCTTCAGCCAAGAGCACCATGCTGGAAGACAGCTCACGGAGTTCCATCGCCAACAGATGATCACGTCTCGGGCTCATCCGACGCCGACGACATGCGTCATAGAAATTCAATCCTACGCCGGTCGTTGCTCCCTTAAAACCGCCCCAACACCTCGTTAGGAGTCCGACCAGCCACGCAAGCAAGCCAGTTGAACCAGCAACCCCTGTCAGCCACGCGAGGGGCCACGCATTCTCGCAGGTCGCTCGTCTCGCACAGATCAGATGTGACGATCGCCGCCGCCGCCCACATTCATTTTACCTTTCATGGCTAGATGAACTCGGATTTGGCACGCATTCGACCCGTCACTGAGTAATGGCGGCCCCGAGTCGATGGGGCTCGTTTCTCTCCCAGGCCGTGGCCGGAGTAGAGGCGCGCCTGGACACCATTCTCGCCGACAATGACGAAGGCGCAGCGCAACAAAAGGAGCCCAAGCCAACGATACCCGCATCGTCGGCTAAGCAGAGTCCCGGTATGCACTATAGAAGACCATCCAGAGAAGGCCGTGCTGCTCCTGACAGCTTGGATTGCTTGCAGGTCCCTCCCGAACTGCCTCGACCGCCCGCACCAATGATCGTCTTCAAGAAAGGCTTGCAAGGGCCATGGCTGCAAAAGCAGCTGCTCGAAGTTCAATATCTACGCAAGGCAGCCCGCGCCAGAGTCTAGATACGCCGACCCGCGACTCTACTGACAGTGTAGACCGCCCGAGCCCAGCAGCGAAGGACTCTGCCAGGAAAACCCCCTCCCCACGAGGCTCGCAGGATGTTGCAAGGGATCAAGAAGATACAAGTCCAGCACGGGCGGCGGGGGAAGAAGAGCCCGTCAATGGTGAAAAAGAGGCGCAAGGGCAGGGGAAGGAGGGTTCTGGGGCAAGTAGTTCGGCCGACCTGACATTACCGGTAGCATCACTACCGGTAACATCACCCCCAACAAGCGGTGTAGCCCTGGCACTCCCGGGACCCGACGCAGAGACGGACACGAAGACGACATCTGAGGGCGCCGGAAACGAGGGGCTGGTGAGGGATGGCGACCAGGCTCTCGAAGACTCCCAACTGCAACACCAGGTGGAGATACACGGTTATGTCGAGCGCATTGACGCCCTGGAGGCCAAGCTGCAGTTTCTTGCGCGCGAAGCCACAGAAGCGGCAAGAAAAGCCGCTTTAGCTGCGCCGGCGGGGAGCCTCGAAAAGAAGCTTGCCGAAAAGGACCAGCAGATTGCGCAGCTGATGGAGGAGGGCAAGAACCTGGCGAGCGCAGACCACAAACAACGTGCCCTTGTGAAGAAACTGCGCGCAACTATCGCCGAGAATGTGAAGGAGCTGGGCTCTCTAAGGGCAGCCAAGGACAAGTCCGACAAGGAGATTGAAAGTTTGCGCAGCCGTGCCCGCCGAGCCGACCAACTCGAGAAGACATGTGATGACCTTCAGAAGCGCTTTGATCAGACACAGAAAGAACTCAGCACTCTGCGGCCAGAAATCCACTCCAAGGACAGCACCATCGCAGAACTTCGAATTCGATTCCAAAAGGCGACCGAGCAAGCAGATGCCATGGCGACCAGGGTGAACAGCCAAGCACGGGAGCAGGACAAGCGGCGTATTGCAGACCTGGAAGAGGAAGTGGCCGCGCTGAGAGTCGAAAAGAACCTCATCGCTGACCGCGGCAAAGCGCAAGCCGCCGATCTGCGTGAAAAAGCCGAGCGTGCTAATGAGCGGGCGCGGGCGTTGGAGCTCGAGCTCAAGGCCGAGGTACAGGTGATGGAGGGCAAGCTCGAGGCAATGAGAATGCGGGCCGAGGAGGCCTCGTCGGGTGCCGCTGGCGATTCGCAGGCTAAGCTGCTGCGCCAGGTTGAGACGTTACAAACACAGTACTCCATCGCAAGCGAAAACTGGCAGGGGATCGAGACGACGCTTCTGGCGCGGATCGCCAGTCTTGAGAAAGAGCGGGATGAGGCGCTGCAGAGGGAATCTGACTTGCGGAGAAAGGCGAGGGAAGCTGTGAGTCTTGCTATGCTCTGTTGCCTTGGATGTTGTGCTGACTCTTGTAGGCTGTCCGCGCAAAGCGCCAGGAGGAGGAATTGGAAGATGCCAAGGCCAAGATCCCTACAATTCAACAAGACATCAGGTCGTACCAGGCCCAGCTCGAATCCCTCAAGAAGCGGGCCGAAGAAGCCGAATCAGCACTTGAGAAAGCCAAAGCCGAGTTCGAAAAGCAGAAACAATTATGGGAAGCCGAAAGAGAAGACCGCCAGCTCCGCGAACAACCAGAACGGCCCCGATCCTGGTTGGAGGGCCTGCCGGGCGGCTCGTTCCTCAAGCCCGACAGCCGTCCCGCCTCACCACAGCTAACCAACCCCCAACGAACTTTCAGCACAGACTACCTCAGCATCTCAGCCCTCACTAGCAAAGCTCGCAAGGTCTCGGCCCCTTCCAGCAACAGCGAAGCCGGAGCCAGCGGCTTTTCCCGCCGCCCGTCGGCGCAGCCGCCCCAGAGCAGACCAACCCTCTCATCCAACCCCAGCGGAAGCGCCGGTGGCGTCTTCAGTCCGCTCTCCCTCTTTAGCCCCACCTCGCCGGACGTTCCCCACAACGGCATGACTGCCCTCAGCATGGGCAGCCCCCTCGATAGGGAAGTCCAGCGTGGCGAGGACGCGTTTGAGGGCTCTATGCTTCCCGAGCGGTCGGCGTCGCCGCAGCAGGTGCTGCAGGACATGGTGTCGGTGTCGACGGTGGCCGCGGGGCCGTCGGTGCAGCTGGTTGAGCGCATGAGCGCGGCGATCCGAAGGCTCGAGAGCGAGAAGGTGGCTGCCAAGGAAGAGCTGGCCAGGATATCGCGGCAGAGGGACGACGCCAGGGCCGAAATTGTCGCGCTTATGAGGGAGGTGGAGGCGGGCAAGGCGGCGGGGAAGAGGGTGGAGGCTCTGGAGGCCGAGGTGGTGGAGATGAAGGAGCGGTATGAGACTACGTTGGAACTGTTGGGCGAGAAGAGCGAGTTGGTGGACGAGCTGAGGGCGGATGTGGAGGATGTCAAGGCTATGTATAGGGATTTGGTGGAGAGGACTATCAAGTAGGGAGCGAGAGGTGGATTGTGTGAGAGTAGCAGCCCTTGTAAGATTTGATAGGGCTCCAGAGGAGAGTTCTTGCCAGGGCAGTGTAGCTCAGGTCTGGGGAAGAGAGATACCACCAATGAAGCAGGCTTTGATGCTACTTTGGCTCATTATCCTGGCTACGGCTCCAACCCGTGAGCCGAGAGTTCAAATCTCAAGCAGCCCTGTTTACAATTCAATTCCCTCCTCCTCAGCCTTCCGCTCAATGTATCGTCGGACCTATATCTTGCATCAGTATCAATGGCTAGGACAGTGAGTGAGGGGTTGAGTGGATGAGTAACGTACGTCCTTCCCCGGAGCCAACTCCAACGCAAGAAACCCATCGACATCCTTCTTGTCCGTCTCAGCACCAGCTCTCAACAACGCGACTGCCGCATCCCCTGTGTGTTCCGAATCTCATTAGCCATAACCTCCTTTTTGCGCATAAACAATAACATTACGTCCAAAACAATTTACTGATGGCTTGCGAGAAAGTAAGGAAGAGAGCTTACCGTGCCCCTCGGCAACGGCATGATGCAAAGGCGTTTGCCCGGCGCTGTCGGTCGCGTTGATGGGGCTGCGGTGCTTGATAAGCAGATTGATCATGGGCACCGAGCCAACCGCCGCCGCTCGGTGCACTACCAACAATGTCAGCTGTGAATTTCCTATTCTAGAACTGTCTGGAGGAGTTTTTGGGAGCAATGTGCGCTGTCTCGGGAGCAGGATGGCTCCTGAGACAGCCACAAAGGGCTATAAACAGTCCAAAAACAAAGGAGATTGTTGCTTACGCGGGTACTGTCCGCGCTTATCGCGGACACGGGTCGAGGCCGCCGGCGTGTGGTTCTCGAGGAGCTTGCGAGCTAGGTCCAGGTTGGACTTCGAGGCGAGGAAGTGAAGAGCTGTCTGGGCGGAGTGTTAGATTTGGGGAAGGAGATGCTAGGTGGTAAGAAGGTTGTACCTGGCCGTTGTTATCTGCAGATTGATGGGTTAGTGAAGACGTGTCCAATGAGCTGGTTGACGGATCGGCTTACTTGTTTGGTTGACGTCTGCGCCGCGAGCGAGGAGAATGTTGGCCACCTTGTCGCCGTCCTTGACGCTGGCGGCGATCATGAAGGGTGTCCAACCGCTGTCGTCCTTGCCCGGGGTGTCAGATGAGGTAGTGGTCAGGATGGGAAAGTATGTGAATACACACCTCAGCATCCGGGTCAAACCCCTTTTGGCTGATCAGCAAGCTGACTATCTCGGGGTGGTTGTATGATACGGCCCAGTGAATCGGGAGGCGGCCATCTTCGTCCTTGAGCTGGGCGAGCTTTGGGTTGGCCTGAGAAAATGGAGTCAACTCTATGGTCAAGCTGCCATACTTGACACATAGGTGAGACGAACATGTAGAAGAGACTCCACAACAGCAACTAGACAGAAACAAATCTGTTAGTTTCCGATCTCCCTTTCACAAACTTGTCACGCGACTCACGTTTCCCCTCCCGGGCTGCCTCGTGTATGGCATATTTTTCTTCAGTTTTGTCGGCCATGGTTGCTGCGTCGATGAGTTTGTGGGAGATGAATGTTGTTGGGTGAATCAGATTTTGGTATTACGACAAGCAGTCGAAGTCGTAATCTTCAACAACTGTCTTCGCGGTATTGGGCTCTAATAGCTGAACGTCATGTAAGTGATGCCTTCCAGAATCAACCGAAGGTGCAAGGATCAGCACACCTAATGCAGGGTCCAGCAGGCACTGTGCGGGTCCCCGGGCATTTCATTAACGAGCTGTGGCTCTCAGAATGAGCTTCAGCCACATCTGACAGCAGAGTTTCCGTCTGGGCATCTTCCGCCCAAAGCATTCAACCGCCGAAGCCAACAGTGGAGCCGTCGCCATCCTTAGCACCCGACACGACGAGCTGGACGACCGATTAGGTTGGCAACCAACAACAGCAGGATAATATTACATCTGATTTACCAGACAGCCATTGACGACGGCACCATGGCTGAAGTAGCTGCCAATGGCGCCGACGTTTCGCGGCTCGAGGTCCTGATCCGTGACAACGCGCGCAAGACCAAATCCATCTACGCCAGCACCACATCAGACCCGTCCGCCCGCAAGCGCATAAAGCTCGATCCCGGCCTGGCATCTGAGGACCCCGACATTACGAAATCAGCCCTCTCCCTCCGCCTTCACGCTGAATACAGCGATGTCCAGACCCTCCCCGAAGTCATCGCCAAGAAACTCCACGCGGCTGGTCCGCGCAAGAAGAAGCCCAAGGCAGGCGATGAGGTCCCATCACAGTCTGAGGAGCACGTGCGCAAGTTGATAGAGGGAATACCGGCGGCCAAGACGGCCGGCGCAGCGGCCGCCGTGAACTCTACTGCGCTCGTCCTCTCCCGCAACCGGCCCGGTGCCGGCTCGAGCACGGCTGCTGGAGGCAAGACTCAGCAGCGCGACGAATCCCAGAACCTGAGCCTCTCCCGGCGACCAGACAATCTGCTTGCGCAGCCGCGGCCAGACTGGCACCCGCCGTGGAAGCTGCAGCGTGTCATCAGTGGGCATCTGGGCTGGGTGCGTGCGCTGGCCGTGGAGCCGAACAACAAGTGGTTTGCGTCGGGTGCTGGGGACCGGACCATCAAGATCTGGGATTTGGCGTCGGGGCACTTGCGATTGACGCTGACGGGGCATATCTCGACGGTACGCGGGCTGGCTGTGTCGCCTAGGCATCCCTACATGTTCTCGTGTGGTGAGGATAAGATGGTGAAGTGCTGGGATCTGGAGACGAACAAGGTGGTAAGTAGCCATTCGGAACCCCTCAGCGAAGTGTAGGACCAGGAATGTTGACGATTCATGCAGATCCGGCACTACCACGGTCACCTCTCGGGCGTCTACACGCTTAAACTGCACCCGACCCTCGACGTCCTCGTCACCGGCGGCCGAGACGGCGCCGCCCGCGTCTGGGACATGCGCACGCGGAGCAACGTACACGTGCTGTCCGGGCACACGGGCACCGTGTCGGACCTCGTCTGCCAGGAGGCGGACCCGCAGGTCATCACGGGCAGCCTGGACTCGACGGTGCGCATGTGGGACCTGGCCGCCGGCAAGACGATGGGGGTGCTCACCCACCACAAGAAGGGCGTGCGCGCGCTGACGACGCATCCGACCGAGTTCACGTTCGCCACGGGCAGCACGGGCAGCATCAAGCAGTGGAAGTGCCCCGAGGGCGCCTTCATGCAGAACTTTGAGGGCCACAATGCCATCATCAACACCCTGGCGGTCAACGAAAAGAACGTCTTCTTTTCGGGCGGAGATAACGGGTCGATGAGCTTCTGGGATTGGAAGTCCGGGTATCGGTTCCAGGCTCTGGACACGACGGCACAGCCTGGCTCGCTGGATGCCGAGTCGGGCATCATGAGCGCTGCCTTTGATTTGTCCGGCTCGAGGTTGATATGCGGCGAGGCTGACAAGACGAGTGAGTTTCACCATTGGTGTTTGTTACTTGGGCGAGATGTTGACAATAAGCAGTCAAAATCTGGAGGGAGGACCCGAATGCCACGCCGGAAACCCACCCCCTTGAATGGAAGCCGACATTGTCAAGGAGGAAGTTTTAAATCGAGAATGAGGGACTCTATGTTGGTTCATGTTGGTTATTAGCGTTATACATGGAACGCATAGACGAGAAAAGGTCGTGAGACGTCTGAGACATCGTCTCTAATGGTATTTGGCTATCGTTACAGTATCACACCAAGTGCCTTGATCTCCGGATCATCCCGGAAGGCCAATCTGACCTCCTCATCTCCGACCGCTAACCGCATTTTGCTCGGCCGCTCGGCCTTGTGCCCCTCCAAGTTGATGATACCGGCTCCCGTGAGGTCGACTGCGGCGGCGCTCAGTCCAGCCGGCCGAACGAGCTGTGTAGTGTGCTTTGCCCGCATCGAACCCATTAGCCCTGCCTCTGTCCCTGCTCCATCTGTAACCCCCACTGCTTTCCGCTCAAGGAGTGTCATTGGCCGGCTCTCCCCCGCCAGCTTCAGCGTCCGCTGCATTTCCTCGAGCACGTCCCCAAACGTGCTCTCGGCTAGCCCTGTCCGCTGGGTGCGCATCAAGAGTGCCGTGAGCAGCAGCCGTGAGGCAAAGGGGAGCGAGCGGAGGTACTGCTGCAGCGGGTTGCTCGTTGCCTCGCTGATGGCGCGACGGACAGTCTCGATGGTCACTCTCCCCGCCGGGCCCTTCTTCTTCTTAGGTGTTCCTGTTGGTTCTTGTGATCCCTGGCCCTTACGGCCCTTCTTCTTGCTCGGTGTCTGCGGCACCCCTTGCCCCTCCTCCTCCTCCTCCTCTCTCGTCTTGGCATCCGCCTCAGCCAACTCAACCGCCCGCCGACAGATATCCAGCGCTCGCCTCGCGTCTCCGCTCACGGCCGCCACCTTCCTCGCCGCAAACTGCACCGCATCGGCATCCACAATATCCCCCGGAACCCCCTCCAGCCGGCTCTGCACAATGCGCATGAGCTGCTCGTGGTTATACCCGGGGAACGTGATGCGCGTCAGTCCCAGGCGTGAGCTGATCTTGTTGCTGAGCGTGCGCTCGGGCAGGTCCATTGTGTTGGCCACGGCCAGCACGATCAACCGGCTGTGCCGCAGGCCGGGCCAGTTGAAGAAGTTGTACATGACACCCTGGTTCTTGGTCACGAGCTGGTCCAGCTCGTCCATCAGCACCACGCACGGCACGCGCCGCGGCGATGGGTGGCTGAATTCGCGCTCGAGGAGGTCCAGCGCTTGCGCGGGGGACACGCGCTGGCCCTTGAGCGCTTCCCAGAGGAGCGAGTAAGACTGGTGCGGGTCTGTGATCTTCATGCCGTTGATCTCGACGAAGATAAAGTCGTCTAGCTCGTCGGCGCGGACGGCTGCGTCGAGGTGGGAGACGACCTCGCGGACGGTGGCCGTCTTGCCGGTCCCCGGCGTGCCTGAGATGTAAATGCAGGTGCCCGTACCGTCGGTGATGGCGGCTTCGAGGTGCGAGTAGACGACGCTGAACTCGGCTTCGCGGCAGGGAAGGCTGGTCGGGACTGAGGCGACGTGCAGCTGGGTGCGGGCGAGTTGGTAGGGGGAGGAGAGGATGTGCTGGGGGGAGAGGACGCGGGTGGCGAGCGGTGTGAATTCGAGGTGCTTTTTGACGAGGATGCGGCGGTGGGAGGATGGCGTTGCGGGTTTGCTGCCGGGCTTGCGTCGGCTGCTCGGCGTGACGGCATCTTTGGTGCGTGTCCTTTTTGGAGTGCGAGGTGTCCCGGGGCCGTAGTCGCCTTCGCGGTCGTCATCTGCTTCGAGTTTGTAGTCTTGGTCGGTCGGTTCATCCTTGTTGGTTTTGCGTCTCCGGGTGGCCTTGGTACCCTGGCGGATTCGGTCATGCAGCGTCTCGATGTCACCTCTCCCGTGGTAGATGTCCTCCCAGATGAACTCTTCTGTGTAGGTGCATGTCCGTGTGTTACACCCCCTGCGGCAGATGAATACTTTGCCATCCTCCTTGGACTTCCGTGGCACTTTTCCGCTCGAGTATTTCGCATGGAATGCGGCTTGGGACATGATGTACGCCTTGCCGTTGATGGTTGTCAGCGGATTGACGTCGAACGCCGGGGTTATATACAGCTCGTTCTGAATCCCAAGAAACAGTTTGTTAGCCAAACAAGTGTCGAGCTGTCGGAGAGAGAACAGACACGCACCTCGAGAAAGTCGGTCCTTTTCTTTGGGTTACGGATCTCGTGCGGAGAGGAGAACCACATAAAATCGGCAGCTTTTTCGCCGTCTTCGTCGACCTGGAAGTTGCGTATTATGCCGACCCAGGCTTCACTATTCCCCTCGGCCTTGAGCAGCACCGTGTCGCCGAGGTAGCACTCAAAGTTGCCCATGCGGGCGCCAATGATTTGGGCCTGGTATGCCGTCGCCCGTTTGCGCTTCCTCCAATTATCTGCCGTGGGATCTTCATTGATCACTTCCTCATCGTATATCCATTCCCAGGGATAGTCGTCGGTCCCCAGTTCGTCGTCTGAGTCTTCTCGAACTACCCCGGGGAGGTAGCTTGTGGCTCGATTCGAGCGCCTGACCAGGCCGGGCATTTTCAGTGCAGGTGAGGCAAGACCGCAAGTGCTGTACTAGAAGAATCAGGCATCCGGAGGCTAGGAGCAAGCGCTGTTTCTTCAAAACGTCAGTAATCCTGCGTATGGGGATGCCAATATTCAACCCCAAGCGTGTCGCGTCTTGGACGCGAATTTAGCGCGAATCAATTAAGACCCTTATCCTCAGCAACCGGCAACGGGTAACCGGCAGCGCCAAGATCCATACACGATTTCAGTGTACGGATACCGAAATCTACAATCACATCGCTTTTATCCAACGACATCCGTCTGCTCATTGCATCTACCTGATGGCTCTATGTTGCTCTGCAGTATTCTTCTTCAATAAACCTACTTTATGTCGGCTGTTGAAATCGATACCTACCGTAAAGGTACAATGCGTACTTCCGTAATCAACGCACAAATGAAAGTAAACATGGAAGAAGGGGTAACCAACGAACTGCATTAAAAACTTTTCTGAGAAAAGATACTGTTTGTATCCTTCCCTTGAACGCTGACAGTGTTAACCTATTGAGCAGTCACGTATTACATGGCAGGCCAAGCAGCCATCTTTGACTCGACTGAATGCTGAGTACTCAGGTCCACCGTAATAAGACTGCAGGAAACAGAATCGACGCAACCCAAGACCTCCAGGTTAGGAGTCTGGATCCGCCTCTGTGGGTGTTGCATGTCATGCAAAATGTCTCTGTGGTGTGGATGAGGGGCTCACACGGCGGCTGATTCATCTCTCAGGATGCTTTGAGACCCTCCAAGACCCCTTTCTGTTGATCATGAACTGAGACTAAGACAACCTGGAAACATGACAAAGACTACAATTACTGACGGGACCAAATAACTTTACCTGGACGCAATTCGGATGCAGCCCTGTGAACAAGGTGTGCCCATGTTATAGATCTCATCAATGAAAGTAAACCAACTTCCTCCCTTGTGGCTTGTCCTATATTTCAAAGGGGTGATTACTACAACTCTTACGCATTCTATTCTCTACTTGCCAGCAATGGTCCCGTCCCATATCTCAATACCAGTTGTGGATGGAATGCTGACCATTTTCACTTACGGATAGTCAGGGTATTAATGCTCAATGAAAGCCATCAATAGCCCCAATCAGTTAATCATCGCCTTATTGGTTTGTGCCATCTTGTCTTATATAGCGGCTCCCCCCTAATCCTTTGCATCATCAAGACATCCCTGTGATAACTGAGCTAGATATCTGAAAGATGCACACCACCCAGTCCCTATCCTGAGAAACCTCCGTGCTCACACTTACCTTAAATGTACCCATCTACCACTTCCGTCCGAACCATCGCCATCTGTCGGTTTAATGATTATTCCCTTCCAGGGTCCGTGCGTTAGTTGATGCACTTTCTCGCCTTGAATCGAGCTTCAAACTTCCCCAGTTCCAACAAACCGACCACCAGCAGCCGACCAAGCAGACGCGTATGTACCACCTGCCGCTCCGCCCTCCCAACTACACCAAGGGGAAGACCTCATGGATGACATGATTATAGCAGCTTCAGAACAATGAAATTCATCAAGATGGCTCGGAAGGGCCGGGGAAACCGCGGCTGGGCCAAGGGCAAGCGAGGAGGAGCTGCCGCGGGGCCCTCCTCGGCCCAGAATCCCACCGCGTCCGGGTATACTTCCGCCAATGTCGCGTTTATTTACCAGCTATTTTTTTTTTCCGGTCATCGACGCCCTTCTTGTCAAACTCCGTGGTTTTTGACTCCGACGTATCTCAGTCAGCATGTGGGCTGTGGCTGGTTTGCTGGGGGCTTAATCGAACATGCTTGATTTTGATCCAATCTAATCATGGTTCTGGCTCCCTTCTCTACGGTCTTTGGGTCATCTCTCCTCAGCAATGGCCTCGGTTTTATCCATGCACGGTTTCTCCGGCTAGCCGCTTGAACAGCTCTGCCACACACAGAGTTCTCGGGCTACTGGCCTTTCTCCCCTTCATTCAGAGGACTCATGCAACTCCTTTCACCTCCTCTGCAGAAGCGCTTTGGCTAACACTACACGGCGGCAGCAGCACCATGGCTCCCACCAAGGCCGCCGCCGCCGCTACCGAGGCGACCACCACCACAAATAATGCCGCCGACGCTGCTGGCACGTCTCTCCCGATTCTGTAGGTGCTAGGCTCACTTCTTCATGGCAGCCTTCACTTCAGTCAGGAGCAGCCGTTTACCCCTGTGGCTCCAATCACACATCATGCTTGCCTTCGGGCCCGTCACGTTCTCAGGGGCTTGTCGGGCCGTTAGGGCGTGGTCGCCTGGTCGTGGCTCGGCAGGCCGCTCCGGCCCATTTCGGCGTCGCGGAACCTTTAATCCCTAGGTCAGGTGTAACACACAGAGACCGGTTGGCAAGGGCCTGCGCGCTTGCTCGTTTTTGCCTTACCCTCGTCTGCAGGTCTGCCCACAATGTTTTCTATTTCGAGCTCCCCACATCTTTCCCTCTCTTTGTTTTCCGTTTCCCCCTCCTCTTCCTCTTTCTCTTCCTCTTCCTCTTCCTCACCATCTTCAAGGTTAATCATCCTTTGGTTTTTTCGATCCGAGGAGGTCTTAGCCTGGGTTTACTTGATCAAAATGTCTGACATTGTTCCCACTTCAGAAACCGGCTGTGCAACAGTCCTTCTTCTACGGTTGGGAGGTAGATCCATCCTTTCCTGGGGTTCTATTAGTCGTTCCTAGCGACACTGACTCCCAACAGCGACCTTCGTGACAATTCGATAACCCAGAGCTTGGCTTGGCCGCCTCCCAAGTTCCTCGCACCTCCGCGGCGAGTTCATCCAAAGTCGCAATTCAAGAGACAGGTTGATAAGCGACATGAAGCCGAGATGAGGAAGGTTTACAGTTCCGGGGCCGACCAGGTCCTGGCTAAGCCGCCGCCAGAGCTGAATGTCACTGTAAGTCCACTTTCAGACACGTCTTCAGTTGATTCTAAATTCCGCAGGTCCATCTATCGTGGCCCGCGCCGATGCGCGGTTTCAAGGATATTGACCCCGCCGATGTCAACGTCAAGACTCTACTCGCTCGCATTGCGAGTGAACATGACGCCAAGGTCGAGGCAGAAGAAAGCACCTCCGCTGTCAATGTTACTGTCATGGCGATGAACCGGGCGAGGGCCCACGAAGTTCTTTCCGCCGTCCGGAAATTGTTTCAATATGTCCTGGTTGTTGGAGATGCGCTCTCAACTGAGATGAATTGACTAACTCTTCCCAGTTACCGGCCAGGCGAGGAGAGCTTGTGGCGAGCCCGACTTGTGGTTCACCCTCCGAAGAATGGAAGCTACTGCCTCACGGCATTGCTCCAGCCTAAGGAGGGCGCCACAGGGCGCCGCGTCACCGCTGTGACAAGCAAGAACCCCAGGCCCACCAACCAGGTTGGTCTTGACAAGACGAAAGCCGACTACAAGAAGGCTCTAATGAAGATGCTGAACGAGGCATCCGGGCACTTGCGTCACGATCCAACCGGCATGCAAATGAGAGTGCACTTCGGTAACCTCGTCCTCGACGAGTGGAAGAAGGGCAAAACAGAGTACGACTTCTCGGAGCTGGAGAACCTCATGTCCCGTGCTGGAACGAGAGGCACTGCTCATATGCTGAACACGTAAGCTTTCGTTCTCATGTCTCTACTCCAGCAAACAGCTGCTGATCCTCCGTCAGAGTCTCCGAGGCTGCTGCAAAGGCTCTCGCGGATCGGTTCTCTCACTCAAACATGGAGCTGCCGGAGACGTTGCAATCGCTTCTCAAGCTCAAGAGAGAAGACAATGGCGAGGACGGTGAACCGACAGTCACCTACTCGGTAGTTCTGACTACCAAGAACCTCGTCTTGGAGTCCAAGTTCGAAAGGGTCGGCACGCAGAGGTTCAGAAACGGTCAGGGAGTTCAGTACAGCCTCGATCCGCTGGAGGTTCAGCAGTTGGAGAAGCAACACCGAGCTGCCGAGTTTATCATGGTGTGCCCGGAGTCTGGTCACGACTGGTCCGTCGAGATCCACAAGACTGCGGCCGACCAAGCGACCAAGGCCTCGCCTCCCTTCGGCGTCCACCAGTTGCAGAAGAATCTTTCCTTCACCGGGGAACGGATCGGAGAGGGATTTCCCTACTTCAAGATCCCGGACAGTTTCCTGCGCGTCCACAACATCCAGAAGCTTCACGGAAAGGTGACGCTTCGTTACGGTCTGGGTTTCAAATACACGCTGGACATAACCCTCTTCTACGACTTGGAGAAGCAGAAGTCATTGCCAGATCGCGCTACGACGGCAACTGTGATGTTGCACAGCCCCGACTGGGATTACGAAATGTCTTCTGACGCGTCGATTCCTCGGCCGTGTAAGGAGAGCTTCGAGGAGCATTTCTTGAAGCCGTCTGAGAATGACGAAGCTCCTGGCGGCCAGGCGGCGGGGCCCGTGGACCACTTCCTTTTGTGGGTCGACTGGATCCATAAAGGGCTGGACGGTGCCTCCCGTGGCAACGAGCAGACAGCGGACGAAACTGCTTGAAGGTGCTGAGATGGAGGTTTGTTTGGGTGGGGGGGGAGGATGGGGGTGTAAGATCATGATTGTCTTCTTTCCACGTTTATTGTCATGATTTGCTTTCGCTGGGGGAGAAGGATTCATCTTTGTCCTCTCGGAGACGTCTCAACTTTGGGGTGCGGGAGACGATTGAGGATGATGAAGTGAGCTGTATTGTCACTTATTTGTACTCTATTGGCGATGGCTTGCTGTCAAGCACGAGAAAACACATTAAGCGAATTCCCTCCCTCAATACCTGCGACACGATCAGTACAGATCGATAATGTGCATCTCAACGGTATTTGCTGCTATCCCGGGTCTTCTAGCCTCGTCCAGTTCTCCTGGAGTGACCTCCTGTCATGATGCCTGTCCTGCCGCGCCACCTGCAGACCCTTGTGCCAACACCTTCTGCCGTAGGACTGCCTTTCCGTTAAAATTGCTTACACATACAGGACATTTTGCGGGGATGGTGGGTGACGGAAGAAGGAATAAAGGGGAAAGAAACTGACCTTCTTCGACCACGCGCAGGTTGTTCGTCTTGGCCTGCACGATACCCTCCAGCCCTTGGATATTACCTGCTAGCTCCTTGATCTTGGCTTCGTAGAACTCCGAGGCTGATTTGGTGTCCTGAGGGTTGACTGTCAGCGATACGGTTTCTTTTTTTCCTGTGTTCCGCCCTCCCTTCTACCCTGTTGACATGTTCAGGTGGGGGATGTTCAAGGGAAAATGCAAGTTAATGATGGCTTGATAAATCCCGGCGGTAAGTGGAGGGATCTGGTAGGAAAGATATAAGGGTGATGATACCTTGGGGTGAGAGAAGGGATGGGGGAGAGAAATGGTGGGGCGAAGGGTCACGGGAAAAAGGCGAGAGTGCGGGGAGGGAAAGCGAAACAGTAAA
Organism: Parathielavia appendiculata; assembly: GCF_033297405.1. Classification (NCBI taxonomy): domain Eukaryota; kingdom Fungi; phylum Ascomycota; class Sordariomycetes; order Sordariales; family Chaetomiaceae; genus Parathielavia; species Parathielavia appendiculata. The sequence continues at coordinate 1,380,105 of NW_026944221.1, forward strand.
TGAAAGAGAAAAAGAAGAGGAAAGTTATAAGACGAAAAGGATAAAGAAACGGCAAACGAGAAGCGAGGATTGCAATTGAGTCAGACAGAGTCTATATGGTACCTTTTCCACGTAGAAACCTGTCCCGACATCGACGAGCACCCGGTCGGGGTCTGCGAGCTGGCCCTTGACGTAGAGCGAGTTGGTGAGAGGGACGAGGATGGACTTGTCTTCTGTTTTTGTTGTCAGCATTTTCTCGATTGACAAAGGGTTGGTGTATCAGAAAACAACGCACTGTCAAATGTTGATGACCCCGACTTGACTACCCGCAAGCACTCCTTGAACTTTGCCTGGGCGGCAGCGAGTTGGGCGTATGAGCTCGAAAGATGTTCTACTTCGCCGTCGAGCTGCTTCTTGACGGCGCTGAGCTGCTGGGCCGTGAGGGTGGTGAGGTCGACTGTAATGCGTGTCAGTAATCCGTATTACAGTGATACAGGGGCTCTTGCGGACGAGTTTGTCGCGAACTCGCTGTGGACGGATGGATCTTGGGCCAGGAACCCGGAAATGGAACTGACCTGCCTCCCCCTGTTGTTGTTGATTGCCACGACTGGCCATTTTTTCGGAAAGTCCTTTCTGACTTGAGAAATAGGATTCAGAAAGATGACAGTGAGGATGAGGTCGGACTCCAACAAACCCTTGCCGAGATGCTTCAAGAAACAAGGCGTGGCTGCCCCGCTACGAACCGCTGGGCTGTGTGGGGTGGTGCGCCTCACCACAACACTGGGTGCGCCTGGAGCTAAGGTGGATCTCGCTGGGCATTTCGTGTGTTGCCCAAGACGACACATTTGGTGAGGATGTGGAAGAATCGGGTTGCGAATGAGAAAGATGCAGATAACCGGAAGTCCAGCACATCCCTCTTTTCACCCAGAAGATTTGACCCATCTATGGCGCTTGGTAACGGCGATTCGCATTAACTACTCGAATTTTCTTCTGCTTTAATTTGTTTTCTGAATTGGTCCTCTGGAGAAATACCTTCATGCGTGTTCGCATTCTATGATTTCTGCTTACAAAGATACCCCGTTGACTGGACCTTAAGCTCGTATTCCCACAATGGTGTGCCGCTATCTCATCCTGGATTCATCACATAACCGGGTACTCACAAGCTCACGTTCAGCTTACTGTTTCTTATAGTTGCCTGACTTGCCAGCCCGCACGATAAGATCCCCGAGCTTTAAGCTCAAGTTCTACAAAGGCCCAGGACAAAGTCACAGTTCAGCTCTCCCAGACTTCAACCAACCGCAATCCTGCACTTCTTGACCAACGACCCTCGTCAACAACTCACTTCAACCACCCACCCCAACCGCCGCCATGCCGCTTCAACTGCCCCCTGGCATCCGCATCCGCTACGACCCATCCCACCCGAACCGGGGCAAACGGCGCTCCCTAACCGCCACCCGCCCCTTCTCCCCAGGTGACCAATTAGCCACCTTCTCGAACCCCCTCCTCGCCCTCCCAGACAATGCAACCATGCGCACAACCTGCAACTACTGCCTTCGCCCTAGCGCCGACACCGGCACCGTCTCTGGAGGACAGCAGCAGCTCAAGGCCTGCACAGGGTGCAAAGCAGCCGTCTACTGCAACGCCACTTGCCAGCGCGCGCACTGGCGCGCGGTACACAAGGCCGAGTGCAAGATGTTTGCGCGGGTGCGGGAGCAGGCGGGCAAGGACTGGTTGCCGACTCCCGTGCGGGCCGTAGCGCAGGTGCTGTTGATGCTGAGAGCCGGGGATGCGGCTGTCAGGGAGGCGTTTGAGGGCGGCGGTGACGGGGAGTGGTCTGGGCTGGAAGGGAACGTGGAGGGCTTCAAGGCGGATGGGGAGGTGTGGAAGGACTTTGAGCTGCAGACTGCGGCGGCGGCGGTGTATGCTAGGTTGCTGGACGGGGAGGAGGTGCTTACTAAGGCGAGGGAGATCTTGTGTAAGGTCAGTTCTCCCTTTTTACTTTCTTGACTGTATGGGAATGCTGAGGACATCAGATACAAACGAATGCCTTCAACCGGCTGGACGCGGACACAGGGATGGGAGGAATTTTCCTGGATGCTGGACTGGCTATGGTGAATCACTCGTGCGTGCCCAACGCATTCATTGGGTTTGACAAGCGGACGGCCGTGTTGAGGGCAGAGAGACCAATTCAAGAAGGAGAGGAAATCACCATTTCGTACATTGGTAGGTCTGATCGTGTACTTGGACATTGGTCGCTCGCTGACTCCTCACAGACAACACCCTCCCCAAGGCCGCGAGGCATGAGGCTCTGAGGTCGTACCATTTCCGATGCGACTGCCTCCGCTGCGAGGATGACCTCGACGTGTACGACGTTTGCCAAAATTCGCCTGACATACCGCTCAACTCATTCAGTCTTCAGCCGGACCTGGAAAAGCTGCGGAACCCACCGATAGACAGGTCGAAAGTGTCCAAGGTGGAGATCGAGGCCATCTACAAGAAATGGCAGGCCCTGGCAAAACCAGAAGGGGATGATGAGGGAGACCACTTGAAGCTCGCCAAGGCCCGGTGGAAGCTGTGCAGGCCACTCATCGACGCCAGGATGTGGGCGGTAGAGCCGTTGCCGACGACCATCCTCGAGCTGGCGACACGCTGGCAGACTAGCAACAAGATGGTGGTGTACGCACTCCCGCTGCTATGCTGCCTCGCCACCGAGTGCGACCCCTTCAAGTTGGTGGCGCCGTTTATGCCCTGGCGGATCAAGGGCATCGTAGCTATCGTCAAGCTGTTGGCCGTGACCGGAGAGCTCACCGCGAGCGGCGCGCTTGCCACTAGGTGCACGCATGAGGGGCTCGTGGGCACACTTGCGACGTCCGATCAGGTCAGCATGTGCGAGGCTCTGCTGCGGCTGGTTGTCCGACACGCGTCTGTCGGGGCCGCGGAGGATTGGGACGTGCTTCAGCAAGCCAAGTCGATGCTAGAAGATGTCGAGAGCCTCCAGGGACGTGAGCAAGAGTCCAATGTGCTTCGAGCATGGGCGAAGGATCCCAATGATCCTGAGTGTGCGGCATTCTTTGAGAACCAGGTCCTCAAACCCATCAAGACGCTCTCCTCCATTGCAGTCGAGACCTTGGAGGCAATGCTGTCCGGGAGAGCATAATCAAGAAATAAGCACGCATGCTCAACAAATTATCGTTTTCTCAGACGGGTGGATACACCGTTCGATGTGCTGGTTGTACTGCCCCGCGATGCTTCTTTCCTCCTCTCGCAGAGTTCGGCGTCTGGGCTGTCCCAAGATTTGCCGGTACGTCTTCAAAGTCATTGGTCGTCGGCTGTACGGCAGGCCATACAGCGGAAGTGGCGTATCGTCGATCTGAAAAATCTGAGTAGCCTAGTGAGGAGGCAGGCCTCTTGGGGGAAGGGCCAGCGCCTGGCGATGCCGCTCGTTTCCGCGTGCCTGGGAAGATATCAGAGTATACTGGGAAGTCCCCCGACTCGACATGACGGCTTGTCCGACGCTCGTCTGCTCGCCTGCTTGCTTCTGCCCTCTCCATCCTGCCCTTCAATATCTCGACCTCCATCTGTAAGGTTTCGACCAGGCTGGCCCGGTTGCCAATTTTGGCGATATTGCTTGTGAGCACGTCAAGCTCCCTGGAAGGAAATGCTGTTTCGCCTCGCCCAACGCTTTGGAAGCGAGTCTCGTCCAGCTGCCGTCGCAGCTGCGCCATCTCGGCGCGAAGGGCAGCAAGATCTTGAGTATGATCGTCAATAACCACGCTGCTCCTGTTTTCCAACCTCAAGTCTTCCATATGTTGTCGCTGCCGACTGAGTTCGGATTTGAGCTCGCTCACATCTTTCTGAAGCTGCGTGTTCAACGCGGCGAGCTGGAGTCCCACTTCTCCAAGATTGCTGGTCACCGAGGTGAGCCGGTCCTCGAGTCTTGCAATGGCAGTTGCATTTCCCCCAGATTCTCTCAGCTGTCCCATCTCTGTTTTTATCCCCCCCAGCTCCTGCTGGAGATTCCCAATATCACGCTGAATGCTGGGAACTGTGCCTTTCAGCGTTGTGACTTCGCCCTCAACGCGGGCTGCCCTCTTGTCCAAAGCCGAGACAATTTTGAAGCCATTGCTATCGATGCGCTTGATGTCTTCTCTTTGGATGTGCAGGTCAATTTGCAGTTGCTCCAGTTCTGCTGCAGAAGCGACTGAAGCAAAATTGGCTCCACGAGTTGAATCCGGACACTTTCTGATGTTCACCTTCGAAGGCTCGTTGACACTGAGAACTCGCTTGATGGCGAACTCGATTTCTTGGCCGTCGCCGTCGAGCAGGTCTACGGAAGCAAGCCTTAGGAGAAGTTGGTTCCTAAAAAAACATGTCAGCGACGGTGCTGGATGAATCGTCTGGCAAACGCACTCATCCAGAACATGGTTCACCGGAGTTTGGATGCATCGGAGCCCCAGGAGAGCTGCACAGCCGCGGCAGATGATGTCTTGTAAATGGCTATAATCTAATATGAGAGGCTGGACCTGACCAGGAGAACAAGAGGACTGACCATCCTTCCACCAACGTGCCTTGCTCCCCGATTCTAATTGTACCATGATATTGGATGGCCAAGTCGTCTTCTGGTTCTACCACTGGGCTGAAGTAACTTTTGCCGATTTGAGTCCAGAGATTAACAAATCGCCCAATTGGCGCACCGCACTTTTTGCATTCGCAAAACACTGTCTCCATTGTGTGGAAAGAGTAGGTGGGCGAGGCAAGGCGGCTCGCCTCCGATATGCCAACCCAGATTGGTGAAGAATTGTGATGGGATTACGAGTTTCTCGGTGCTTGTTGAGCGTTGCATGCTTGCACAAACTGAAAGGTGATGACATCCTGAGGATTGAACCATCCAATTGCTCAGACAGAACTTCAAATCGAGGCAGGAGCTGTTGAATCCAATGTGCACCAAGGCAAGCACCTGCCTGGCCATCAAGGTTCTTATTACCCCAAACCAGCTTAGCTCCAGGGAGTCCACTTTGTCCCACTGCCCCTCCAAGCGTCTTGGCATCTGCAATCTCATCGTGTGAGGCTTCGTTTAAACTTTGCCTGCTTCCATCCAACGCTCGACCTTTCATCCATTGATCGAGCCAAGATACACCGCAGCCCCGAACCAAATCGTGCATACCGTGTTGTGCCTTTCATGGGGAAGAACAGAAAGAACAGGGCAAGCCGCGGCATTGCTGCCGCCATGGCGACCCTTGCGACGGCAAATGGCGCCGAAGGGAAGGCTGTCGAAATTGAGGTCGACGGCGTCGATGCCACCCAGGCTAGTGCTGCAAATACGTCTGCAGACTCGGGTGCCTCCCCGCAGACACATGTCTCGTCCGAGTCGTCAGGCAGTCTCAAACGGCCCAGTCCCCACGATGCCGACGATGACGACGGATGGCAGACAATCGAGCGCGGACGGCCAGTGAAGAAACACAAGAAAATCCCCGGCGCCGCCTCGAGTCGGTACCCCGGCATCAATTTCTCGGAGCAGGCAAGGCTGCAGTCCAAGATCAATGTTTCGTCTCTTCGCGACCTGATCCTGTACATCTTCGCTGACGGCCCGGCCCCTCAGTGGGTTTCCGTCAAGCACCGTCCAGAGTTCAGAAAGATCGTCACCATCATGGTCCCGGGGCTCGAGGAGGCCATGTTCAAGAAGGGCGTAGACTTCTCCAAGTACAGCAACCTTACACCAGATCAAGCGATCGACAGGATGTCTGCTTCTCCAGATGACTATTACCCCCGCGTTCTCCAGAAAGGCGCTTTGCCAGAACCCCTACAGCCGTTCGCGGACATGTTCCAGCATCTCTGGCCAGTGAGGGCACCGGGCGATGACAAGTACGCCAAGCTGCACTCTCCAATGCAGTCAATGCTCACTGCCCCGCTGAAGGAAAAGAAGAGCGGTCTCAAGCCAGTCATCGAACCCCACGGCTGGAAAGACCAGAGGACGAGGATCACCGAGTTCCTGGCTACCCCAGAAGAGCTCATGGAAAACGGTTTCCCCAAACACCCAGCCATGCTCAAGGAAGGAGCGCCAAGGGACGACTTCAAGGATCCAGATGGTTGGGTTCACACCAGAGTCAGCAGCCTCGACGACGGTGCCGTTCCCGAGGCTGAGATTGAGCAGGGAAGCATCACGGCGGGCCGGCAGGTCTTGGCACTCGATTGCGAGATGTGCATGACAGGACAGACCGAATACTCCCTGACAAGAATAAGCTTGGTATCCTGGGATGGTGAGGTTGTTCTCGACGAGCTCGTCAAGCCAGAAAGACCCATCATCGACTACGTGACTCGGTTCTCGGGCATCACCAAGGAGATGCTTGACCCCGTCACAACTACCTTGAGCGACATCCAGACCCGGCTGCTTGACATCCTGACCCCGCGCACAATTCTCGTAGGCCACTCGCTCGAGTCGGACCTGAAAGCGATGCGGCTTGCCCATCCCTTCATCGTCGACACCTCCATCCTCTTCCCTCACCCGCGCGGGCCGCCGCTCAAGTCTTCTCTGAAGTACTTAGCCCTCAAATATCTCAACCGTGAGGTCCAGAAGGGCGACGGGACCATCAACGGGCACGACAGCGTCGAGGATGCTAAGACATGCCTTGACCTCGTCAAGAAGAAGTGCGAAAAGGGCAAGGCCTGGGCAGCAGGCGACGTGCAAGGTGAGAACCTCTTCAAGCGCCTGGCTCGCGCCGGCACCGCCTATCGCGCCACCGCGGGGCCGGAAGCAACGGGCGGCCTGCCAGTAGGTAAAACTAGCGCCGCCGTGGACTGGGGTGACGTCACCCGAAGCGCGTGCAACGCGGCCACGGTGGCCATTTCCTGCCAATCCGACGCCGACGTCGAAGCCGGCATCATCCGCGCCGTCAAGGGCGACCCAGACGGCCTTGAGGTCCCGGGCGGCGGCGTCGACTTCGTCTGGGCGCGCATGCGCGAGCTGGAGGCGCTGCAAGGCTGGTGGAACCGCAACAAGCTCGCCGCAGCAGACGGACCGCGCGGCCCTCCTGCACCTACCACCATCACGTCCTCGGACGACGACAACAACAACCCCAATGCCGCCACCGGCACCGCCTCGCCGCTCGAAACCTGCCTAACCACCCTGGCCCACCGCCTCAAGCGCATCTACGACGCCCTCCCGCCATGTACGGCTTTCATTGTCTTCAGCGGCACCGGCGACCCACGGGAGATGAGCCGGCTGCAGGCGTTACAGGCCCAATTTCGCCGCGAGTACAACATGCCCGGCTCCAAGTGGGACCAGCTGAGCGTGCAGTGGACTGACAAAGAGGACCAGGCGCTGCGCAGGGCCGTCCGCGCCGCGCGCTGCGGCATCGGTTTTATCGGTGTCAAATAGGGGTCGCGGACATGGTGGCGGCTTTCGCTCGGTTGGGTTGGAGACTCGCGGGGGAGGGCTAGGGCATGGTACTGGTGGTGTCGGATTGCGTTGTCGAGAGGGTGGCTTGGGAGGTCGACGCTTTACAGATAGGTTAGAGACTGCCTTGCGTTGGAGTATTGGAGGGGTGATAGGGACAGGGCACGGTAGCCGTGATGTGATGCAACGCGATGTTACGCTGCCTGAGTTCTGAATCAAGTCATAGAACTTCTCGTAGGGCCTAGAGGTGGATGGTCCTCAAGCAGATATCCAATATGCTCAAATCCTTGTCGGAATCCATGGGCATGATACTTCCGGACTCTAATGGTTCATGAATGAACACTCCTCGCTTGTTCCCTATCGCAGTGCAAGTTCTGCCATTCAGCTTCGGGATGTGCCTTGCAATTGCCTTCCCTCGCCCGCTGCTTCAGAGTCACTGCGGCAGGCACTCCCACAAACCTCGTTTCCCCCGGAAGCACGGCGTAAGAGACAGAATTGAAGTAGCCATGGCAAACCGCCCATGTGATTTCTCCGACATTTGTATCCTACCGCTTGAAGCTGCTCGTTTTGTATGTACCTACACAAATGCCAATACCCCAATACCGACGACCCTCACCTCTATGTAGAAGTACGCTCACATGCTTCGCTTCCCACCTAGGCAGGTGAGGTATGAGTAGGCTGTAACTTAGCAACCAGCCAAAAAGAGGATCAGAGTCACCCCAAATCGAAACACAACCCTCCTCTCCCACAACCTCCCCACCCCATTCAAACACCAAACAGACCGCTCCTCCTTCACCGGCCGTTCCACCCCTCCCCATAACCCGCTCAAAGGAGGACCACGGCCGACGCCACCGGGAAGGTCTGCAGGAGGAGGCGGACTGCTCGCCCTCGTATCACCGCCCGCGTCAAAAATCGAACTCGCCCCTAAACACGTCCGGATCGATGCCAACCACGACCTTCTCAGCCAAATCTCTCCTCCCCATCTGGGTAAACACGCGTCGGAGCGTGTCATAGAGCGTGGTACTCCTGTTCTGCGTCGTCATGGCCTCGATGCGCGAGTCGGGCGCGTCCCCGCCGAGAAGCTCCCTAGCCTTCTCGCGCCCGCTCTTTTCCACGCTCTTATGCATGTCCAGCGAGGCCAGTAAATGCCCCGCGGCCTCGGCGTGGCAACCAATGTTGATGCACGACACGCCCAGGTTGTAACGGGCACGGACAAAGTTGGGGTGCAGGGCGAGGGCCTTCTCGTAGGCGGCGATGGCCTCCTCGGAGCGGCCCGAGTTGGCGAGCGTAGCGCCGAGCCGGTTCCAGAGCAGGTGGATCTGCTCGCGCTGGTTGGATGTGCCAAGCTCGGAGCTGTGGAGGGCCGCCTGGAAGCAGTCGACCGCCTTGTCGTACTCTTCGCCGCCGTAGAAGAGCACGCCCAGGCCGACCTGCACGTCCGGGTCCATGTGGTCGCCGTCCGGGGCGAGGCGAGCGGCCGACAGGAAGAGGTTGGTTACCCGCTCGTGGAGTTGGGCGCGGTCGGTGAATCCCATTTCGGCGACCGACGAGAGCTCAGTCGGGGCGATAACCTGCGGGTATTTGACCGAGAGCCAGCGCTCGAGTGTCCGGTAAGCGGTGCTATCGTAGCCTTCGTTGGTGTAGGATACCGCGAGAGCCATGAGGGCGGCGAGGTTGTTCGGGTCGAGCTTGAGGGCATGCTCGAGCGCGCGGATGGCGGCTTCTTCTTTTTCGTTTTGGGCCTGGGCGTTGCCGAGGTAGACCCATGCGTCGACGTGGTCGGGTTGCTTTTGGATTGCGGCTTCAAAGGCCAGGGCGGCCAGAGACAAGTTGCCGCCCTCGTTCATGATCCGAACGCCTTCCTCAAAGGGGTTGGGCTGATCTTGAAAGAGATTTTCTTCCTCGAAAAGGTATTCCTGGATGACCGGGTCAGCGCCGAGGCGGTTACTGAGTCCCCAGTCGTTGAGGTTGTCAGTGTTAAAGTTGGAACTATCGAATTTGGCAAAGCTTTCCTCCATGTCCTCCAGGTCCTTCATGGCCTCCTGCTCAGCCTGGATGCCGCGCCATATCGACTCGAGGTCGCCGTAGCCCGTCTCGGAGTGCAGCAGCTGCTCGTCCATCTTGTCAAGCTCGGGCTCCAGCGCTAACGATTCGTCCTTCTCCTCGCGTAGCTGCCGGTCGTGTAACTCCATCTGCTTGAACTGCTCCTCCCACTTATTGTCATCCAGCTCCACCACCTTCTCCTTCCCCTTTCCCTGGACCTCTTGTTGCGGTTGCTGGTGGGCCATCTGCATTTGGGGACTGTACATGGGTTGAAACATGGGGCGCGACATCATGCTGTAGCCCATGCCGCCCATCATCATCGGTCTTTGAGGCTGCGCCATCATGCTGCCGCTGGCTCCTGGCATGGCGGTGGACGAGGCGGAGCCGTTCAACTGCTGAAACTTGGCGAACTCTTCCGGGCTGAACTCGGTCCCTGGCGGCATGTTGAAGGCGGCTTCCATGGCGGCTTGGGTATCTGGAGGAGCCCACCCGGGGGACAGGGGCGAACCGGACCGGGCGCGGAGGTGGACGCCGTGATTCTGGTCGATGTGGATCTGGCCCATGGGCCCTTGTTGCTCAAGTGGTATCTCGGGTAAGCCCGGTGTCTGGTGGAGGAAGCCATTCATCATCTAATTCGAAGCAGGCTTTAGCGCTTGTCTAACTCAGCTCTGTCTTCCCCCACACGTACCTCATCCTGGGGAGCATTGTGGGTCGCGCTCCTGAAGCTACCGATGGCATTCTGCCCTCGGCCGACAAGGCGGTCATGCTGCAAGCTCTTGTTGTCTTGGACGTGTTTAGTGAATTGGCTGAGGGGGTTGCCCGCCGTTGAGCACTCGGCGCCTCCAAGGAACGACATGGTTGCTGTGGAAAGAACAGGAGGAGAGCGAGGGTCGAGAGAACGGAAGGGCGAGTCGAGCAACTGACGGCGGGGCTGACAAATGACGAGTGGTAAGGTGAGACGAATTGAATCTTGTCGCTCCCCGAGTGTCGACAGTCCGTTGATATAGAAAAAGTCGGGTCGAAATAAGGCACCAGCTCTGGCTCTGTTGTCCTTCAGGGAGCACGAGATGCTGCAGATGAAATGGACGGGAACATGCGAGTCAGGCCGCCGAGGGCTTGGGCCGCTGTTCAAGGCCCGCCACCTGATTGATATTAACTTAAGCCGAGGCAGCGGGTTCTCTTCTCCAATTCGCGGTTGCTGGTGCCGGAGCCCCACTCCGGCCGAGCATGTGCCTTGGACTGCCGTGGCCTGTCCGAAGCCAGGGGTCGCCTTGCGCATCACCGTCTACACATTGTCGGCGTCGCCCCAACAACAAAGCGAGTCCCGGTCTGGCTGGAGATCCCGAACTATTATACATCTATGCTACCAGGAAACAGCACATCGCAGATGATTTTACAGGTTACAGCTTTCATGTACGTCGGCCATCAACTTCCGACCCTTGGTGACGAGAGACCGCCCACCTTCCTGTCGAAACAAAGCACGGCACTCCCCCTTTACTCCATAGAATTGTCGCGCGGCTCGGATGGGCGTGAACGCAAGTCTGCGCCTTTTCTCTGATAGCCCTCGGCATAGTCGATCCGCAATCGCCTGTCGCCCAGCATAGCACCCTCCAGCTTGTTCTTAGCCGCGGTAGCCGCTTCGACCGTCGTGAAATCGGCGTGCGCGAAGCCCCGCGGCCACCCCGTAGTGCGGTCAACGGCCACCCGCACGTCCCTGAGGTTATCCATGCCCTTGAAAAGTCGGTTGAGCTCCGCGTCGGTCGTCTCGTAGGGGATGTTGCCGATGAAGAGCTGGCTGGTCGGCGCCCTGGGCATGCTCCTGTTCCGATGCGCTTTCGGCCCGGATGACCCGTCGTCGGGGCTCCGCGGAATGCAGGTAATGCGCCGCCCGTGCCAGAAGGACCCGTTTACGTTTGCACATGCTTCCTTGAGCTCTTCGGCGGTAGCGAATGTCACGAAACCGTACCTGCAAGAGGGACCCAAATGTAAGTCGTCGAACAAGCCGCGGGCATCATGTGAACTTACCCCTTGCTCAGACCGCGGGGATCGCGCGCAATGTGGGCGTTCTGGACGGTGCCATATTTCGAGAAAGCCTTTACCAGGTGGTCCTCGGTAAGCTCAAACACAATGTTGCGGACGAAGGCCGAGTGAGCACCTGCTTCGTGATATAATCAGCTCACGTCATGCGGGTAAGACATCACAGCGCATTTTCTTACCGGCGGATGGAGAACCCTGTGTTGAGGGCTGGACCTCCTGCATCGCCTCCTGAATATCCTCCTCAGTCTGGCGGATAGATTCCTTGCACCAAGTCAGCTAACCAGTGTTTGGTTCGTGTGGAAGTTGTGAACGGTACCTCTACATCCTGGTGAGCATCCGTGGCGGCCTGGCGGTCAAAGTCTTCCTCGGCCTTGCGCTGCGCTTCTTCCAAATCTCTGTCGTCGGATCGCTGGCGCACCGTCTGTGAGAAGAAGCGAGCTGACTGGGGCAAGGCGATTCTCGCAGCATTGCATTCTGTAGCAGCCCGGGCGCCTAAAGGAGTGATGCGTGTGGTAGTCGAGACAGTCCTCGAAGCTGCAAGAGCGGACCTCAGAGCAGCGCGGCGGAGAGAATGCCTGAGTCATGGTCAATTGCATGTTGAATGGGAGTGGTCACTTAGCACTTGCACATACATTTTGTGTTGTGCGTGTGGTGAGGAGGAGGGTGGGTAGGCGGAAGGCTGATGGTTGTCTTGAGGCGACAGAAGTGCTCGGGCGAGCAGTTTTTTTCGAGCGTGTCCGCGATTTGAGAGTTCCTGCCAAGACCAGCTTATCGCGTTCCGGCTACTCACATGACCCTAACCCTGAGCACTATTCAGAACGCCAATGAACCCCACCAGCCAGAGTTCAAGATTTTCTTTACTCCCCTCATTGGTGCATTCCCTGTGCAAGTTCTAAGAAATCAAGGTCGTTTGATTTCGCGCGTTCACTTAGGGTAACGTCATCCATATTATTTGTGTTTACCGTTGAAATCGCCACTCCAGCGCCAATGGTCTAGTGGTTAGGATTCAACCCTTCCAAGGTTGAGGGGGGGGTTCGATTCCCTCTTGGCGCAACTTTTGTCCATTCAAAATTTCAATCGTTTTGATTCATTCCTTTTTGTTTGAGACTGCTCTTTGCAGCCTAACATTATCTCCTCTGATGGATAGAAGTGGCCCGAGTAGTGCTAGCACTGCTCCGAGGTTCATACCTTAAGCGAAAACTACCAAGAGCCCCAACAGACTAGTGGTACCGGGACATACGGACTCGATACATGGAGCTGTGATCAAAGAAAAAATCAAACCAGAGGTAGGCGGTCCTCAGGATACTCTGTGGACGAATACGATGCCTCTTCAATTTAAAGCAGTGTCCGGTCACCTTGATCTTTCTGGTCCCCAATTCATGAGCTTGACGGTCCGCATGGAACACCCTCACAATCCAGCAATGACTGGCCCGTCCGGGCTCAGGCAAGATTTTCCCGGAGACCGTTCACAAACAACCGAAGGTGACGACCACCATTGATCATATATGTACTCAAGATACTATTGTGAGCTGAGGAACTCAACGTCCGTCCGCTGTGTATACAATATATAGTAGGTCGGACACATCTTACATGTACCTTTGTTATGTTAACATGCCACTGGAGGCCCTTCGTACCTCCAACGCATGGCAAGGATCAACAACTTGGACTAATTACATGTATCCGGACGAATTAATTATGGTATTTTGCTTTCCCGCCTCCTTTCACCCTCCGAGCCGCTATTTTCATGGAAGGCAAATGTTTCGCTCGCAACCTACATTTGCGGCTCACGCTGCCCTGGACGCCAATGTGGCCGCCTTGTTCTCCTCCTGGGTCTGAAGTCACTTGACACAAGAGTTACACTTTGCCATGGGGATCATTCCGTACGGTTATGAAAGCACTTGATAAGAATTGAGACGAGAAGACGAAGATTATCGTGCCTCTTCATTCGCGAATACACCCGTGAGATTACGGCCCTGGAGAACTATGAGTGTGCTGGGCTCCCGAACAACCGCTACGACCAGGCACACATAGTTAAAACGGCGGCCGAATAGCATATTGAAGCAGAAATTATAGGCCAGGGTGTTTGGTACGACCTAACAAGTGTAAGATCTGCCTTTCTCACTGTCTTCGGTCGCCGCTTGGTATTCGGTTCCATCCAAATTACACACGCAGCAGTCTGTCCGACTGCCCATATTACAGGCAATCTTCAGTGTACACTTACCTATTTTGCCTTGGTCTGATATCCAATATTGTCGATGATCGAATCTTCCCAACTTGAGGTTGCGATTGTTGCCAACTCAAAACACACCCCGTGGCTCCCGCGCGCGGTCACCATGGCGGGCTCCCTCCCGGCTTTATTACGCCCGCAACTACCGACAACTAATTCAGGTAGGGCAATGAGGCAGCTTGAACACAAGTCGTTTGCCGCCGCCGTGCGTGTGCTGCCTGAAACCGTAACTGCAACTGTAAATTCCCACTCCGGGCTTTCCTCTGTAATTAATATTCATCCTCCTGTGCTCTGTGCTGTGTTTGTGCTCCTGTTGACCCTGTGAGGGGGTCAAGGGAGAAATAACATATCCACAAGAAGGCAGGGAACCAGTTTTAAGCTGACAGCATTGCGTCTATGTGCTAACGATGTACAGACGTACTCGTAGTGGTCCATGGCCTTGAGGTCTACCTACCTTGTGTGACGTTGCACAGGCATTGGGACATCGCCACGGGTTTGTGTTGCATGACTTGGGACCAAAAGAAAGAGGAAAAGAAAAGGCAAGGCAACAACAGGGTGAGGTTTGATGCCAAGCGCAAGCCGCGTCTCATGGCTTGTTTCACCTCTACGCCAGCCATTGCGACGGTGGTATGGCGTTGGTGGTGGCAGAAGTCGTGTCTCCACGTGCCTTGGAGAAACCCGACAAACATGGCCACGATGATGGTGCTTCTTCCTCTGTGACCAACGCCGCTGACCCGGTACGTTGGGACCATCACCTGGTCGGTGTGTCCGTGATATCATGCACGGGGGTAGCGAAATAGTGTCATGGTGGAAGATAAAACTAGACTTGGATGTTGGGACTTCACGGTGTGATTTGCTATGAATAGAGTTCTGCCAACCACGGTCCGCGGATAGTTAAGAACAAAAGAGACGGGGTCTGGAGAGGCGGGGGGGCGAGGGGGAGAAGAAAACAAAACGTGGAAAGGGTGACATGCATTGACTGCCCAAGACAGGCGATATGCCGAGTGGTGCGCATTGGGAACGCCGGCTCCGAGGCCGTGGACGCGGGTAGTGCTTCTTCAAATCTACCGTGCTGCTTAAAATCCTAGTTTGCAAATCCAAAACGGACATGAGAGTTCGAGGGCAATCAGGTGGCCCCTGCACGCATATATAAGTACGGAACGAAAAGCAATCCACCACCCTGACCGCCGACGAGAATCGGGATGACTTTCTAGGAATGACGCACGGCGATCAATTCACGAGTGTGTGGAGTGCGCGCTGTGGCTGGTCCCAAACCGGCGTTCCATATGCAAGGAATGTGGTACCACGTCTCGTCTTCCTGCAGCGGAGAGATTAAGAGATGAAAGGTGCTGTATGCGCCTGTTGTGTACCAGGACACAGAGGCTGGCTCGGGCTGCGAGGACAGACTGAAGCGGAACATTGCATGATGGCCGGAATAGTTCAAAATTTACCGTGAGATCGATCGGGGCCCCGGGAGTCGGTAAGAGGCGATCAGCAGTGGGTAGCCGACCGGAACCGTCACCTACGGCGCACTGGCGCAAGAACCGATGCTGTCGGCCGCAAGAGTCGGCCTACCCATCGTCCGGGCTGCTGCAGAAGCCGCAACAGACGCACCAGTACAACCAAGAAGCGTAGCATGTCGGTCCCAATGACGGGAGAGAGCTGGGCCGGTTAGCCCGCGGTTGATGACGGCAAGCGCTGTGGGCATAGAATCAGATGGAGACTTGTCGAGAACCCTCGAGGCATTGGTCCTGTTCATTCAGGTCCATTCCAAGTTCCAATGCAGCATCAGTCACAGTCTTGGCTGAGCTTAGCCATCTCAGCCGCTTAGAAGAGAGGCTGGGTTCACTGGACTGCATGTGAAACCCGGAGGAACACATCGGTGCGGCCGAGGATCGCGGGGAGGGTTGCGGGAACGGTGCCCCGGGCGTGACAGGGCCCTGCCACGGACTTCAGGCTGGCTGCCTGCGGGCTGAGCCAACCGCTGACACAGCCAAACTTGCAGCTGACCACAGGCAAGAAAGAGGATGTTGTTAAGCAAAGCCTGTGACAATACAAAAAAGCGCGCGTTAGGATGGAGCGCGAAGCGGGTGGTTCTGCCTCGCGGCTCTCTGCCGCAACGATTTGCAATGGGCATCGCGAATTCGCCCGTGGACGATGTCATCGGGCGCTTCTGAGGCCGCTTCGCAATCGAAGCGCCGCATTTGGTTTTCCCATGCCAACACCCGCCCCGTCACGGACCGGCCGCCGAGGGGTAAGGAAGTACATGTTTGCTTCGAATAGCGCGTGGGGCCTGGGAGGGCGACTTTGCCGCGTTGTGGTTGAGAGCAGTTAACGTTATCGAAACCTTTTGCAGCAAATTTGTTTTAGCGTCGCCGACTCGGGGACCATTTGTTGGCGAGTAAAAATGCTTTTTCTGTGGCTATTCACGGGCCCTGGCATGGCGAGGAGGCTTTGGGACGCCACGAGAGGGAGACATATTTCTTGCTTTCCATTTTTGCGCGCAGATTGTCAAGCTGCAACCCTTTGAAAGGTGAAGCGGCCGCGGCTCTTAGGAACGAGTTCGGCTTCAGGAAAACCTGATAGCCTTCTGGCATGGCATTGTTATTAGGTACCTGATGGACTGAGATCAGCGACGAAGGGAACGATGCGTCGATTCGAGGTATGCGACCTGGATCAACTAGATAACTTACTGTGTAGCGATGCAGAGGGCATGCATGCAGCATGCTCCAGAATGGGAACCCCGCGCCGGGTCGATACACAGCAGACCAGGCGCAAGTTCAAGTGTAACTAACTGAACTTCTCGCAAGATGGCCGGGAGGACATTGATAGGTATTTTTGAGGTTGAACCCGCGCACCCTTCAAACACTGCTGGTTGGAAGTTGTGGATGGTTTACCTGGTACGGAGTAAAGTATTCCGTACACGTGGAGGTTGTCGAAAGACGTGCGATCGGGAGGGAGTGGGGCGATCTGCCACGACACACTCTTGCTGGAATGGCTCAAAGCAAAAGCCCGTATTTGGCCGAGATTTGGGCATTCATTCCCTTGTCGACACGTGCCGAGCGCTGGCAGGAAAATGTGGGAATGTGAGCGTGTTGTGTGGGGTTGCTGCGACCTGAGACTCGGCGCTAGTGCGAATACTGCATCCCCGGATCGCCAGCTACCACAAGGGCCATGCTCCGTGCCTGCTGCCTGTGTACGGTACCTTGCATCGCTTGCCTTTCACTCCGAGGGCAGACCAAGGTCTTCTCATGGTGGAATTGTCTGGTCGTCGCATTCCGTGTCCCTTTTGCCGCTGCAGCGCTGATCTGAGGGTGGAGATGCAGATCATCTCAGCTATTTGTCCCTGTTCACATTGGACAGCTGCCATCCATCCCTGTTGGATATCTGATGAGAATCTCGCTTCCTGGGTTGCCCAGAAGGCCTGGTCAGAGGCCGAGGCCCGGAATCAGCGGGTGCCAACGGATCATTCCACGTCGTACCAACCCAGTACAAGGTACCTTACACTCATCTATGGGTGATGATAAGTCTGCAACGCCGGATGGTCCCCTTGATGGAGGCTGGTCCTGTTGACTGCCTGTCAGTAGGTACTGTTGGTATTTACGGGTTCATCAACTACACTTGGTGACAACGCGCAAGCTCCGCTGTCCGATTTCTGGGTAGCGATTGTCATGATGAGCCAGAAATAGCGAATGGCTGTGCCGTTGAAACTGTTTTGCCGCGGGGCGAAGAGGTCAAACTCGAGCCGACCCGTCAAATAATTGGTACAGCCCGCATGGAATAGCGCCGAAGGGATAGCGGCCCAATTCCAGGCAGGTACCGAGGTACCCTTACATTTCCTTTCGCGGCTGGAGGTTGGAGGTCCCGTCCGCGAGTTTCGACTGCCTGGGTTACGGTATACCCGACGAAGTGGGGGATGAGATCTAGGTTTTGATTGCGGAAGCACTCGATTGTAGGGCCAGCAGCTCAAGGACAATTGTAAGGTAAATGGCCGGCCGGACGAACCACTTGGCGGTTTTCTGCGATGCTTCTGGTCAATTTCAGACGTCACTTCTGATATCGCCGACATTTTCCTACCCCGCCTCCCCGGGCCCCTGTGTCGATGATTGTCACTGTTCCTCCTTACAGATACACTAACGCCACGCTCTGTGGACCAGTGCTCACGATTCTGATAAGCTGCATTTTGCAGAAAACATAATGGAAGGGTTGTCGTTACAAACCGCTGACCAGAAATCGTGTGCCCATGCCGGCCGATTCTAGCATTTCGCTCTCCAAATCACACTGTACGATAGAAGAAGCGTATACGGATGTCCTACGTACTTAGCTTTCTGACATCTTACAGGATCGGCGTCGCCTTGTCGTCTTTTTTGAGCACACTCCGTGTGTATTCCAGAAGCTCGCACTGTAAAACATTGTCATCGCCAACTTTGTCGACAGCTTAAGCTGTGCATAGTACTGTGTAGTTAAATGCGCCCTTTTCCCCGTCTATTAAGCTTAGGCTGGTGCAAAATAAACGCTGTGCCCTGCACGGGACGGCCGCCGAGCAGTGTTACCCCGAGAGTCGGAATTGAAGTGTCCATCATCTCGTCCCAAATGCGCACGACTCGACTCTCCCGAGTCCGTGCCAAAGCAATTTTTCATTACGTCTTTCTCTGCCCGCTGAAGGGAACACAAACTCTCCTGTTTTGGGCAATCTGCATTCCGTCTCACAATGTGATCCAGCTAGCTGAGGATCGGTTTCCCGCTGCCATGTCTCCTGCGGCTCCCAGACTCGACCAACGATGCACGCTCGTTTTTGTCGTCGCAGGCCCGGGGCCCCACCCGGACGGCAGACACCCCCTATGCTGTACGGAGTAGCGAGCCGCGAGATGCGCTTTCACTACATCGAGTAGAGCTGGGCAAACGCCTCGGGTACGGAGACAGACTTGTTGAGGATGCCGGAGACTCGGTGAAAGTCGATTCTCCATGTCGCATCGCGGTATGTCATATCAGATCATGAACACCCCAGGCGGAGGGTGCTACGGGAGAACGGCAGGCTCATCCCAGCTAGATGACAGTCAGCGCATCCCTCAACCACAGGAGCGTACCCGGTGACGAGGCGAGGTTTCGGAAGTTCACCGGCCTGGACCATCTCTTTGGTTCTCTGACTGACTCTAGGATTTAAGCTCCTGCCGTTTTCGGCCCGCGGCTACGGCCCTGTACGGTTAGAGTGGGAGGGGTATGGCCCGAGTAAGGTACCTCGACGGACAGTGCGACCTTCGTTCAGTCACCGCCCTCTTTTCGCGGGCTGGCACCCTGGATCGCGCCGTCCGTGCTAGAGGCATGTGCAGCGAGATCCTAGACCATGCGGACAACACCATGTGGCTGCAAAGGAACGATTTCTGGGGTGGATGCAATGCGCCATCAATTCCAGCTCTGCTGGCCAATCGTGGCCCTCGTTGACCCCCTCGCTCCCCACCCGCGAGCGACCCGCCCCAGCTTTCCACTTGTGTGCCAGATGCTGGCTGCTTTGAAAAACGTGCTGGCCCGTCCCTCATGCTTCGAGGTCTTGCCCCCCAGTCCCTTGGAGCGCCGCCCTTGATATTGCATCCGCCCACAACCACCACGCACCACCACGCTGTCCAAACCGGTCGGGGCGCACCCGGGCATTGTAACTTCTGCACATCAACCCGCCGACTCGCCGTTCGACATCTGCGTCCCTTCAATGCCCGTTTGACACCCCCAACGATCCGCTTCATTTTCGCGACCCGTCGCCTATTGGCCGTCCACGGAGCTTCACAGAGCCCAATAACTCACATTTCGTTGCTCCGCTCTCGGCGCCTGCGTTGGTCTTGGACCACGGGCCGAGGCTTGACCGAAGCTTATTGGTATCTTGAACCGCCAGAGACTCGGGTCAAGAGGGTGGATTGGGCAGCTTCCGCCACGTATCCGCTCACTGAATGCCAACATGGAGCAGCAAAGGCCGGCATCTCAGAAGTTCCCAGCAGGACTGGCTGGCGTTCTAAACTCACCGGAGGAGAACCGTGACTCGGCCTATTTCTCCAGTACGGATGCATCGAGCAAACGTTCAGTCTCCCGCAAACTCTGAATGGTGTCCGTTGACCAATTGGCTTACTCTACTTGTCGCAGACACCTCAGCTGCCTCTGGGATCGGCGTGCTGAGCCCTCCCCATTCGGCCTTCCAGCCTTCGCCCGTCGACAAGACCCCCTCACCCACTACGACATCCCATCTACTGCCACAGCCCCTTGTCTCTCCTACCAGCAACGGGAACATGAGCGTGGCCTCGATGGTCTCTCCCACGACGCCCGGAAGCGCCGATCCCCGGCGCTTCGACCGACCACAATCACTAGACTCGGCGCCGAACAGCGCCGGCTTCTTGAATGGGGACGAGGCCTTGTCGAGAAGGGAGAGCGTTGACAGCAGGATTAACCAGGGCTTCCACGACATGAGGTTGGGCAACTCGCCCTACGCCAGCCACAATCCGTCGACGACATCAATTCACACAACACTCCAGCAGCACCGAAACACGCGACCAGGTCTTGATAACCTTGCGGTCCACCGTATTTCGAACGGGTACCAACCGAGTGCCGAGCGCAATCCCGACGGGCACCCCAAGACGATGAGGATCGCACCAGCCATTACCGGACCAGCCACAAGCCAGATCGCCCGGGCAGCGGAGCCGACCAAGGGCCAGGCATGGGCTTTCCCAGAAGAAGAGATCCAGAGGATGCCCTCCGGCGCGGCTCCGTCGCTGATAGACTCGAGGAGGAGCAGCATTGCCGAATCTTTTGCCAGCAGCCAATATACGACCGAATCCCGGCTCCCGCCAGGACAAAGGCGGTTGGAGGACCCTTACCACAGGCTGTCAAACGCGTCCGGCGAATACTCCACAGTCCACCACCACACGCTGCAACACAAGCAGCTGGGAGATTTGCGGAACGAAGAGACGGGCGTTCACACGGGCACGCAGCCGTACAGCCGGACGCCCGAGCTCCGTGTGAGCCACAAGCTGGCCGAGCGGAAGCGGCGCACTGAGATGAAGGAGCTTTTTGATCAGCTGCGAGATCTGATGCCCCAAGAGCGAGGCTCCAAGGCGTCGAAGTGGGAAATTCTGACCAAAGGTTAGTATTGCCACACTGTTCAGCAATTTGTCCCGTGCGCTGACCGGTTATCAAGCCATCTCGGAGCACCAACGACAAAACGACCTCATCCGGCAGCTCCAAAGCATCAATGCGACGCAGCAGAACGAGATTGAACTGCTGCGACGAGAGCTGGATCGGATGCATGGGGCGGCGCATTCCCGGCCAGCTGCGGACCAGTACGCGCAGGAGCAGTATGGCAGGCCACGGCCCCCAGAGTTACCGCCGCTCCGGTCGCTGCAGTCGCCCACGGGACACACGGGGCCCGAGTCGATGACGGGCGTGCAATATGAGCCGCCCAGGGTGAACGGCTACCGGCCTGCCGAGCCCTCCAGGTTTTAGGGAAGCCTGGAAGAAGCAGCTATAGCGTCATATCAAGGTGGTCAGTTTCGGGATGAGAAAGGGCGGGTGGACATCCGGCATTTGACTGAAACGCTGGTCCCATATGGTGTCAATGCCCTGCCCGAATCTACGCCTGAAACGACGGTAAAAGTCGAGTCGTCACCTTAACTCCGACACAGCTCCGGAGTGTGTCCTCCAACCCCCCGATGCTTGCAGATTCCGCTCGAGGCTTTAAATCTGCCCCATGCAGGCGACCCGGTCAAGATCAGGGGCACAATTTCCACAAGAACGACATTCCACATCACGATGTCTCATTAACCCCAGCCGTACGGGCGTCACATTCAGCGAGCTCTGCGTTGGGGCCAGCCCAGCTTAAGACGCAGGCATGGAGGCAAGCCCTACCGATTTACGTTTCGACAACCGCCAGCGTTTATCCGTCTCGACGACGCCGAACTCAACAACCGAGGGTTTTCTTTTGTCTCCTTTCTACTTCTCTGTCCTATCATCTGTGTGACGGTGTGTCCTCCTCTCAGCTCTCCTATTTTCTTATATTGACTGTCACAATCGGGCTGTGCATATTACACCAGATAACTCAAAAGCGATCTCTTTTTGACCTATCTTGGCATTTTTATGCTGCTTCTTCCCCATCCTTCCGGCCCGTGAAGGGTGTGGGTTAGGTATGGGTTGAGTTGCCGGGCTTATTCTCGGTGAACGGCGGGAAGGGATGAATGAAACCAGGGGAGGGAGGGGGGTTCATTTCGTTTTCCATTGGACTGGGCTGGTCACAGATGGATGGGCGGGACGTTAGAGGAAATTGCTGAACCGTGGATTGGATGGCAACACTTGTTTGTGCCTTCTACTCCCTTGCTGGGACTCGCGAAGGACGGCGGCAAATTCTACTAAGGGTGCAGGGAGTTGAGTGGTGGATGGGTGGGTTGGAATTGAAAATGGTCGGGAATACCTGTTCTGGGTGGCTTGGTGGAATATGAATAATTTCTATTTTTTTTCCTCTATTATATCGATCCTCCACTGGACACTTTGACCTCGATTTCCTTTCCTTTCCGTTTTTGTACTTTGCCCCAACCTTGACTGGCTGGCTCCTTTATACCTGTCTGTCATCTTATCAATGATGAAACCGATCTTGTCTAAACTTAGAAGGAGGGTCATGGAGGCTGGGAGGGAGGGGTAGGAAACGCATTGGGATTGGGAACGGGCATACCTACATGTCAGGTTTATGGAAGGAATCTTGACTTGCATGAGCGAGGGCCGCGGCCTGGGCCGTGGTCCAGTGGGTTTCAGAGTCGTATGTTTGTAGAGATTTAATATCCCGCCTGTCTTGCCGCTGGGCTTGGCATGGCACATGGCATCTGGGGCGGTGTACGAGGAAGAGACTGGTTTGACTCTTGATCAGTTGTTTTCCCTGCACATTCATGCAATGTTTGGCGTGCTGTTCGTCTCATGTTGTAAGGAGCGGAAGCGGTTGACACTGCCGAGGCCCAGGGATGCCGAGACAACGCCCAGGTGTTGTCATGATTACCTGTGGTGAGTGTGGCCTTGGACTGAGATAGTTAACAGCGGACGAATCTGTACCGGCGTTTGCAAACACTTCCTGATCGTGAGCATGTGTTTCCGACATGAGCTACTAAGGACCGGCTTCAATATTGTTGCATGTGTACGTAGATAACCACAGGACAGCAGTCGGGTACATCATTCACGCTTGCTTCTTCGTGCCTGGAATATGCCCTGAACTGGCCATCTCGGAAAGAGTGACCATCAGTTTGTGATTTGCATCACCTTTGGTTACGCACCCAATTACTAGCCAGTACATATTTCAGGCTTCCTACTTGCAGCAGGCCACCGTCAAGCAAACGATCCTTACGGACATAGCGAAATATAAGTAGAATCGCCAGTGACAAATTCCAGTATACAAAGTCCCGTCTTCGTGGCCTTCCTTGGCCACTGAACCGCAAAAGAAAGTCGACATCTGTACTCTACACGCGGCGATGCCTAAGTCTGAGCACTACAAAGTATCTCGAAATCGAGAAGAAGGGTTCGGCAACAACACGTTTAGGATCGCGCTGCCCCTTCCAATTCTGTTCAATGCTTTCACTGGTGTCAGCCTGTAG
The DNA here is from genome assembly GCF_033297405.1 of Parathielavia appendiculata. NCBI lineage: Eukaryota > Fungi > Ascomycota > Sordariomycetes > Sordariales > Chaetomiaceae > Parathielavia > Parathielavia appendiculata. The sequence continues at coordinate 1,403,392 of NW_026944221.1, forward strand.
GTCCTGGACTTCTTTCCTCATCTCATGTATGATGCCATCCGCGGGAGTCAATTGCAATTCGATTCAGACGGAATAGTTCTTATCATGTAGAGCGTAATTGGCAGTCGTAGAGACCGGTTTTCGTGCATTAAATCGAAATGGCTTCTCAGTTCTCGCACAGCCACCAAATCTCTCTAACGTTAGTTGCTTTTTTCAACAAACCCACCTGTCCGTGGAATACCATTTCATCCGTGCCGACTACATTTTGCCCAGTTTCCGTGGTGTCTGAATGCACCAGTTCCACGACTCGTCTCGCTGGCTCATTGAGACAGCATATTCTTTCGGTTTCTTGCCGTTCCTCACTTCCTGTCCTATTCGTCTTCACCGACAAACAGCTTTATTTACACATAACGTTAAAACTTGTCACCGTTTGGAAAGAGCAGATCTCAGCTTCGCCGCTCCGATCAACCTCGCTTCCATTTCTGTCAGAAATAAGAATCGGGAGCGAGCGCTTCGGTAACGAGGTCCTCTCCAAAAACCAGAAATCACAAACATCACGATAGGAGGAAACGCCATGGACAAATGGTTGACGAGCAATCCAACCAGGAAACTCAGACTACTTCGCCCATTTCTCAGGCGACTGAATTTGACGCTGACCACGGTGCACCTTCCTTTCCGGCTATTGCGTCCACCATTCAGGCTCCTGCCGTCGACCCAGACCGCAATTCGCAGCCAGCCTGTCTTTCTTCGGACCTCGAGACTATTACCACGCGAGTGGTCCACCTTCTTCGCCGCTCCTCAACCCCCGGCCAAGCTTTTCGGTTCCTCACCGCCACAGGGGACCCACGCCCAAGCGTGCATGCCTCAAGACGGCGACGCACAGGTGCCCCCGTTCCCCGCGACGTGCAAACGCCACAGCGCAGCGCCCCCTCTTGAGGACCGCTCTGAGAGCCCTCCCGGGGCCCCGAAGAAGAAGAATACGAGCGTACCAGAATCAGCAAGACACGCCGGCACCGCCGCCGCCGTCAGCGTGGTTGGGAAGACGAATATTACGTGGACTCGACAGGCCACCTGGGCGGTGGCACGACGTGAGACAGAACAAGAAGAGGATCGCGCTGAAGACGGATCCAAAGGGGTACTGGCGGCCACAAGCTTGCTTTTGGTGCAAGACAAAGACGGAGCCTTCGGAGGTTGGGGCTGTGGTCAAGGTAACGGATGCCAAGGGAGAAGAGTGGTTTCTGGAGGATCCGAACTCTTATTTGGCTTTTCTTTTTGATGATGATGAGGAGGAGATGGGAAAGGAAACAGCGGGTTTCTTGGATGATGTGGGTGAGTTGATGACTGGAGTTGGATGAGCGGTGACACCACTCTACACGGGAGTTCTGGTTTGCGCTGGGGTATCTTATCTTCCATGGAGTCTTCATCAGTACTTACATCAAAGCCGCCTCATACTAGATAAGAGGAGAGTGAAAATCAATCCGATGACCAGCACGTCCTCTGATTAGAACAGTCATGGCTGGAACAACAGCGAGGACCTGGGTCATCATTCGACTAACTTCCGCTTCCTTCACACATGTACAACATGGGTCTGGAGATTGGAGCCAGATGTATCTCAACTGGGTTGATGACAACAATGGAGCAGCCAAGATGTCGCCCCCTTGCTCGAGTCGGATTCGTAGGCCTCGAAAGCTAATCATTCAGGCAAAGCATTTTGTAGCACATCAGACGAGACTCGACTTTATTAGCAGTATTAAGAGCGATAACAAACTAGACGTCTATCCCACCGTTGCAAGGGGTATCAAGTAAGATCACCGCACCATGACAAAGAAAAATAGCCCTAATGCTTGGGGTTGATCCAGACCATGATCTCGTGGTATCCGTTGGCGATCGAGGTCCCAATTCCCGCCAGAATCTCCCCAAGCTGCCGCGGGACGTACTGGACGACGTACCACAGTGCCTGAACCAGGAAAACCACCAGCTTCCCTGCCAATCCAAAGAGGCCGATGATGACGCCAGCCACGACAAACCCGGAAGACGTGATGATCTTCCATATCGCGAGCGGCAGACCGCGTAAGATGGCATCGAAGACGTCGCACACCCCGCTCCACACATCCTTGAGCTTGATGTTCCTAAAGAAGTCCAGCACGGCGGCGCCAGCTGTGTGCAACACCGACACGACACGCAGGAACACGTGTCCCACCGCCTTTCCCATCCTCTTCAAGTTCTCCCAGATCCACACACATATCTTCTTCATGGCTGAGGGGATGCGAGTGATGACCTTCCACAACCACTTGAGCAGCCTCTTGATCGCCTCCGGGATCTCCTTCATCACACTCCACGCCACCTTCGGCACCTTTTTCACCCCCTTCCAAACCGCCTTGGTGGCCCTCTTGACGCGTCCAGGAAACTCCACCACCTGCCTCCTACACCAACCCCCAAACCGATGCTTGTTCTCCCAACAATACTTGCATCCCGCATACGCTGGCTTAACAAGCCCATGCTTCGGGATATCCCACACAAAGAACTTGGGCACACACCAACCCAACACCTTAAAAAACCACCATATTCTCACCCCCGCCGCCTTCACCCTCCGCAGTGCTATCGCGTGATGCGCCTTCCACCTCCGCCACGCACCCCCTCTCCGCGCGGGTAAGTACGCCACCACCTCCCTGTGTCCCGCATCCGCCGCCAGCCGCAGCGCAAGCTGTCCGTCAGGCGCAATGATGCCGTCGTCGGCGCCAAAATCTTGCATCAGCAATCTGACCAACGCGAGATTCCCTCTCGCGGCGGCGAGCATGAGCGGAGTTCTCTCTAGACGTTGGTCGGCCCAGTTCGGGTCTGGTATGGAACCGTAGCCGTTGACTTTCGCCCCGAGGCCAATTAGTGTGCAGACCATGGCGCCGTCGCCGTGTTGGACGGCTGCGAGGAGAGGAGTCATGCCGATGGAGGAAGGGACGTCGGGAGAGACGAAGCCGTGCTGGATGAAGAGGGTCACGAGGGCGGTGTCACGGGCGGCGAGGGCGTCGTAGAAGGTGGTGATGATTTGAAGTTGGGTGGTGTGGAGGGTTTGCTTATCGTCGTCGGTTAGGGCTGGGTTGGATGCCAGCGGGTTGGTGGCTGCGGTGCCCCAGACTGGGTGCAGTGGTAGGGGGTAGGTTGTCAGCGGGAGGGAGAGGAGGGTGGTTAGGGAGGGGTGGTCGGTGAGGATGGTCGTGAGGAGCGCTTCAGGCGAGGTGCATGAGAGGACTTGGGAGGGCGAGGTTTCTGTGTAGAGCGGGAGGGTTGTGATTTCGTCTTCGATATTGGTGGTAACGTCATGGTTGATGTGTGGGTTGAGGGTCTGGCTGAGGGTGAGAAGGGCGTTGAGTAGGGGGGCAGCCTCCGGGAGGGGCTGGTGGCCGTCTGGCGTTTCGTCCATGATTGAGTCTTTGAGAAGCAGGTCCGGGGTGTCTTTGCTGCTTGAGAGGGTTGGTTGGGCTGGTTCAGCCGATGGTGATGAATCTAATGATGGATCCATGTTGGGTTGAATGTAGAAGTGTTGAAGTTGGTGCGACTTTGACCGAGTGTGAGAGTTCTTGGTTCTGTATTGTATACACTTTTACTCTCGTATGAGAGCGAAGATTGTGCTTAAATCTCATGTTTGTCTGAAGGACGACTCGGACGACTTTTATTGTTAGAATGAGCTGTGGCTGTCCTCAGCCGCCATTCCAAAGTGGGCGGTTCTGGAGGCCGCAGCTCGCGCTAACAAACGCCACTGGCAGCTAACCTTAGTACAGTATGTACTGTACCTAACAAGATCGGCTTTCCTTGTGAACCCCGTGGTATGCCGCTGGCGCGCGGCACAGCCCCCGGCCAGGCCCAGTTCTGCCACCACAATGCTTTCTTCATTCCAATGGCGCAGAAGAACGCCTACCGAGCTACTGCCTGTATGAGCAACGATACCGACTCCCCAACCCTCATTTTTGTCACATGTGATTAGCGATTTTGAGGACCGATCACGGTTTCTACCAGGCGATCTTCCGACAATCATTTCATGAAAAGTCAAGGATTAAGGATTCCAACTAACAATGGAGTCATCCACAGACTTCGCCAGCAAGGCATCCTGCCAGCCATCACCAACTTAATCCTCTTGCCTTGGGATAAACAAGGCGATCAGCCCGTACCCAGGGCAACTTGCAATCCGAATCGATAATGGTAGATTGACCCTTGCTTACTGCAGCTTTTAAGGTATGGTTGATTTTCCCCGCTCATTTCGTTCGCTTCATTCAGTTCGTTGTTGCTTCTGCTCCATCTTAGCATCCGCCAAACTCCATCATGCAATGACTCGGGGAGACTCTGACCACAAGTGACCAAACATGGAACAATTCTCGGCATTGACTGTTACTGAGGGCTACCGACATGAGTCTGCCCCGGGCCGTGTTGAAATCGGTTACTGACTTTTCTGAATCACCCTTTTGAGTATCATACATTCTGACTTGTTTTACACCGTCCATCATTTGTTCATTCCCATCTTCTCTTTCATCTGGCCGACTTTCTCGCCAAGCGTGCTGGTGACATGCTTGCCCGTCTCCTGCATCTTCTTGGTCGGGCCAGCTCCGCCACCGCCGCTTTCGGTGCTGCTGCTGCCCTCGAGGCCCCCCTTCATCCGGTGCACATGCTCGGGGTTGTCAGTGGGCATGTACATGGAGCCGGGTTCGTGGAGCTGCCAGGCCGTCAATAGTTATCACCAAGCTTGATGGGCCCCTGAGACATGATCGGGAACTTACGTGGGCGTCCTCCTCGGCCTTGTCAATCAAGTCGTGGCACTCCTCAGCCGCCTCGTCGGTGTAGCCCGACTCCTGCTTGGGCCCGACGTGGTGCGGATGGCTCATCTTCTTGGGGCCTTTTTGGGTGCGCGGTGCCTCCATGTTGATGGTTGAGTCTGATTACGCGAGTATTTCAGTTCTGACTATGATATAAGTCTGAGTGATGTGGTGGTCGGAGAGGGGGAAGAGCCATAAAAAAGCGTGTCATGAGGGAATTGATATAAGGTGGCGGTCCTCTTGAGTCTATGCGTCAAGTGTCGTCATCTTGATCGCTCGTTTGGAGAAGTCGGCGAGGTTCTGGAACGTCACTGGCGGAACTCACCCCCTCGAAGCAAAACACCATCACACAACCCCGCACCTTTGCCAGACCAAGAGCGTCATCCGAAAAGATCAGATTATCGGCATTCCAATCAGGTCTCTGACTCTGTCACTGGTATGTTTCGATTGGCTTGAAGGACAGGCACGAGGACATTGCTTCTTGATGATTGTAGTCAACGCATAACCACACCACGAGGGTGATACTCCTAGCACAGTCAACTCAGACCTGAGCAGATTCTGGGCTCGAGCGGTGAGTTCATCTTGATGGTCAGGAGGAAGAGGTCAGCAGCGCGGCACCTTTCAAAGACTCGGATCATGGATAGCCACAGTGAGGGATCTGACTCGGACTTACGTAGTTAAGGTAGCTAGCTTTACATTCTTGGCCACTTGTTCCATGCCCTTTACGATTCCAGGATCGACTATGAATAGTTCTGAAATCCGTCGCCGCCAACCAAGGGGCCCAAACCAATTCTTCCAATGCCTTCGAGTTTGGAGAAGTCCAGATCCGGAAGTTGGGGTCCAAACTCGGCCATCAGGTTCGAGTTGCTGGGCGTTCTGTTTTTCCAGGGCGTCGGATCGAGTCTCTTCGGCAAGCCGAACACTGCAGGCCAATAACATGGCTGCTCTCACTAAGGTTGCGGTTTTCCATGGTGCCAGCTCCTGGCCTTCCTGGTGACTGGGCTTGTGGGTTGGTCGTCTTGTAGACTAGTGCTTCTTGTGTGACATGTGACCCTGTATAAGCACTCCGATGGCGGTTCTGATAGCTTCGACGCCTTCGCGGCTCGAAATGTCGGATTTCCCATCACTCGTCGACGCGACCATACCATTCCAAGGAGCTACAGAAACAAAGCATGTATGTGTAATCGAAGCAATGTTGATGGCCAGACTCAGGTTGCCTTTAAGGCTCTGTAGACCACGCTGGATTGCAGCAAGGTCCCCTCACGAAAGGGTTAGAAAACAGCACGCTCCGCCTGATCCATTTGAGTTTGACGTTGCTTGAGTTTGGCGGATCTCTCGGCTTCAGAACGAGCAGATGCAGTTCCACGAGTTGCTCCTTGCAGTCGGGCAGACACTGACCAACAACCACTGCGTCGTCAGATCGCTGCTGAGCAAGGCGAGGCAATGCATCGTCCAATAAGTGGAACGCCGATGCCAGGCCGCGAATCTCCCTCAGATGGCTGACAGTCTCCATTTGGCGTCCTTGACCTGAGCAGAGATATGAAACAAGACCCTGGCAGATTTGAATGCGAGGGATTTGGTGCCCCAGGCGCTCCCCGCCACCGATAGGGGATCTGCCATAATGTTGAGATATGGCAGAGACGGAGTCGATTTGCTCCAGGCTCAAGTTCCATGGGTTCGGGATTGGAATAGGAGGATACTTGCCCACTGGTAAACCTGAGAGGTTGGCAAACGCTCTGAGACTCTGAAAGGTTTCGCCTGACGCTGAACCTGAAGCAGCTGATGGGGAGCATCGACTTACGACAGCCGCCCAAGTGTTCACCAAAGTGCACCACACAGCTTCAGCCTGCGAAACGGCGAGGTGCAGGAGCGTTAGATCGAGGCATCATCATCTGTGATTCGATCGCCAAATTTGGTTCAACGCAAAATCAATGCTGGATACCCGATATGTTCTGGCTGAAAATAAAAGGGTTCAGACCCGACCCTGAGTATAGTGTGGGTATTTGAGATATAGATGCATGGATATCATGGAAAAAAACACATTGAAAATGACCCGTTTCGCAGCCCGATGGTCAGTCAGCCCACCAGACTCGACTCGTCCCGATATAGCACAGACAAACCAGAAAAGGAAATCTTCGCTGACAAGCGCGTAGTGTCCTCGTTCGTGTTGAACAAGAGCATCGTAGAAATCAACCGCTTCATGCATGCACCCGGCCGCCTAGCAATGCAACGACGGCCATAGCGTCATCGAGTGATCCTCCGTAACCGCCCTGAAATCAGAACCCACAACGCTGCCTGGCTGCTTGGACTCCGCCTCCTCCTCTTCTTTAACGGACTCTCCAACATCGCCAGCCATCCGCTTCGCCGGCACCGAGCCGCCCATGTCTTCGATGCCATGCTTCTCTTTCTTGTGCTTCTTTAGGTTGTCCAGCCGGCTGAACGTCTTGACGCAGCCCGGCACATCACAAGCCAGGCGCACACCCTTGTGTGTGTTCTTGTGCTTGCGGAGATAGCCTTTCAGGTTCTCCCGTACACCCCGTGGCTTCCACTGGCATTCGTCGCAGACGAGATCCTCGGTTGGGTCTTCCGGAGATTGTTGACCTGGAGCTGAGGACGACGGCTGGCTCGTGTCAGCATGCAGCGACAGAGCCCCGAGCCCGCTTCTTTCTGAGACTGGCGTCCCAAAGACGGTATTCATGCCGTTCTGCATGGATTCCTGGCTCAGTGCTCGGGACATGGAATGCGTCGAGGTTGACTGGAGCGGGTAGTACGGGGACGCGGCTGTACCAGGCGAGGTTGGACTTGACATGTCGCTGCTGACACCAGCGCCGAGGCTGCTCAACATCCTGGCTTGACGTGGGAAGCCAGGTTCTGGTCCGGATGCGGGCGGAGTGGCCCGAGGTGTTTCGATTCCTACCTTTGGATCCCACCACCCATGATCGTTCGGAGCTGCCGAGCGCAATTCCGTCGGCGGTAAAGGGCTTTGAGCATGCGAGACCTGCTCCTCTATCCGCATGGCCGAGGTTGGTGGTGCTTGCCTTTGCAACGCGGCCAAACCCGCGTTGAAGGGCAGCTGTGGAGGAAAGACGTATTGTTGTTGCGAGGCTGAGACAGTATTGCAGTCTTGTGTCGACTGCGTCGGAGCCTGCGGCTGATCCAAGTTGGTAGTAAATAGAGTGCTCCGCGAGGTGTTTTGTGAGAAACGGGAGGACGGGCCGTCATCAACCGTTGACGACAGTGCGATTGACGACACCGTAGAGGGCAGGTCGGAGGAACTGGCATGGAACGTGGGCCAGAACATGCTGCCATCGACTTCCGGAAGACCAGAAGGCAGCAGGGGCTTCGGGAAATTCGCAAAATCCGACCCGGGCCTTTGACCAGGCTGCTCATGGAATGCAGCATGATGTTGAGAGGCTCTGCCTGTGAAAATGATGCTGGGCGCCTCAGAAGCCGCCGTGCTCGGCCTCGTATCCGTGGCAGGGTAGTTCTTGAAGTGCGAGTCGGATGCAGCATTGTGTTTTCGAAACGAATCTTTTTTCCACAGAGCGAGCTCCTTCATTTTCGAACCCAAGCTCCGCTTCCGTTGGACACTCCCTCCATGTGAGGAGTGCGGTGACCTCCACCCCGTCCATTGCGTCCAATCCTTCTCGTTCGTCGGGAAGCTGTGGCTGGTGCTACACTTGTCGCAGTTGAACTCGCCGTTGGGAATCTCTGGGCACGACAAGAGGTGCTGAATGACGTGCAGCGGCGCCGCAAAAGTCCTGTGGCACTTAGTCATGGGACAGCTGTAGCTCTGATAAATTCGCTCTTCCACAGAGAGCTGCTCGAGGAGCTCGCGGAGAAAAAGGAGCACCATGCGCGCCGTGGTGCCATCCTTTGTAACCTTGTCCTCGTACCTGGTCCGTGGAGGTTAGCTACTAGTTCTGTCGCCAATGCGAGTGGTTGATTTGGACACCAACCGGGCATCTAAAGGGTCGACTTACGGGCATGGAACATAGTGGCTCGTCACCGGGGCCTGGTGGTGGACGGCGTGATGGTGATGACCGCCGGCGCGAATGGCGGCGGTGAATGGCCCCGCATCGGCCGCATCGTACATAGCCAGGTATTGAGGGAAATCCGACATGGCGACAGGCACGGCGTGGTTGGGTGGCTCACAGGGTGCATCCACTGCATCGTGGAACCGGACCAGGCTAGCGGGGGAGGCCCAGACAGCAAATAGAGAGAGGTGTCTCGGGGCCTTTTAGGGATTGGGGGGTGAATGGGGGTTGAACCGTTGAACGTTGAGTGAGTTGCACAAGAACCCGCCCACACCCACACCACGCGGCCACTGGCCACGACCGCTTGGGATAAAGAGAAGTTGCAACGACTGGGCTTCTCTTCTCGGTGCTTTTCCACAGTTCCCGCCGCTGCGGCACGCACGTACGTTGTAATGAGGGCGGCAGTTGTGTAGCACCCGGCCGTCCTTGATGGCGGGCAGAACCAGGTGAGAAGGTGGAGAGGGGAACAGTCCGGGATTGGGGCCAGGCCTGGTCGGGGTGGCTTTGAAGCAGACGGACGGAATTGACGTCAATTCATCTAGATTGCCAGCTAATCAATCCATTGGACCTGCGCTGCCCTTGGCGTGTCGAAATTGGGAGGTATGGGGTGGTTCGGGAGGGTCAGATGTGATGAAATGGCTCGAGCAAGACGGCGTGCTGACTGCAGGAGACCCTAAGAATCGTAATGAACCTAGGAGATGACTTAGGCGGCGGGATTCGTGAAAAAAAAGTTGCGGACAAAAAGGGTCAGCATCCGGCCTGACGCTGCGAATCAGCAGGCACCTGCTCGACTTGGCGGATGAGCTTCCCGACTGAAGCGGGAGGAGGGCCGAATTCGCGTATGCGGTAGCTTTCATAGGCCCAAGCTGCGTCAGGGCTAGACAACCGGCGCAATGAAATGGCAGCATCGCAATAAAATGGATGCGCGCCGCGATGAAACTTGCTCGTGAACGTGGGGTTATGAGGTGCTGGCCTTTAATTGCCGTATTAGATGACGCGAAACGTTCAACCAACTGCCGCTGCGGTGCCCCAAGCCAGAATTCTGAAATCAGGTAAATCTGGGAAGGCGATTGTCGCTCTTGGCTGATAGAGCGTTAAGCTGTCTGCAAAGGTCGAATCCAGTTCTCGCAGGGGGCGGGGTTGCTGAGGTGCCCAGTTGAACACTAAGGTATCTAATAGAAGAGTCAGCAATTTCCAGTATCCAGCCAACATCTTCCATACTGCCATGCACGAATTCCTTTCTCGAAGCAGTTTACGGATCCGTACACTTTGTGGCAGCCTTTGAATGTCAATCAAGGTGTACGTTTTCCATCATCCCCAGACCCACACGGGAACCGCTTCCGACAAAAAGGTACCCGGAGGTGCCGTCCTCCGGAGGCATGTTGGGAGCTGGTGTACACCCACCGACAAGGCACCTTCGCCAGCTCCGTCAGCAGCCAGGGGTTGTCAAATTGTGGCACTGCATTGAATGCATCACCGACGAGCTGGTTTGGGAGTCTTGGAACCCGTTGTTCCTGGCGTCCATCGCCAAAGTCAGCAGGCCACAGGCACTCTGCGATGCGCCCCTCGCAAGAGCGTGACAACGTGGTCAGCGAGGGAAGCGCTCTTATCGGGGTCCCAGTCAGTTGGTTGCAGGGTGCTTTTGCTGCCAAATTTGGAAGCCGCAGACAGGCTAAAAGCCCGGAAGTTGATGAAAAGGCCGATATCGAATTTAGCCTGGCGGTCTTGCTAACTTTGTGCCCGTCTCTTGGCATCACCCAATTTTCCCCAGACAAAACCCCACAGTCACTCTCCTGGCTTCGGGCGCTAACCCGCCGATTCGGGGAGAATCTTGAGCGGCGGTACCTTAAGGAGTCCCGGGATCTCGCAGATGGCCGGGCAGGTCGGCTTTGTGCGTCGGCCCTCGGGGTATTGGGTGGATGGAAGTAATACTGTGTAGGTATAAGGTAAGCTACGTCTGTCACCACCTTGGTTATGTCCAGATTCGCCGGAAATGTCAGTTCACACTTTACCGCCTAGACAACCCGCTTGGTCAGTTGGTTGTCCTATGCCCAAGCCGCGTGCCATGAGAGTTGTAGTGGGGTGGACAAATTGACAGTATGACTCGGAAACTTCCATGTTTCTCTGTGGATTCGTGAAGTCCGAGGGTTGGAACGCATGGTCAGATGTGATTTGCCATCCACCGGGATGCAAGCACGTGACGTTGAGGATGAAGGCAAGGGATTTTATGGGACTGCACTGGTACTAAGGACGACAAGTCCTGCGGGCAAAGGGAGGAATCATAACTGGCATAGTATCTACTGTAGGGACCTTGGCGAACGCCATGGCACCCTGACCAACTTGCGTTTCCAGCCAATCTGCCCTGCTCTCGCAGACTCAAATTCTATCGAACAATGTCATTGTAAATCATGCACAGCAGTGAAACCCTCACAACAACCTTACCGCTCCGTATCATGGCTAACGGATTCCTACCTATATAGGATTGCTACTCCTCATTTCACTTCCTACTGAATTACTAGGCCCGGGGCAGGCTAGTTTATGTGAATGGGTGCCTTAGGCATGATGTGTTATAGAAAGACACTGCAGGTCATGATTACAACTTGAACTGATGAGGGACCAGCGAATAAGTGTGAGAAGACATTTTCTTTCTTACTCCGTGATGGGCCGAGACTTCCACTGGAAAGCGTGATCAGGATCCAGTGCTGATGCTTCAAGTTAGGCATCTATATGGAACCTGTGATATTCCAGGGAGTCAATCCTCAAGCCTTTGTGTTCGCACAAGCGCACCTCGGCTCGCGGACTCGGATCTTCTTTACGGCGTCGACTGCCTCAACCACCATCCTTTATTGAGCTTCTAGTTGTGTGACCAAGCCGCCTCGTCAGCCCGCTATCAGGGGCTTAGATGATCCCGAATCCTGATTTCTACCTAGCCAGTTAGTTATACATATCTACAAAACCCGGCTGGATCAGTCCTGAAGTGACTAGTCCAGTCAATCTAAGTGTACCCCAAACCGCGCTTGCCCATATACAACAGCAGAAACTGCAGGCGACTGCTGAGAGGATGCTTGAGGTGCACGTGGTCCAAGGTCTCGAGTTTATCCCTGTGACCTTGCAAAAATCTGGAGTGTTCTGAAAAGCGCTCTGGAAGGGTTCCTGTTCGCTGACCGATGCTGGAGCACAGGGTGGAGCTGCCCATCCAATGCTTATCCCACGGCATCTCACCTCACTGCAGCCCGGGGTAAACATGACCTTTCTAACGCCGCCGATGTGTTTGATTTCATTGGTGTCTGCCTTGCTCAGTTTAGCTTCACAACGCAAGCAACAGAACAGAGAGCTGTTAACTGCGCAATCTCTATCTTCGGAAAGAACATGGAAGCCAACAGACAGCGTGCATGTGGGTGGTGCTGCCGAACACCGAGGCCAGGATGGTCTCCTCATGCATGCTCCTTCCTGCTTGGCACCGATTCCTTCGATGGATCTTCAACCTTCAAGTCCGCAGCAAGAGACCAGAGTGATGATACCCAGGCTGGACCCAACGGCCTGGTCGGGGATCGCCTCACTTGGCTAGTCTGGACCCAGCGAATCACTAGTTTGCCAAGCCTTTTCCCGTTTGGGCGAAAGTCAGGCGAGGCAGCGAAAACTTGCGTTGTGGGCTACTCCTTGACTCGACCAATGGCGCTCGCTCCGCGCGCGCCATCGCCTCGCTTGTCCGGGACGAACGGATGGCCATTGGCCAAGACCTGTTCTTCGCATCGACCCCACGTGCGGCGGCACCCTGGTGATCCGGTCCTGGCTCCGAGGAACCCGGACAGGACCCTTGGCCGTTTGAATGGAACTTCCCTGCGGATATTGCAGGCTATCGAAATCCCCAATTTCGTTCCAGCGCCCGCCATCAATGATGGACCGAACTCAGGAGAGCGTCGCCCGTGACCAGGTGGCCTGATCAAAAGGCGGCCGTTCCCCAGAGAGCAGGAATGCCCTGGAGGAACCCGTGCCTGTCATCAACATCACCGCCGCCCTGACATCTGACAGCCGCTCCTTCCAGTAGCTAGTCCTCACATTCATTTTCGGCAATGGCTTCCTCTCGTTCCATGACCTGCCTCCGGGCTGCCGTCTCTCTCATCGCTTTGGCCGCCACCTCCCAGGCCGTGCCCCAGGCGAAGCGTGATGGTGCTCCCGCGACCCTCGAGGCCCCGTACCTGGGCTGCTTCGTCGACCAGGGTGCCCGCGCCTTGCCTGACAACCTTCTTGGGGCCGACGACATGACGGCCCAGAAATGCGCCGAACACTGCTCCAACTACAGCTACTTTGGCGTCGAATACGGCCGCGAGTGCTGGTGCGGCAACAGCCCGCCCGAGAGCCCCGCTCCCGAGTCCGAGTGCTCGTTCCCTTGCGCTGGAGACAACACCCAGATCTGCGGAGCCGGTAACCGAATCAACGTCTGGGGCTCTCCTCTCCCCTCCCCGGAAAACGTCGGCGATTACGAGTACATGGGCTGCTTCACCGACAAGGGCGATGCGCGCGTGCTGCGCGGGACCGCCTTCTTCGACTCGGCTATGACTCTCGACAAGTGCGCTAGCTTCTGCAGCCTCTACTCCTTCTTCGGCGTCGAGTATGGATCGCAGTGCTTCTGCGGCACCGTTCTGGCCGACAGCGCGGAGCAGCGGCCCCAAGGCGAATGCTCCATGCGTTGCAGCGGCGACTACAACAGCGTGTGTGGAGATGCCGACCGCCTCAACGTCTTCGTCAGCACCGACTGCAAGCAAGACCCCGCCAACGTACCTACTGTTGCTGGCTTCACCTATAAGAGCTGTTGGGTCGACAACGTCGCCGGCCGCGTTCTGACCGGCCAGGAGCTCCGCGCGGACGACATGACCGTCGAGAAGTGCGCCAACTTTTGCCAGGGCTTCAAGTACTTTGGTCTCGAGTACTCGCGCGAGTGCTACTGCGGCAATGAGCTTGGCGGCGTGGCTGCTGCGGAGGATCAGTGCAGCCAGGTGTGCGTGGGCGATGCCACGCAGTGGTGCGGTGCCCCTGACCGCCTTAATATCTACGAGGTCGCTGTTTAGGCTTCCCCAGCAAGATGGGATCTGAAGAACTAGGCTGCAGAGCATCTTGCTAGTTAATGTTAATCTTGTAACTAATCCAAAAACATGCCAACACCTTGCTGATTTTCTCTGAAAACGAGATTTTCAAAGTCAGTTTCACACATAAGGCTTTCTGACGTTCGAGCCATTTCATTACCTAGCGTCTTGTAAGGACACGTAAGTGAGCGGTGAGATTGTGTCCAAGTACCATAGCTGGTGAGGCAAGTAAGGGTTTAGGGTGGGCTTCCTGTTGCTGTTACTTGTTGGAGGATTCATATACCGCTCGCTACAAGTTCCGGTATCCCTAACGGGTGCTGGTATCCGTTTGGGATCGCCAGTAAAGAAAACTCTTTCGGCAAGTCTAGCCAAAATGTACAAGCGCACACCATGATCGTCAAATAGGCCTTCGTGGTGATCAACGAGTCATGGAAAACAACATGGTATACTATCTAACAGCGTTCATCAGTACCGCCGCATGTCCGGGTAACATCTCTACTGGACAAGAACACATTGCACCTTGCCAACTCTACCAACCCAAGGGATGATTATACATAAAGGCTTCTTATAAGTTACAGTCTACACCTTTCTCTTACAGGAACCCATCCTAGTAATATTGATGGAACCTTCTCCGCCCCTCCGCATCCTTACCATCGTCCTCCTTCGCAAAATACCCCTTCTTCGTGGCCTGCACCCATCTTGGCACCATCTTGTTGACAAACTTCATAAACTTCCATATCCCGACCGCCGGCTCCCTCCACCCCTTCGTGGTCGGCACCAACTCCGGGAACGCACTCCCGGCGCCATACAACCCAACCACCTCATTCCTCTTCCCTCCACTCGGAAAGAACGACCCCGTCAGGGCATTGAATATCAACTTCTTCGGTTTGCCGATGGGACCTCGCCATGGGCCCAGACCTGGCCTCAGCTCGGGCAGTCGCGCCCTCTCCCACCCGATGCACTGCACCACATGGTCCACGCGCTCGAGGTGGCCCCCCTGCAGCATGAACTCGTGCTCTTTCGCCTCCCGCTCCTGCTCGCTCAGCCCCTCCTCCACCTGTGGCAGCACAATACGCTCGATAAACTGGCCCGCATCGCTTCCCTTCAGCCTCTCCCCCTCGAGCTGCGTCCGCGCAAACCAGGCCGCCTCGCCAGCTAAGCCGCCGGACTCGTTCTTCACGCGCATGTCGGCGCCCCATTCAACCCCTTCCCCCTTCACCGCACTAGCAAGATCCTCATCCAGATCATAGTACGGATCCGGCTCGGCATATACCAGATTCTCACTCCTCGTAAACCAGCGGATCCGCAGCTTCCGGTGCGAGATGGCCGCCAGCCGGAACAGATTTCTCAGCACAAGCACGGCGGTGTGGCCGGATCCGAAGACGGCGACGCGCCGGTGCTCGTCCCGCGGCAGGAGCAGCTTCAGCCGCGAGGGGGCCAGCGCCGTCTCGACGGTCAGCCGGTCAATGGGGAGCGGCAGGGCGGTTACTTTGGGGTGCGTGCCCGTGCAGTATACCACTATGGGCGCGGTGAAGGTCACTGGGTTGGGGTCGAAGCCTATTTCGGGGGTGTCGAGGGTGACAGTCCATTCTCTGATCTAAGGTGGGTGGGGTCAAGAGGTTAGTGAGGGATGAAACATGGTGAGAGGAAAGGACGTTTTGATAGAGAGAGAGGGGGGGGGGGGGGGTTGGAAGGGGGAGAACTGACTCTGGGGTTGCGAACTACGCGAGCCACGGTACCCATGACGGGCTCGATGCGGGGGGACTTGAGCAGGCCGTCGGTCATGAGCATGAGCATGTCGGCGGCGTAGTTGAGGGAGCAGGTCATTTCGCGCTCGAGCTGCCTCAGCTTGGTAACGGCGTTTGGTTGCTGTGCTTCGGCGGATATGTCCCGAAAGGTCTGGATGGCGCGGGCATACTCAAGATAATCGCCTGCCGGGGAGTAACTGGGATGCACGTGAGTGCTCATGCAAGTGCTTATGTATGAATCGAATTTGAAAGGGCAAGACTCACCTGGGCAATTCTCGATGGAACTGGCCGACGCTGCCGCCCTCGAATGCTCGGTCTATCCACACTATTTTACCACGCGGAAGGGCTTCAAAAAGGTTTCCGACAACGGCGATGCCGGCGGGTCCGGCGCCGATGACGATGGCCTTGGCTGCTGACGGCGCATCGTGGTTCCGTCGTACAAGCCAGAGCGGAAGAGTGTGAGAAGGATTCCTGAATGGATTCGGTTTAGTCCACTGTCGGCCAGCAATTATGGATATCGGTATTGAGCCACTCCTGAGGTGGCTGCAACAACGTATTGTAAGCGGATGCATTTCACGTTATATGGATGCGAAGGGGAAGAAGCAGTGTGTTTTGAGACTTGACTTGGATGATCTACTTTTCGGTTGCTTTTCATTGGCTTTGGTATCTGATAAGCTGATAAGCTTCGCTCAAACTATTCACTTACCCAAGTTCCTGAAGTCCGGTATCAGAATTCAAACTGAAGCAGTGAAGCGCCGAGTCAGAGCCACAAATGTTTGAATTTAAAAGAGAAGAGACCTTGCGGGGAATGGAAGTAACAAAGGACAAGAAAAGAATAGAAGGGGGCTCATATTCTTGTAACTTTCCTTCCCGACAGTTTAATGCTTTCTTTCTCTGGTACCTGACGGATTCCTCAGTTGAACTTGAACAAATGTGAGGTTTTTCACAGTTCAATATCTGTCAACGTAACATCAAGATACATAAGGATTCGACTGCCCATCGTTATGCATACTGGAGGAAGGATGAAATCGATTTCAGATAGGCGAGCACTTCCAGGTCATGTCCGCTTTTCTCCTGTTTCCGGGCTAACTCTGGAGTTGGGCACCGGGCGCCTGCTGCCGCTGTGGGACCTCGGAGTCTTAAAGTCGATGCGGAAAACTGGCGGCTGGAGGTAATTAAGCTCGATACCTAAGTAAAGTACTCACGGCAACCTATCGGACATTCATGTTTCAACTCAAGTCAGCCTGGTGGTGAGCCTATGCCAAGGCAACCCGCCAGCGCGCCGACTGCGCCAAGGTTCCACCCCGCAAATATCCTTCCGACCCCTCAAAGAGACGAGTTTCTTGAGAGCCGAGACGATAATGATTCCATGTCGTTCCCTCCCAAGACTTTCAGGACTCCGTACTGGCATAGTTGACGCTTTCCTGTTCTCCGAACCTTGTTTCTCAGCAAAGCGACATGAATTTGTCACATTCATTCGAACACGCGTCGCCAAGGCGCATCAAGCGCCGGAAGTTGGAGCCGACCTCTCGCTGTGCGAGAATTGTCGATCACTCGACCTTTATGCCATTTTTGAGAAAGCTTCACGGAAGTTTCAGGATGCTAGAGAAGGCAAGATCAAACGCCCCCAAAAACCTGGCCAAGGATTCTGAGGGTGAACATTTTTACATCGAGACTTTATTCTTTCACAGCTTCAAGGACCGGCTCTCGTGGTGTCCAACTGCCCATCATGCACATTCTTCAGGTCGATGAGGATCCGGTGGGGACTGCACCAACTATACAAGCTCCTGACGTTTCCTAGCAGTGAGAATTGGATGTGGCGAGCTGATGTCTTGAAAGAGAGCCCGGCGTGGGACATGAAAGATACAGTGTTTTTGGCCGTTGTCCCAGACCATGAGATGCTTCCCCTTACTGGTCACGGAGTGCAGTGGATGGTGAGGTACATTCCTCGGACAGGAGTGGTATACCGACTGGGTGCGGATGAGGAACGGGATCCAGATATCGACGTCTTAGCCCGCCCTAAGGAGTTACGTTCAGAGGAGGCAAACCTTGCCCTCGCGAAAGAATGCTTGACGCATGCTATTAGTACCATGGCGGTACCTCTAGGAGACGGGGCAAACATGAACCCGTCACAAGGGGCTTTCGGCTGATCGATTGCACGGCCGGTCCACCCAAGGTCGGACCCCACCCGTGGGGAACCAAGTACGCTGTCTTGAGCTATGTCTGGGGAACAAGCGATGCTGACAGGGAAGAATGGCCGAAAACCGTGCTGGACGCTGTTGCAGTGACCAAAGAGATGGGACTGCAGTACATCTGGGTCGACAGGCTGTGCATCAACCACACCGACGCTGACTAGACGGCGTACTTGATTTCGAGAATGACGACCATCTACGAAGAAGCAGATCTCACTATAGTAGCTGCTGCTGGCTCAGGGGCTGCGCATGGTCTGCTGGGCATCCGTTCGACCCCTCGTACACCGCATCCAAATACACGCTCAAACAGCGGGAGCCTTCTACTTTCCCCTCTCCGCGACCCTCGTTACGACATTCTTGAGTCGGACTATTGGACCCGCGGTTGGACCTATAAAGAAGGGGGTGCTTTCCAACCGTCGGCTGGTTTCCACCCGGATGCAGATTTACTGGGAGTGTCGAAACATGGCAGCCCAAGAGACCATGGCCATTCCCCTCCTCCATAAACCTTCGGACGGGGAGGATTCAGACGAAGTAGTCATGGCGGACTTCATGATCATGGGCATGTTCAAGGGCGATGCCTACATCGGTGGCTTCCTGAGTGACAGTCGCGGGGTTGTCATCATGGGCGAGGACGACTACCGTATTGACTACGGATTCCCTCGGTACCTCGAAGCGACTACCCGCGCTCAGCTGCGTGGGCTCAACGAGCACATCCACGCATAGTCCAAACGCAGACTCATCCATGACTCGGACGCCTCCCGACTTTTATGGTGATCACCGGCATGTACAAGCGCTCGTCGGAACTCCTTATCCTCCACGGCCTCCCACTCTGGCTGGGGAGCATAGCCGGAGTCCACTCTGGGGCTCACTTCACGTTCGGGCTTACAGTCAGCGCGTGGCACCACCGCACCGGCCATCACGGTGCGTTCGTCTCGGAATCCTGCCGCCGGAGGACGCATCTGCCGTCATGGTCATGGGCTGGGTGGACCGGCGCGCGCTGCCGTATACAACGAGCATTGCGCGCAGATGGCAGATTTCATCGAGCTGCCCCCTCAGCAGCGGGACACGGAGCGACGTCAATTGCTCTGGGCCGCGGGTGCGTATCTGTACTCGCCGGGCCAGCGTGCAGGCGCCATCAGGCTTCAACATCCCTCATTCGGCCATCGTCTCAGGCTGAACCAGGGAAACCTGACCATAATAAGTTTTCACAACCCATTGGTTCTTTAAATAATTCAGCCGCATATTAGACAACAAACACGAGTGGCGATGGGCTCCCATTACTGGCAGAGTAGGAAGAGACCAACGACACGGAGAGAGCTTCAACTGGGATGGGAAATGGTACCGCATCGCCAAACGACTGTGTTGTGTCTATCTGAGTGTCAAGATGAGTGAGGAAGAGTGGACTCGAAACATATCCGGGGAAGTCATCAGTATGTTAATGTTTGCTTGTCGCTACCTGGCCGAGGACCATTCGGGGCACGGAGACGCGAGATTCCTCACGTTGCGCAGACTGGAAGGAGCAGAAGAGGAACGTTGGGAAAGAATTGGGAATCTCTTTCTCATCATTCCAAAGGATTTGTTGGATAAATGTTCTGATAACCAGGGCTTTTTGAAGGCGACTCCAGTGCGGGAGTGGCAAGGCATGGTGTTGTTCAGTAGCCAGGATACCGTCGGCTGAGAAATGAAGAAAATGAAGAAAAAAGGGAGGAAGGGGTCGGGAGGAGGAGAAGAATGAAATGAGGCAACGAGGGCAAAGAAGAAAAGATGAGAGAGGAAACCTGGGGAAGGAGAGAGTGGAACAGCAAGGAGGAGTTGAAATAAAACTACACCTAAATAGAGCTGAGAGAACTGGGGAAGTAGCGCTGTGTTAGCAAGTATATTAGCACATGCTTTTTCAGCTGCCTACATTTCGGTCCTTGCTGGTCTTGACCACTCCAAGCCCAAAGCTCGATCATCTGTCTTGGATGTTCGCTAATTAATTTTCCTAGCATGAAGCGTCCATCCTTTAGTGCTAAAGTGATTGTGTCTTCGGATAACAAGATGATTACGGAGAACTGGATGAGCAAGGCTGCAAGCGATGCAAGAGGGCGAAGCTAACGGCACCAGAGCCCGACACGTTCAAGTTCTCTCAGGTCAACGAATGGTGGCCGGCTGAATCAAAATAACGATTTGTGTAGGCGTTCACAGGCCGTCTTGAGCACATTCGCCCTTTCGATATTGACAGACTATTCCCTCCTTTCGTCCCCGATGAGCGGTAGCCCTTCCACTCCTCGGACCCCCTAAGCGCAACGTCTAAGACAACGGATCAGATTAAGACCATCATCGACCACATGTGCACCAGGTCCCCCCTTCAAGCAGCACAGCCGTTGTTTGCACCTCGCTACCTCCTACTAGTTTCCCTCCGAAGCTGCTGCACCGGGTGTGCAGCAGCGTACCTTGGTACCTGTCCAGCAGCAAGCGCCATCACCGCAGCCATCCACCTGAACCTGATTATAGCCTGGGGGGCAGGCCCCCGCGCAGAAAGGAGAGGTTCCGGCCCAGAAACATCCGGGCAGGTCAACCACCTGTCTGGCCGTATGGCGATTGCCGTCCGTGGCAACAAGGGCATCTAGAAATATTTAGTCATCGGACGGCCTGTGAGGTTTCTGAGGTGGGCGGGCCTACCGACTGCTGCCGCTGCTGCGACAGAGATAAGAGCGGAAAGGACGACGTACGAACGCATATTGGCGACGACGTGGGAACGTTGGATCAAGTTGGATGGTTTATGAAGCTAAGAAGCGCGGAGTGCTGTTGATGCTGTTCGACTGCGAGGTAGAGAAGGTTGAAGTAGGCAAGCACGGGGTCTATATACTTTTCGACAGCCAGGATTTCACAGAGGAATGGTCTAATGCACGGTGCCCGTGGTCGATGACGGCGCCGAGGGGCTCTTTGACGATCCAAGTAGTTCCATTGACTAAGGTCCGCCATCGGCCACGAAACGAAGCTTGACATGCCTCCCATCGGCAGCCGTAAGGTGCGATTCCTGGTCGACTGGGTTGCTCGTGGATGCGTCCTGGCATTTGAATGGTCAAATACAGGGGTGGAAGCCGGAGTATCAGCGACTGGACACTCGAAGGCTGACAACAGTGAGAGAGGTAGGTGCGGGAGCACCATATCAGATTGCGGTGTGACAGCCTCAAACCACGAGGATCACTGGGCTCCGCCGATCCGGTTTGAGACCTCATGGTCCAGGCTTTTTAAATCTCAAGCTTTGGCCGTTGCTGTGATCAGCTGGTCAAATTGACTGGCCTGTTGCAGATCGGCGGTCTCAACTCCGCTCAAATTATAACTTGAGGATCAACATGCATGTCTCAGCCACAGCTGCCTCACTCTCAGCCACGTTCCGTCTTAGACCATTATAACGACGTATTTGGCCCCAATTGCCGGACCCTGAGCGCGACGTCAATAGTTTTGCGTACAGCGCAGTGATGGTCTAGGCGACCGATGTCACGGGTGGACGTCGGCGGTGTTCAGGTCGATAAGGATCCGCAGCTGCGCCAATGGAGCCTCACAGGCGACAGCTCATCCAGGCGAGCCAGAACTCTGGAACGCTGATCATTCGTGATGTTTACGTCTTAGCGTATAGCCGAGGATACAATCCAATCCCGATAGCGGCCGCTGGCTTCAGGCACGCAGATCGTTGTCTTCTTCGGGACAAAGCCCAGGGCCAAGGCCTCGTTCTAGTAGTCGCCCGAGCCTGCGTGAGAAAACCGTCGGTTGAGCATGTCTTGAGGTGCTGGTACAGCAGCTCTGGTATCAAGAGAGGCGGAAAACAATGGCCATGAGGATGTACTCGAGATCATTGCGCTTAGAAAAGAGGGAGGGAAGGTGACTGCCCCAAACTTTCCAATCGACACTGTCAAGCCCGCGCAATGCAAGGGCGTAATCCCAGTACTCTGGGTACCAGCCGGCGAATTTTCAGTCGAGAGTGGCGACGATGTGGCCGTCTCGCATCATGATGTTTTGAGACGGAAGGTCGCCATGCGTGAAGACGACAAGACAGTCCGCACCAAGCTGTCGTGATTTGGTGTCAGTATATCGACTGCTTCTCCAAGCGTCTCGGCGGGCGTACAAGCCAGTGGTGGAGCTCGGCGAGACTGCCAAAAGGCCCGCCAGAGCACGGGATAATGCTGAGGAGTACTGCGCCTTGGCCGTCAAGACGGCCGATCCGGACGTCGCATGGGCTGGCGAGGGCTTGCAGCTGCGCAATGTAGCTTCAGAGCTCGTCAAGGATATTGGAACGTTGATCGGTCGTAGGGTTTGGCCAATGCCTTCTCCAACGTCTGACCTTCAACGTCCTACATTTAGTACATTGTAATCCGATCCCAGTCGCTGCTGACGACCTCAGGTACCGGGATCGTGGTGTTCGCCTTAAACGAAACGGAGCGCCAAGGCCTCGTTTGGATGACCGTTAATGCCCACGCCATGACAGTCGGTCGCGCATTTCCGTTACGGTGTCGCCATGGCGAATGACGTAACGGGTGTTGGAGTGAAAGTTAAGTTTGCCTTCAGGGCAAGGGGCAGGCTGCCGCGGCGGAGGGGGAGAATTGCCAAACGTGGCCCGGGTGCGGTCCCGCTGCGTAATTGGTTTAACCTATCGAGGCCCCGGGGCTGTTGGCCTGGAGGAAGGGGCGTCTTGGAATTCAACATGGTCGTCATGGCCGAGGGGTGTTGGCCAGCTTCGTCACTACGTGCGGATGGCGGGACAGGAGAATGCTAACAAAATCTGAGGCAAGCGGGTCATTGGTGCCGTTGCGCTGAATGAAATCCTCCGCGAAGGAGCGAAGGCGATCTATGCGCGCCATGACGTGATTGGAACATTCTCTCGATATCAAATCCAGAACCTCACGCTCCTGGTCGGCCTACAGCTGCCACGTCTTGCTGCGTGAGGCCGCCTCCATATCTCGTCTGTGCGGATTCGTTTTGAGTGGTTGTTTAGATGTAGAATGAGAACAGAAGCTGGGTAGGAAAAGCTGCTTTGTGGGTTTGAATGGAAATCTGGCTGCGGTGTCAAGCCACCAAAACGAACAGGGTAACTCACCTGAACCACGAAAGTTGTTGAATTTTGGAGGCAATCTCATTGCTGCACAGTAGTTAGTTACACATGAAGTAAATTTAGGCCCACCTATATTTTACGGATTTCTACCTGGAACTGCTTCTATGCACCAGATATATGTGGACTTTAGAGGCGAACATAGGCATTTCTTGCTAATGGCAACTTTCAACATGTAGTAACGTTACATAAAACACACAAGTGAGCCGGGCATGTAACGTTATTTTATCGGCGTGACAGTTAGTTACACGCAGACACTGAACAACTTCGAGAAGGATACCTGCTCATCCGCTGGAGTCCTTACCCCCTCCTCGCAACCCAAAACAGCGCCTCGTAAGCATTCCTCGTCAGCGCCCTCTCATCAAACCCATACACTGCCTCGACGCCATACACACTGGTTCCCGGGATCACCACCTCCTCCCGCCCTCCACACTCGCCCGGCACCTCGAGGAACTCAAACCTCATCCCCTCGACGACCCTGATGATCTCGTCTAGCGACAGCTGCACAAACGGCGCCGACCCGTACAACAGCGGGCCAAAGTTGACCCAATACCCGCCCGGCCGGAGCAGGCGCGCGATCGTGTCAAAGTAGCTCATCAGGTTGCGCGCCGTGTCGATGAAGAAGTGCGTCACCACGACGTCGTACGCGCCCGCCGGCTCGTCGCGGAAGGCTGTGGTGAAGTCCCCTTCGACGAGGAGTACCGCGTTCCGGTCGATGGGGGTGTCTGGAATGGAGACCGGGCGGAGCATGTCCGTTGTGGAGCGGTGGTGCGACCACGAGTCGAGGAAGGGGTGGATTGACGTGCTGTTGGACTGCACATGGTGAGGGTGCTTGGGGTCGGTGAGGAAGCGGTAGGCGACGTTTTGGTAGGAGGACCATTCGTTGTTTGTTACTTCGAAGCCTGCGTCGTGCGGTCAGTAGTAGCGCGATTGGCGGTAATTATTAGCCCGTGGTGATGTTCTGACCTGGCATCTTTGCTACTGCGTGGCCTAATCGTCCTAGGCCGGCCCCGGGAAGAAGAACTTTGACTTTCTCGTTTTGCCCAATGCTCGGAAACAAATCCTTCAGAGCCCCCAAAATGCAGGGAAAGGCAGCGTCGCGCTCGTTGGCTCCGGATGCCGCCCAGTCGCGGACAAAGTGCTTCAAGGCCTGCGACACGCTGACCTTCTCGGCGCCGCGGCCTGCTGCCTTCATGGACTGGGTGTGCTGGTCCAGCTCGTGCTGGTCGACGCCGTAGAACTCCATGGCGCTTCGCACAATGTCGTCACAGACTTTCTGATTCGTCTTGAGCAGCTGTTCGATGTCGGTGAATTTCTGGCTGTACTTCACTTCCCGTTCGAGCAGCTTTGCTTGAATTAGCACGGATATTCATGTTTCAAGGGTACTCGCTCCAGCCCGGGATACATACCGTCTTCTGATTTTTGAAAACATGACTGTACAGCCCCTTCAACCGGTTGAGCTCCGCTTGCTGAGTTTCGGCGTACGCTGAGAAGCCGCGGAGAGCTTCGAGGAGCCGGTGGCGCGGGTGGTGCTCATTCCAAGCGCCATGCTTCCTGTCCATTATCTGGAGCAGCTGCTCCTTTTCTCTGCGATGCCGCTCTGAGTCTGGCTTCACCGGAGGTGCTTCATCCTTGGCCAGGACAATTTCGAGTTGGTGGACCTCGTAGACCAGATATTGCGGCTGCGCCGTCATCAGTGCCAGTTAGCATCCAAGAAGTGCGTTTGTCTTGAGGGTCTTACATCCGAGGTATCTACTCCGACGAGTCCTGCCTGCGGTGACGGAGCATCATCATTGCCAAAAGCAAGCCCGGCATAGAGCAGACACAAAGCAGCCGCTCCCCAAGTAGTAATTCGCATCGCAAATCAAACACTTCGCAGATTCACCTTCAAGTTCTTGAGGGAAAACCAGCTTGATCTTGAGCATGAGAGGAGCTGAAAATGTGATTGCTTGAAGCCGTGGGGGATGAGAACCTTGATGGCCACTCCCAGGCACAGCTGGTCTTAGCTGGCCAAGACCTGCACCTTGATGAGTGCGGATCGGGGTTAAGGTGGATTGTTTCCCATTGGCACTCGCGAATCCCGACGCCCACATGTGGTGGCATGCCGGCAACGGAGTACGCAGAACAGTGAGACATTGCTACCCTGTGTGCGGTGTGTGGAAGAAAAGGCAGTGGAAGCTGGCAACGAGAGATATGTTGGGGCAGAGACCCAACCGCTACACAGACAGCAACAAAGCCGGTAAAAGCCTCCAACGGGGAAAAATGAAGTTTTTCGCTTTTAACAACCCCACCCATTGAATCCCAATCCGGAGTTGTTCGAGAAAATCTTCCTTGAATGACAGTGCCCTCAAAACCTGAGATCTCTTTCCGTAGTAATCTTATTCCACGTGCATCTGCCGCCGCATCCATGGGTTTTCTACCTCGGAAACTACGGCATTTTTGTTGCCTCGGGCTGCTAGCTCAACTACCCCGAATCCAGCGTCATTTTGCGCATAAAAGTTCTGTGTCTGCTCAGAAGAGTCCAGAACTGGTAGCTATGCGGACAAGGAAACCCCCCCTTTGAACAACAACGAAGACAAGAACCTGTCGTTGTTGTGGGGAGGCCGAAAACGTGAATCTAGACCTGGTAACGTTAACTAGTTATAACTACTTATAAGATAGTATCGTGCTGAGGTAAGTATACCAAGGATCTACCGACAGCGATTTATTTAAGGATTTCATAACTCAGGCGCTACATCACTATGGCAGATACCCAGAGCTAAAGTTTATCATCGTTATAGACAACGCTACTTAGCACCGCTCGGAGAAGATCCAATATATGTGCAGAGATATAACTAGGAGTTGGTGTTAGAGTTCCTACCACTGTACTCGCTTAACTTTAAACCTATCTAGGACTACTTTAGGGTACTTGAAAAGTTAATCAAGAAGAAGAATACAAAGCCGAGGATTTTATCGCAAGAGAGTTCCAAGTGTTTTTGGAATGGTTCGTCGATATAGTAGGCGACAACGAGCGCATCGTAGAGAGTTTGTTGGATTGGCAGGTGGTCAGTGAGGCAGCACCAGGATTCTCAGGATCAAGAACAGGCAGGGGACTTTTGGAAGAACGTAGATAGGAATATGATCATCAATTCAGTGGTTGCCCATCTTTGGGTACCCAATCACCACGGTGCGGTCAATCCGTGGCTGTTGGCTTTCCAAAAACATGAGTCGTTCCGGTGAAAAGCTGGCCTCCTTCATCGAGATATATCTATCAGTAATTTGATGGTGAGCAAAGACAATAGCGGGTTTGTCATCGGCTTGGATCCCGCCATTAAGGAGCAAGGTGTTGGCGCCTCGGAGTAAAGGGAAAGACCGGCACGAGGGCTTCTATGGCCATCGGTGCACTCCTAGGCGAGCAGCACTCGTTCATACACGACCTCGAGTCATTCTTCTGGCTGTTTCTGGATATTCATCCACTGCGACGGCCATGGTGACGGCAAGGTTGTTGCCCAGTTTGACAAGAGGCCATTTTGCACCAATCCACGCCCGCTCCACCCTGTGCCGGGCTGGGAAGAATGGCGCCCGTAATCCACAGAGATGGAGATTTGCTCCAGCAACAAACCACGGTGGTACAAGAATTTCACAGACCGTCGTACAATCTCAGATGCGAGAGCCACCCACAATCGCCAGCAAGCTGCAGCGTCATGCGCTCCGCATCCGGCCCTGCCCGTCAATGCCCGAGCGATGCCAGCGGCGACGGAAAGCACAGAACAACAGAACCCTGCCACTTTCCACGTCTTAGAGATTGTGGAACGCCGCGTACGACAGGCTTGAGACGGACGACAGAGCTTGTCGGGGCATACATGAAAACCTTGTATAATATCATCTATCTGCAACTCTGCATCACGAGGGCCTCTCGTAACGGAGTAACTTCCCGAGTATCCACAGCCTGTCGACATTACCACACTCTCCAAACTCAGATCCTACCTTCGCCGCTCCGTTAGGGCCAACGCCGCCATCAGTTGTGAATTTGAATCTCCTGAACCTCCTTGTGGTATTATCCCAGAAATCCTTTATCCCCAGGCGATAATGTGGCCTTCCCTTCAGCTCAGCGCGAGAGGCGAGCTTAAGCCTGACAACCAGACACACCCACGGAGCCCGTCATTTTCTCCACCACCGCTATCTTCCACCCACCGGTACATCGAATCGATAATACGCCTGCAACGCCAGCTTCTTATTGCCTGAGCCGACATCAGATGCCCAATAGCGATTGACTATCCTCGCCGTATCGTTCCTCAAGCCTTACCCGAACCGCCGTCAAGCACTCGTCCTTGCGATAGTGGGCTAAATCAGGCCAGCCATGCTCGCGATAGATTGCCTGGACCAACAATAGGGCTCCTTCAAACTGGGGTCGAGGTTTCACACCTTCCGGGTCGAGCACGCGAGTTGGCGTAAGAGGGATCGAGGACAGCCGCCGGAACTGGTCCTTGAGGAGCTCGAAAAAGTCGACGATGGCCCACGCGGGCTCGTTGCGCCAGTCCGCCTCGCCGTCGGGCGCGTAGTCGTAGGCATCGTCGAGAATGGGCTCACGCGTCGGGTGCTGTTTGATCCAGCTGGGGCAGTCGAGCCAGTAGATGACTCCGAGCTCCGTGTCGAGCAACCACAGGTCTTGCTTGGTGGAGATGAGGCCGACGACGTGCGCGGGCGCCAATCCAATATCCTCGCCGGGGCGGGGCTCCGTCATGATCATGGATATGTCAATTTCTGCTTCGAAGTCTATCCCAGGGCGGTCAAGCCACCGAATGGCCTCAATCCAGCTCCAAAACCGAACGAAACTGGGACCAGCGTTCGCTTCGCTTTTGAAATTGTCTGTATCAGTACAAAGGTAGGGGATGTGGCGCAGCAGCATAATGACCTCGTCCGTCTTGCCAAGGCCTTGGAGACGGCCAGGCGTGATCTCGAGCCATCCCTCGGCCGGCGGTCTTAGAATGGCCTCCTCGTCGAGATACATGCTGGCGAGGAAGTCAAAGTAACTGCTGACGGCGGCAACAGTCGCCTCGAGTGAGTACCTGATTTCGCTGAGCCACGGCTCTTAGTCTTGGATCCTCGGCGACTATTGCCAAAGAAAAGAGGGGGTGTCGAAAGCTAGGACTGGAGAAGCCAACCACCTCGGTGTGACCGGCAAACGCCAGCACAGGCTCGCCCTGGACTAAAAAAGCTGTACACCAAAGAGACCACCGAAGCTTATCTCGACAACACTAGCGAATCACTTTCAAATCTGACGCAACTTATTGTGTTTCAATTGCCGGTAAATCCTCCTTCTAATCTGATACAATTCTTTAAAATCTGGGGTATCTGGTTGACCCATCTGTTGATAGATTCCTGCTTCACTGAGTCCCAACCCTCCTCTGCATGCTCCTTCACAATAGAATCGTCCTAACAAGGCCGTTTTCGTACGTACTGCTTTGGTGTGACGAATGTCGAAGCCCCAATTTCTGAAAGGGACTCCTGAAAGGTTATAACTTGTCAACGGGGTGAGGTTCGGTGAAGCCAAAAGGTTCACAACAAGTGCACAAGCAAATGACTCAACAGTAGGTGGAGCTAACTGCTTGTATTGCTTACTGGAGGACTCCCAGAGCCCTCCAGAACGAGTGATTAGACGTCTGGATCCAACAACGGAATCAACCCCATAATGGAATTTTGGCACCACCATCACCACCAGGATAAAAGACATCCAGCTCATCCAATTTGCAAGCAATCTACACACGAATCTGATGATTCTACTCCTCTTCGGCCCGGCGAATAGTCTCTAAGCTACACACAATTATCTCCTCGGCCTCCTCGACTGCGTGGCTGTTCTGTTGCGTCTTCCTCCATTTCTTCGTTGGGGACTTCATCGAATCCTCGTTTGCCTGGATGATATCCTCGATCCTCGCAAACTTGTCATTGGCATTCCCTTTTATCTTCTTACGGCCGTGTAGCTCGTAAGCCTCCATTTCTCTCGTCAAGTGGTCAACCTGGGCCTTCAAAGATGCAATCTCAGCGTTCTTAGCATCTAGGGCCTTGCCTGCCTTGGCCAACAGAGTCCTTGTCAGCCGT
>NW_026944221.1:1436963-1463223 GCF_033297405.1 Parathielavia appendiculata
CGGCAAGGAAGTCGTTCCAGTGTGAGCTTTTCTGTCTGCGGATAGCATCGTGGTACTCCTTGGCTGCCGTCCTGGCTCGTTGTTCAAGCTCCAACGATGTTTGCCCCATCCTGCGTCGTGATCTCGCTTGGTTTCTCCAGAAAGTGTAGGTCCGGCGGAGCCGAGTTAGGTCTGTTGTCCACCACCGCTTGGCGTATGGTGACGGTTTGGCTTTGGGTGTCAGGCTGTAGACCGCCTCGGTTACCGCTGCCATGAGCCTGTCTGTCTGCTGCTGGACGCTGCCACCCCAGGGGATGTTCCTTAGGTTCGCCGCCACCCTGGTCCTAATCTCTGTCCACGGCGCATTCTTGAAGAGAAGTCTCGTCTCCGTTGGGCGGTCTTCTATTGCGATGTCGAATATCGTCTCGATCGCTCTGTGATCAGATCCGTGGTCACAGGGATGAATCCTGCACCTAAGTAGCTGGTCTGCGAGTTCTGAAGAAGCTAGTACCAGGTCGATCGTGCTTTCTGCATCCCCTGACTGCCATGTCTTCGTGCCTCTTGGGAGAAGGCTGCAGATCGCCCGGCCCCCCACGACTACCGTGTGAGCCTCGTGCGGGTGCCTGCAGCTTCCTTGAGGGAATGATTGGTTCTGGTGTTCTGTCTTGTGCCCCACCGGGTCTGTAACACAGTACATATGGTTGGTTCGTGACATTTGGTCCCTGCCAGGCCTTTTCGATAGGCGCGAAGTTGGGACTCAATGGGCCGTTACTTTGCGTAGACGACAGTTATAATTCGGAAATCACGTTCTGACTCTATGTTTCGCGTAAGACTTGAAAAACGAACGCTCTAAGAGGCCTCTGCTGCTAGGCCTCTTCTTCTAGTAGGGAGCTTCGTGCTAGCTATCGTGCTAGCTCTCGTACTTCCATTTATATATATCCTTATCCTATCTGTGAGAGACTAGTGGCATCAGGGCGATGCACTGGGCACTGCGAATGCCGACTCAATTTTGCTAATCGAAAGCTAAGGAAAGGAAGAGTGAGAGTATACAGGATGCGCGTCTGCGTCGCGTGAAGGATAAGTGGCCGCACAGGCCACCCACCGAAGAGAGCATGAGTCCAGGGTGTGCTCTCCGTCACAATCCGTACATATGCCCGCATACGTTGGATGGTTAAGGTCCGTGCGGCGCCAGCCAGCGGTCAGCGCGCGGTCAGGCGTACCGTCAATACCATTATCTCATCGGTACAGCTGCATTCTGCATTACCAGTCCCTACTACCTTGGCGTCGCAACAGAAGCATTCATTGTCAGATGCGACCCCGGTTAGAGACGGCACTAATATTTCTCACGGCCGTGCTCTTCCCGTCTCAGCTTGTCTGACACGCTGCGGCTTGCACTGACCAAGACGGCCCCCATCGCCCGGAACAACCAGACCCCGGGCAATTTCATAGATCCCGAACTCGGCGAAGGGCGATGTCTCACCGGGACACAGCGGCTTTGACGACGCCGAACGACCGAAGGAATCGGCCCCGAGAGGGGTTCGAGGCCCCACTGTCGTTGCGAAGGGGCGCTGCTTGTGATTGCTGGAGAAAACATTTCCCACGTGTGGACAGGCTGCAGGCTAAGAAAGGAGGGAGAGTCATGTACAGATACGGATAAGCAAACGGGGAAGGACAATACCGTCGCCGAGGTCACCAATGTGACCATGTAGGTCCGGGAGACACCCTGAGGCTTAAAGCGTTGGGGGTTCGACAGGCATGCGACCGGCTGGATACCAATTTCAGAAACTTGCCCATTTAGTAGTGCTTCATCTCAAGGTCATTCTGTGGAGCTCCATATACGCGTTACTCTTAGAAGTAAGGCAACCAACAACATGGGCAGCGACCTCACCTTCACCAACCCCGTCATCCGCGGCTTCAACCCGGACCCGACCGTCTGCGTCGTGCCGGCGACGTCGACGACGCCGGCGCAGTACTTCCTCTCAACGTCGACGTTCGAGTTCTTCCCCGGCGCAGCCATCTACCACTCGACCGACCTGCTCAATTGGACGCTCATCGGCCACGCCCTCAACCGGCGCAGCCAGCTGGACATGCGCACGGTCGAGCCCGGCGCTGGCTCGTGGGCGAGCACGCTGCGCTACCGCCCCCGCGAGAAGCGCTGGTACCTTACCAACGGCGTGTTCCAACGGTACCGGCCGAGCGCCGACGAGCGCATCTTCCCTCGCGGCTTCTACGTCTGGACCGACGACATCTTTGACGAGGCCGCCTGGTCCGAGCCCGTGTATTTCGACAATCCGGGTTTTGACCAGGACCTGTTCTGGGACGACGACGGCTACGGCGACGGCAAGGTGTACCTAAGCACGACGGTGCGCATGGCCCGGCGTACGCCGGGGCTCGGGTTGAAAGACTTCGCCATCCACGTCTCCGAAATCGATCTGCCGACGGGCCGGACGCTGACGCCGCCCAAGGTGATCCGGTCCTCGCCGTTCGGTGTGGCCGAGGGCTCTCATATCATGCGCAAGGGCAGGTACTACTACCTGTTCACAGCCGAGGGCGGTACCGAGGCGGGCCACCAAGAGTGGGTGTTCCGGAGCACCGAGGGGCCGTATGGTCCGTGGGAGGGCCAGGGCAAGGCCCTGTGGTACAACGGCCCGGATGAGGAGGTCCAGCGCACGGGGCACTGTGATATCTTTGAAGATGGGCGGGGGCAATGGTGGGGTGTCCTGCTCGGGGTGCGGCCGGCAAAGAACCGCGAGGGCAAGTGGGCGGAGCCGCAGCTGGGCAGGGAGACGTTCCTGGTCACGGTGGACTGGGTGGACGACTGGCCTGTGTTTAACCGTGGCAAGAACGTTGCGTTGGAGACTGTCGGGCGCGAGCCTGTTGTGCAGGCGCGGACGGCGGGGCCAGACGGTGTTCGCTGGAGAGCTGATCTGTCTAGGCCTGACCTGGAATTGGGGTGGTATCATAAGAGTGAGTTGTCCCTTGACCCCAACAATGCTTGAGAATAAACTGTAGCTGACAGGGGAGCAGACACGCCAATCAAGAAGTGCTACTCCTTGACGGAGCGGCCCGGCTATCTCAGGCTGTATGGCAACTGCTACGAGCTCACGAGCCCCGAGTCGCCGGCGCTGCTGTTGTGGAAGCAGGCCGGATACAACGAGACGTTCCGGGCCAAGATGAACTTTAAGCCCAGCAGGCTCGGTTACGAGTCGGGCGTGACGCTGTGGTGGAACCAGTACTCGTTCGCGTCCATCGGCGTTGGCATCGTGGAGCCGTCGGAAGAGGCTGCAGCGGCACAGACAGTTATCGCGCGGCAGCCAACGGGAAAGAACGGCGAGCTGAAGGTCTCGTATCCGCTGCTCGACTGCGGGTTGATATTCGGCGCCGATGACGCTGTGCAGCTCACTATCGACACGACGCCGACCGACTACAAGCTGACGCTGTCGGTTGGCGAAATTGGCACCAGTGTGTCCTTTGACACCGAGACGCTAACCATCTACCCACCCGTGGGCGGTGCCTTCGCCGGCGCCATGTTCGGCATCTACGCATGTGGGAAGAGCGAACCAGTTTTAGACCCGGCAGACTTTTGGGACATTGAGATTGTCGAGCGGCCCTTTTGATCGAGTGCCGGCGTTCATATGGGGCAGCATAAGCTCGGTACCTAGTTCCATCTCACCTTTTACCTTATTTATGGAGAGCTTGCAGCGTTTGAACGGACCATGACTTGGAACCTTACCTTAGGTAGACTATGATTTAAGCGTTAGGCTAGACTGCTCTGGAAGTTTTCAAACCGTTGGCCCAAGCCGTTGCACGCTGCAGGAGCATGCGATGGCCGGCTCATAGAATAATTGGGCTGCCTCTCTCTGGCACCCTGGCATCACATTGATAAGGATAATCACATTAAGGGAGACGAGTTATCAGACGTCCCTAGGTCCCTACCGTATCCAGCTTCAAAACGTACCTGACTTTGCTGATCACCAACCTTTACATATACTTACGAGCTCAAGTTACCTGGTTGATTAATTTTTGAGTATATGTGCCGTAGATCATTCGAATCATCAGAAGAAAGCCAATTTCAAGTTGATGACCATGTTGTCCGTCATGTTAGGCAGAGCTAGAGCCTAGGCGGGATCTGGGAGACCATAAAAAATGGTAATAGAGCATGGCGCTAACCAGAGACACCTCCATCCCCCTCCCACACCAGACTCGTGTCATGACTTGTGCGATCCAAGGATGAGAGTAAGACAGTCAGTCATGCACTGCACCGTGACAGATCTAATGTAAACCCCCCAGCTTCACTCCTCCAGGCTCACCCTGGCGCCACCAATGTCACATCATCACATGCGCTCTGGGATAAGCCTCTAAACTCCGAGGCCCGGAAGATGGTAAGTGCATCACGCAAGACTTCAGGAAAAATAGAGAGTGCCAGTGCCCTGGATTCTGTTTTCGCCTCAGTCATGGGGGGCGCAGAGGTGTCCCTATAGGACTTTGATGGTTAGCTGCATCTGAGTATTTGGGGTTGCAGGAAAAGGATTCAGACCAGACACGAAGTGCCGCTGCTCTGCAGCTCTGGGGTTTGCAAGTATTTTGTTTTCCCCCCAATCGGCCCGGGGATTCGTCTTGAAGATCTGCCGAGCACCTCCCGATGGTTGGCTGCATCATGCGAAAGGAATACAAGCGTCCTTGGCGGCCGCTTGGGTAACACTTACACGCCGAACCCAGACGCCGGCTCGGCTCTCGGGGCAGTTCAAGGTTCCTAGAGGCTATGCGGTCTCTGAATTCGTCTTCTCTGCCGGCGGCACGCGCAGTCCATGGTCTGATCGCAGCCAGCTTCTTGGACCGTGGCCCGCTCTTCACCTCACGAGTCACAAGCTCGGGATCTTAGAGCCTTTGGTCCTGCCCCAGGTAATACAAGTACCTCCAGCTTGAAGTTCAAGACGATGCCGTCGCGGTATAGATAAGTGGATAGGTCCAGACGCCAGAGTTACTCTGCTCCCTTTTGACCACCTCATCTGGCCACTCCCAACTAATTTTAACTCCGTCCGGGCCTCGCATATTGCCTTGCCCTACCCAAGATGGGTCTCTCCAAGCAGGTTTGGTACAACTGGTTAGTCCCTGTCCTTCCTTACCAAGGCTCTTTTCTTTGAGAAACAATGGACCCGTCCTCACCAACCATCGTGGGCTCTTCACAGGTACGCCGGGCTCGTGGCGGCCGGGTGCATAATTCTCATGGGCTATGACTCGAGTGTCTTCAACTCGGTGCAGGCTTCCCAGAACTGGAAGTCAGCCATGGGCGATCCCGACCCTTACATGATTGGTCTCGTCAACACCGTCTACACGATTGGCGCAATCATCACAGGATGGTTCCTTAGCGGTCCTACAGTAAGGTTGCCGCTTACATATAGACCTACCTTGGGCAGTACTTACTCTGTGCGGGTATAGTCCGATTACCTTGGCCGTCGAATTGGCATGGGCATTGGCTGCATGATCACCGTCGTCGCCACAGTTTTACAGGCCTTCCCGCCGGCTAATGGAAGTCTGGCCTGTTTCATGGTCGGCCGTGTTCTCATCGGCGTTGGGACAGCTTTAGCTACTAGTAAGTTGGCCATTGAGACCACAGGGCAGCAAACTGTCAGCAAATTACAAGAGTGTGCTCCATGTCTGATGTCTGTTCCTCTGTCTTAGCTTCTGGCCCCATCTACATCGCGAGGTGACCGCGTCCAGAATCCGAGGAAAAGTCAAGTCCTTCTGGCAGATGTTCTTCTCAGTCGAATCTTTTCTCGCCTATTGGTTCAACTTCGCCTGTGCCAGGAACCGGGCGAGTCTTGGCCATTGGGACTGGAAGATGGTCGTCATCTTTCAGCTGATGATGCCACTGATCATTTGCGCCCAGCTCCCCTTCCTTCCCGAGTCCCCCCGCTGGCTGATCGCCAAGAAGAATGACTACAAAGGCGCAAAGGCTGCGCTGATGAGGGTGCGATCGACCGAGGAAGTCGACGCCGAGATTCTCAGCATCCGGAAGGCCATTGCCTACGAAAAGGAGGCGGCCCCCCGCAAGCACGAAGCCTACATGGCCCTCATCAAGGACAAGGCCATCCGCAAGCATGTTATTCTCGCCTTCATCATCAACGTTGGCCGGCAACTTACCGGCCAGGGCACCCTCAACTCGTACTCGTCACAAGCATCTACCAGAACGTGTTCAACAATGTCGATACCGTCAACTTGATCAACGCTCTCAACCGCATGCTTGGCATCCTATTCACCCTTAAGGCTACTTGGACTGTCGATCGGTAAATTACACTTGACCACAACTGGCTTCCGCAAGTCCGTGCGTGAGGACGAGCTGGGCTAATCTTCTTCGTGTCTTTGTAGATTCGGACGAAAGTGGCCCTTCATGGTTGGTGCCACTGGCATGGCTATCTGCACAATGTAAGCCAACAATCTTCTTTGTTTGTGGACATTGGATACCCCTTATGGCTGTCTCAGGAGCCTACTTGCTCGCAAGATTGCGCATTGCTCCCGAAACCCTTCCAGACAATTCCGGAATAGGGGAACTCTCAGCTGAGATTGTTGTAGGCTCATTGGTGTCGTCGGTTTGACGACCCTTGATATCAACGGCTCCAAGACCTACAGCGTCGGCGTTGGAATTGCCACGCTCGCTTTCGCCTTTGCCTTTTTCTTCAAGCCATCCTGGGGCGCTGTGGTCTGGATTCATACATTAGAGATCTTCCCAATGCATGTCCGCGCCAGGGTACCGGCATGTTGATCCAGATGCAAGACATGGCCAACACCATCTTCCAGCAGTTCTTTCCCATCTTTTTCAAGAACGAAGGCCTGTAAGTTGAACCCATTTTCTCTTATGTGCCACGTCATGTTTGATACGAACACGCTCACTCTAACCACGCCAATCCATTGAAAAAAAGCAGTAAAGTGCTCTTCTTCTTCATGACCACCAACGTCCTCCTGACCTTCTTCACCTACCTTTTCCTTCCCGAGACCAAGAACGTGACTCTGGAGCAAATGGACACATTGTTTGGCGGCGTTGACCATGTCGCAAAGGGCCCAGGCCTTGTCGAAGACATGGAGCACACCGCACCCATTACTCTCGGCAACGAAAACAAGCCTGAGTCTGTCGCTCTGGAGACGGTTACCAAAAAGCAGGAGTCCGTCTAAGACAGTGACCAGCCGGGGGAAAGATGGATTGGCCTGCTTCAGCCTTGAGTAAGGTAGAACTGTATTATAGCAAGACCCAGGGGTTTGCTCTATCGTTGTCTAAAGTACCTTAGTGCAGATTACATTATAGGAATAACTACCTTATGCGAGATCTCCAATTTGTGGTTGCCACTTCTTATTTGACACGAAATCTGAAGAGCACCCAGCACCGCTCATGCCGTCGATAGTCACTCCAGGAAATCACGGATCAGTCTCTGGGCATCAGAGGGTGAAATAGCCACTTGATTACACGCTGGCACACTATCTTACTGGCTCTATGTCGGGACAGAATGAAGACTTTAAATCACTGCAACTCCCTAACCAAACCGCCCATCAGCAAAAAAGGTCTCCCAGGCAAACTCCTCCCCAGAGAACCCTTCAAACCCGAACCCATCAATTTCGTCCATAATCCCACCCTCCCCGGAAGAAGACGAACCCCCCAACCCAGCCCGCATCTCATGGCCTACGAATCCCAATCCCTCCATCATCCTCGAGCTCAGCCAACGCTCCGACATCTCCAGACTATCCCGCGCCGCCCTCGCCACGGCGACCTCGACCGGCTTGTCCTCCTCGATGGCCTCCACATGGGCAAGCACCATGCTCAAGAACATGTGGCTCTTGACGTTGGTCTCGCCCTTGCGGATCCTCTCCTCCGAGAGCGCCGCCAGGTCGCGGACGACTTGCTTGAGGAAGTCGCGCCACTGGCTGGTGCGCTGGAGGGAGCCATCGCGACGTTGTGTTTCGACGTCTGTTCGAAGGAAAGATGAATGTGTTAGACTTTGTTCTTTATGCATCCATACCGATAGCTAACGAGGTGAACGCGCGGATACTAGGTAAAGGCTGGGGTAAATAATGTAAAGGCACAGGATGGTAGAGGCCAGAGAAGAAGAGGAGAGAAGGAGAGGGCAGAAGATAGAGGAGAGAAGAGGAGGAGAGAAGAGGAGGAGAGAAGAGGAGGAGAGAAGAGGAGGAGAGAAGAAGAGGAGAGAAGGAGAGGGCAGAAGAAAAAGGAGAGAAGAGGAGGAGAGAAGAGGAGGAGAGAAGAGGAGGAGAGAAGAGGAGGAGAGAAGAGGAGGAGAGAAGAGGAGGGGAGAAGAAGAGAAGAAAAGAAGGGGAGAGAAGAAAATGAGAGAAGAAGAAAGGGGATACTGAGAGTCTGGCCAACACTCACGAGCAAGCAACTCCAAGCTGATCGCCGCCGTGGCACTCCGGATCCCCTCCCGAAACAGCCCCCCGCTAATGGCCATCAGGCGGGCGAACATGCCGCCGTCATCCAGCCCGGGCGAGACCAGCGCCAGGGCGGCGTCGAGGCTGACCTTGACCGAGTAGTGAAACATTGGGTTCGTGCGAGCCTGATGGCTGTAGGGGAAGTGCAGGGGCACAATGAAGCGGCGGGCCAAGTAGTCGAGGAGGTTGCGGTGGAACGGGGTTGGGCCGTTGCTCTCGTTGCTGTTTGTGCGTGTGAAAAGGGTGGTGTAAGCCTGAAGGGCAGAGGTCAGCTCAGAGGTCAGGGTGAGGAACTGGTTGTATGAGCGGTTAGATTGAAGGTCGTTGAGGAGCTGGACGACGCGGAAGCGAGTGGAAAGCGAGTCGAGCATAGCGAGCTGCATCGACGTGGAGGTGAATCTGTCTCTGGGATGTGATCGGAGCACGGTAGTGGACTCCTCTATCTCATCATCGTTGATGTTGGACGGGTGTTCAGTGTTGAACTCGTCGAGTGAGATGCGTAGTGGCATCCATGCGTCTAGCGATGATTGAACAACCAGCTCCAGAATGGTCGCCCATAATCGCCGGCGGAGCTCGGCTTGTAGGACTGGCATGGCTGGCAGATGCTTGGGGTCGCGGTGCAGGCCGATCTGCATAGCTCCGTGGACAAGAGATCCCATCGAGACCCACACCGTATCCCCACCGATGGCAAAGAGTTGACGGGCCAGCATCGTTAAACAGTGGATTTGCAAGCCCGTGATGTCTAGGCGGTCTTTCTCTACCGGCCCGGAAATCCAAGTCTGAGCAGCGCATATCCATTGCTGGACTGACTCGGTGTTGCGATGTGTGGCCGTCACATCGCCGTGGTCGTAGAGACTTGATCCAATGCCGATGACGAGTAGAACTTTGAGACGGAGGTCGGCTGTGATGCTGTCTGGGTGGTCCCAGCATCTCTGATACTCGGTCCAGAACGTAGGAACATGGAGGATCCGATGCCTGAATACTGGTGAGTCAGGAAAACGGAGTAAATAAGGTAGTGGCGGCGATGCATCGCCGGGTACAGACATACGTTGACTCAAACGCCGCAAAGTACAATCTGGCCTTTGCATCAGCGGTCTCGCGCGGAGGCAGCGTCAGGACGACGCCAGGCGAGTTCAACCTCGGAGCAGGCCGATCGACCTTGATGCTCTTCGCGCCGATTTTGGACTTCCGGAGAAGATGGCCGGCTTGGGAAACCAAGACCGCCGCTTCAGGGCTGTGATACGATGTATCCCCAGTGCCCCTACCCATGATTTCGCTGTAGCAGGTGATGATGGCGGTGAACTCAGGCGCACCGCCGACCCAGCGGCTGCGGCCCCAATCCCGCGGCTTGTTGTTCATAACAGACTGCCATCCTTGTGCCGCTGCCAGTGGCTGAGGTGTAAGAGAACGCTGGGCCGGCTCACCCTGAGCAGCTTCAGGCGACGCCTTGGGGGA
Organism: Parathielavia appendiculata; assembly: GCF_033297405.1. Taxonomy (NCBI): domain Eukaryota; kingdom Fungi; phylum Ascomycota; class Sordariomycetes; order Sordariales; family Chaetomiaceae; genus Parathielavia; species Parathielavia appendiculata. The sequence goes on from NW_026944221.1 coordinate 1,446,834, forward strand.
GGAATGGTTACCCTTTCCACTTCCGGATGCCGAGAGGGTCTCAAGTTTCTGTATTCTCTGCAAAATATCACGGAGAATGGGTATCTGATCCGGAGTATGCTCTGGTGTGACCAAGGGGATTGGAACGGTGGGCGGAGGACTCGCGGCAGAAACAGTGGTTGGCCGTGAGCCGACTGGGCTGCCATCATCTCGGACTCTCGATCCGCCAGTTGACTGTAGGCCTCGGCGTCTTGTAGGATCCTTGTCGGCAAATGGCTTGTAGAAACATTGCGCATTATGGCGAACGCACTGGGCGCACGGCTTGTTATGGTCACATTTGATTTTCCGGCGGCGACATTCCCGACAAGAGAGGGCCGGCCTTCGGCGTCGGCGGATTGTTGACTGCTGTTCTGTCTGACTCTGCATAAACGAAGACCTCGGCCGAATGATGAGTTGTCACCGGCCTCCTTGGCCTTTAAATAAGGTGCCTTAGGTAGAAAAGTAAGAATTTGACTTTCCAGAGTTCGGTTGTTCGAATTTGATATGGCACTTGTCGTTGGTCGGGGATAAGTGAAAGAAGTTGCCGAGCAGAAACGGGTTTTCAATGGTGCTTACAGCAGTCAAATATTCCCTCTCGGCCGAGAAGAGTCGGAAGACTCGCACAGCACCGGAGCAAGTCATGTATAACCTGATGATTTGGCACGTAAATGATCAATAACAACCTGAGTTAATTTACGGTTAGTTACCTACTCTAGTAATGGACAGAAACACCCTGAGCATGGCTTCACATGAACAGTGCATTTCGCCTCCCTTCTTCAAGTCTTATGGTGCGAAGTCGCAGCCCCCAGAAGCAGACGCAGTCTGAGACCGCCTGGATGTACTATGGATCCAGTCGCTCTTCGAGTCCTCATCAGCGGCGGCGGCGTCGCGGGCAGCGCTCTCGCTTTCTGGCTTGTCAGACAAGGCCACGACATCCCGGTTGTCGAGCACTTCACCAGTCTGCGTGCTTTCGGCCTCCACATCGACCTCCGTGGCCCCGGCACTGAAGTCCTTCGAGGAATGGGCTTTGAGGGTGCTTTCCGCCAAGGCAGCGCCGGAGCAGGGAATGCAGATTGTTGACGGCTCAGGCCGGCGCCGTGGCTATTTCCCAGCAAACTATTCCGGCACCGGCCGCCATAGCCTGACTTTGAGTTCGAGATCATGAGAGGTAACCTGTGTCGCCTTCACTATGACGCCGCCAACGCTTGCAGAACACCGCCGAAATACGTCTTCGGAACATCCGTGGCCAGCTTTGAGCAGAAAGACACCTCAGTCAACGTTCGTTTTGAAGATGGCAGGACGGATACCTTTGACCTCCTCGTCAACGCTGATGGTCAGTGGTCCCGCACTCGCAGGATGATGCTCGGCCCTGGTATCCCGGACGCGGTTCAACGGATACCAGCCCTCTACATGGCCTACTTCACAGTGCGTCAGCCAATGCAAAAGGGAGAGAAGTACCTCACCACGTCTTCGCCCCGGGAAGGCGCGGAATCACGACCCAAAGACACAGTCCGGAGGAGATGCAGGTTCTGCTCACCTGCAATCCTGCCCCGGATTGGCTGGAGAATGTTTTCAGGGGGAATGTCGAGAAGGATAAGGAAGCTTTCGCGGACATCTTCAGGGGTGCCAAATGGATATCGGAGGACATCCTGAAATCCATGTGGGCGGCTGACGATTTTTACTGCGAGCGTCTCGGTCTCGTGAAGCTGAAATCCTGGTCGTCGGGTCACGTCACGCTCGTCGGAGAAGCCGCTCACTGCCCAACGGCTCTGTCCGGAATGGCACTACTTGCGCTATTGTGGGAGCTTACATTTTAGCCGACGAGATTGGCAGATTCTGCCAGCGAGGACGGGCCGACATCGACAAGGACCCAGACACCCTTGCCGCTGCGCTCGACCGCTACGAACAAGCCTTTTCGTCCCTTCGTCAAAGCTATGCAGGAAGGGATCCCCGAGAGAGCCGAGAAGCAATGGAACATGACGGGATCAGCATTTAGCATCGGTGTCCTGAACTTCATGGTGGGAATTGCTTCCTTTCTCAAAGTCAACATTGCTGATCTCATGGGCATTCGCGAGACGGTTGGTGATGGGTATCTCCCGGACTACGAGAGTATGGTGGGGGACAAATAATTAGGGAGATCATCACACGGTTATCGTTTTCACTGATCCTCAAACTACCTTACATATCTCCACTCTTCATGGGACCCGAAACTAAACTCTGACGAATGTCACTCAGTTAAGGAGTGTAAGGTAGCAATCGGTCATCGTGCAGGGGAGTGGTGAGCTCGTGTCACTTAACCACTAGTGCGTCATTGATGCCACATGGGTTGACTTACTCTCTCGGAGTCTCCCCAAATATTCACACAATGACCTCAGTTGCAATGTTCATGCTCCACTTCTCAAGCCATCATCAAGCGATGGTCCAGATCGCGGCGTCTGAACAGAATCACAGTTTCAGAAAAACAATCACTTAAACAAACCGCTGCTTGGGCGTTGGCGATGTGCATGTGTTTTGTACAAGATACGGGTCTAAGCGAAACATACGCATTCGTCCCAACGAACTTGGCTCGTACACACGTCATTTCACTATGAGGCCTTGTTGCTTAGGGTTCCACCAGCTCCTTCTTGCCGATTGTGCCGCACATTCTCCACGATCTGAGACGAGAAGCAAATGAGATATTCATTGCATATGGTATTCCCTGGGCTCTCTCGCACCATTAGTTACTCAAACGTAACGGTTAACCTCATCTGCTCATCGATGGCTCGTTGATGTCCTTGAGGTTTAGGGTAGTGCAAGATCACCGTTCCTTCATCATCCCCAGATTGTCTCAAAAGCAGTACAGGTAATGTTTTCTTGAACGAGAGAATCCCCAGAATTGGCATCTCGGCAGGGACAGTCCGGAGGTTGACGGTTAAGACTGTCTCTTTGCGAACTTGGCGGGTGGAAGGCGCTTTCACATGCAAATACCCCGGATATGCAGAGCCTGGGCCCCACCACTCCAGCCCCTGTTCCGAGGCGCCAAGTCAAGGCTAACATTGTCCCCGTGCGATCGGGGGACTTTGAGCCGACAAGTGCCGTGGACTTCCCCCGGATTTACACATGCCGGCCCGAACTGTACCTTTACCTTCCAGGTCATCTACGGCGACCTGCCACGGACGCGCTTTGCCCCTGTCATCAGACGTCCCTTGATATTCGAGTTCGATGAGGTAGACTCCGGCTTTTTACTCCCCGAGTGCACAGTGCACCGAACTGAACCGTCGCGCGCCGCCCAACTCATCTGCGAATAAGCCGAGGCATCATGTCGGGGTCGCTCGGGTCCCTCAAGGTGCGATCTGACATGAATACTGTTGACGCTGCAAAGGAAAGGCTTTCGAGACTGTTTCTAACGCCGCGAGACAAGGCCGCCGCCGAGCGCATCATCCTCGACCCAAGATACCATGACTTGCTGTCCATCGTCAAGGGCGCCCGCAATGGAGCCGTTTATGGCACCAAAGTTCGGTTTCCGCATGCGCTCGTGTATGACAAGACCTTGCCCAGCATAATTAACTGGCGGCACTGAATGGCTGACGAACAAAACAAACAGCATGATCATTCTCTTCCGCTCCGGAACGTTAGTCTCCCGGACACTCGCCCTGCCGCAAACTCGCAAACCAGCTAACCCTGCCCCCTCCCCGAACGCAGCCTCCGAGAAAAGTTCCGCCTCGTCTTTCGCGCAACACGCACCCACGCCCGCAATCTCGCAAAATTCGCGACCATCTACAAGGCCATCTGTCTGCTCCTTAAACACTACGGTCCGACGCCCGGCAAAGAAGGCAAGACATACCTCCCTCCTCTACCGTCCTGTGCCCCATCGCTAATGCTTACCTCCCCCAACAAACAGGGCCCTACGATAGCTTTCTCGCCGGTTTACTAGGCGGCTACATCGTTTTCGGGCGGCGCTCGCCGCGCACGGGCAAGATCTCGAGCGTGAGCCAGCAGATCGTCATCTACGTGTTCGCGCGCGTGGTGCTCGCGCTGGCGCGGCTGGCCGTGAAACCCCGCGCCAGCGGCGGACGAGGCGGGTTCGGCCTGCCGGTCGTGTCGGAACCCCGGAACAGCGCCGTCATCAGCTACTACGCCTGGCCCGTTTTCGCCAGCGTCTCGTGGGCGGCAGTCATGCACCTGTTCAAGTACCATGCCGCCGAGCTGCAGCCGAGCTTGAGGAGTAGCATGACGTATATCTATGCCGATTCGGATCGATGGGATGGGTTGAGGACTTTCCTGTGGCACAATAAGTGAGTTTGGGGGAGTGGTAGACGGAGGGCTGGGTGACTTGGTTAGAAGCGGGGAGGCACCCTGCATACAACGGCGTTTTGGGATGGCTGATTTGATCCCTCGTCCAGCTCTGAAGGTCTGGTCAAGCTTTTGATTTGTTTACCGTGTTTTGGACATGAAGGCGATTGTTGAGTGATGGTATGTACACAGCGACATGGGTTTCGGAAGAGAGGAGGGCGGATGTGTGGTTAGGGAGGCCAAGCGTTGCGTTGGAAATGGTTTAGGAAGTAGCGGTTTATCCAGAATCTGATTGGCAGCATGCCGCAGGTGGGTGCAGGTGAGCGAGAGATCAGAAGGGAAAAACGTCTGTCTAACCATGAAATTGAGTTGTGCAGGTGTCTGTCCTTGGTGGTGGTGCCCCCTTTCTCGTTGTTCCTGCGTGCAGCTGTTCTCGATCGGCTTCGTGGGGATTTGCTCCACTTCAAGGGAGGTAGATACATCTCCTGGCGTTTCTTTGATGCGTGACCAACCGCTAGGGCCTTGCTTCACAATTCACGATGCGTGCCAGTCGCGCATTTGAAGTGATGTTCGCTTTGGCCACAAATAGCACTTGAACAGTCATATTGGCTCAATAAGGGCTCAGTGAGGGCCAACCTCGGCCGCCCGTTGGTTGCCTTGCAAGGGCATCAAGTCTTATCTCGGCCTCTTCCCCTGATGGGCGTAGTTCCATCGGAAGAACTAAGACTCGTCGACCACAAAGTCAAAATCTGGACTCAACAAAGCACCGACAAGGCCCAGAAAACCAAGACATCGTATATGATATCGGTCCACCATCAACACCAGACGCCAATCCCATGCCGAGTTTGCCATTTTTGCAGACCCACCCAGATATACTCGATATTATCACCCAACCGACGCTATACCAAGAGGACAGCATTCAGACAGCCGTCGTTCTACCGAGAGAGTCAGAATTGTCACGGCAGGGCGCTGTCTCAGCAAAGGCATACCTCTGGGTTATTTGTGATTTGCGCGTAGCGACCCCAGGCAATCTTGCCCGAGGCTGTGACGATACCTAGATCGGAGACGTTGACCTCGATGCTGTAACAGATTAGCAACTGCCAGCCAAGCTGGAGGGAGCCGCGACATACATTGTACCCTTGGTTAGAACACCCAGTTGGGTATCTGGTCCCTCAGTTAGTATTTTGAACAAATCTCAAACCTGAGTTCTTAGAACATACAACTGGGGACCGTTAGCAGGTGATCATACAAAGACGCCATGATGTCAACTTACAGAGGATTGCTGGGGTTCTTCTTGACGCCCAAGATAGGGAGCTGGACGGTGACATTGAGGGTCGGATGTGTGACGTTCGCCTTCTTGTACCGGAGACCCATGGGCCGGATGAAACCTGCGCGCTGTCAAATTCTCGTTCCGGTGATCCGTCGAGAGCAGAAAGGAATGGAAAAGAACTTGCGTTCGTATTTAACCGGCCGTCTTGTGAAGTCAGGCCCAACGAAAGTCGGCTGCAGTCATAATCAGCATCATACTTTGCGGAATGGGGTTGCCGACGCCAGCCAACCTTTGTGACAACACGCTTCCACCCTATTTGCATGTTAGCATGGCTCCACTGGCGGAACAGAGCCCTTCCAAGAGAACATACCCTTTTTCTGGACCTTCTTGCCCGTCTTGACACTATCCACACCGTCAGCACCACCTCCCGCTCAGCAGACTCCACAACAGGACCCATCACGTACACCTTGAAGAGCTCCTCCTCACTGATACCGCGGACCTTGGGGATAGGCACCGAGAAGCGGGCGGCCTTCTCGGCCCTCTTGTTCTTGATCTGCGAGCTCAGCGCCTTGGCCGTGGTCGGGTTGGCGCGGTCGAGCAGGTAGGCGGGCACGGCCTCGGACGGCTCCTTCTCGGCGGGGGCGCCCTTGACGTTGCGCTCCTCGTGCTGCTTGATGGCCTTGCGCATCTGTATTTTTTGGGCGTGGCGCTGCTTGGCGTACAGCTTGGCCCGCAGGCCGCGCAGATTCTGCGCATTTTCGCTCTGCTTGTGGCCCTCGCGGGCGGCCTTCTTGCGCGTGCGCTCCTCGTGGTCCAGGCGCCTGCCGTGGAGCTTGCGATGCCGTTCTGTTCGTCACGAAGAGCAATGTATTAGAGGACGGCATATTCTCAGGTGGAAGCGTCGAAGAAGAATGGGGTAACTGGGGTTGGTCGCTCGGTAAGGGCAAGCATACCGATGTACTCGTTCTGGGGCTGTAGTCGTGCAAGACAAGCGGTTAGCGAGGGTCATGCTGACCGACTAGACGGGGTCGGCGCAAATCAAAGGACGGGCTACTGACCATGGTGCCTGCTGGTGCCGTCAAACGGACTCACGACAAAAGGCTGACAATGTCTAATGAATCCAATTTGCGGCTATCGGACTCGATTTTGGACGTCAGATTCAATGATAAAAATTCAAAGGTCTTATCAGGATTCCAGGTGGCAGGCTCTTGGTGGGGGGCAAGAGCTTGCTCTGTGATGCTATTGGCTGATGACGCATGGGGTGGGCTGACTGTGCCATGATTCCCCACACTGCCCATGAAGGTTCGTTCCAGAGTCGAGAATGAGATGAAGGGTCCGAAATACATGATCATGGTAAAATGGGAATGGGTTGAATCTGCATACACTATGGCGAGATGGAAGGTGCTAAGAAAATTGGAGACTTATTCAGGGAGTAGGAGTAGCTCGGCGAGATCGGTGAGACCGCGCATGATGACTCGGAACAAAGCCGAGGGACACCAACAACAGAAGAGGAGCAGCAACAGACGCTTCTCAGTGGAAAACGGCATCGCCAGAGAATGCAGATGTGTTGCAATAACAGACTGGATAAATGATTACAGCTCTGAGACAACAGTACCGGATACCTGGCACGTGCGTTGCCCGCCGCCCAACCGTGAACTCCACGCAGATGCAGGATGTGGAAATGTGCCCTCTAGAAATGCCCACGCCGTGTGTCAACGTCAACGCCAAACCCCAAGTGCTGCCCAAAAATAACCACCCAAGAACACCACGCACCCATATATATCCTGGCCCTCCACGCTGCATCAAGCAACCAGGTCAGCGACCGGCAGCTTTGGACTTCGCAGCGGCGAGCAGCCTGCGCCTCCGTTCCTCCTTCTCTTGCTTCAGCCGCCTTTCCAGAGCCTCTTGTTCCAAATCCTCGCGCCGAGCTTGGCGCTCGGCCCGTTGCTCTTCGTCCTCAATATCTGTAAGACCAGCCTCCATGTCGGACTCGTCCTCGTACGAGTTATAACGATACCCCGGGCCACCATAGCTTGTTTCTGCCTCGTCCTCGTCGTCAACAATGAAGTCGTCCATCTCATCGTCTTCTTCATATCTGTTCCGCGGGCCCGAGAGTGGGCCACCATATTTAGGTCTGTCGCGAGCCCGGGTCTCGGAACCGGGACGACCTGGGGCGCCAGGCTTGGCGGTAGTCGACACGCCGGGCCGGGGCCGTGCGGTGCCAGTATACCCCGTCGTCGCCAAAGCCGCCTTCTTCACCTTCTTCTCCTCGACTGGCGGCGTCTTCTTGGCGTTAGCAGCACCGGACGGCAAACCATTCCGGGCACCGGGGCCCTTGGCCGCCTCTCTTGAAGATGTGCCTGCGGCGCTGACCTGGCCACTCGCTACCTTCCTCGCCTCCATCTTCGTCCTTTTCAATGTGCCCGCCTTCATTTCCTTGCGCTCCTTCATGGTCATGCTCCGCTCGACCATCTTGTGCTGGATTTTTCCCAGAGACTCCCTTTGCTCCGAGTTTGCCTTCGCCCGAGCCATGATCTCTGCAAAGGACCGCTTTTTAAGTGGATTGGAATCTGTAGGGCTCGGACGGTTCGGGAGAGGCCGGGCAGGTAACGGTTTGATGCCATTACCCAGTGTAGCCCCCGTGCCGGCAGCCTTGAACGTAGCTGCGCTCGGTTTCTCACTCGACGCCTTCTTGTCCACGCTCGACTGCGGCCTTGAGGATTGGCTGTCACTAGAAAAGCCAAGGGGCGTATCTAATGGGCGAGGTAATGGTTTTGAGAGAGTAGCGACAGGCCGCGTAGCCTTCTCGGGCGCCGGACCAGTGCGGGCCACTTTCGCGGCGACTGGCCGAATTTCATCCTCGGCTTTTCGCTTGGGCAGGATGATGCTCGTATTGGGGATGGGTTTCGGCGACCGTTTCGGCGTTTCCCCCGTGATCGATGCTAGCAAATCGAGGATCTGGCAGAACAGTTCAACATCATCTACCCAGAAGCTGCCGAGATGCATCTCTGCTTACCGGCATTGTGACAAGTGCGCCGTGGTGTCAAAGTACAGATGCCACAGTTTTCCTAAACCCTCCCCAGCCTCACACCCAACCTTGCTGCCAAGTCATCGAAGAAGACACGTGGATTTCAAGAACCAAAACGAGTCACGCGTTTCCAAGTCGTCACTTTGTTGAGTCCGCTTGAGCCGCTTTTGACGTGAAAACCCCAAGTATGGGTCAAGCAACCTCCGGAGAGAATATCGCGCGAGGTCGTAACGGTGGAATGTGCGCGTTTGTTGCAAGAACAGGAAGTCTGCGTGGTCGATTTGCGCCTCCAGGTTGGCCCCCAGCCGCTATTTAACTTCTTGGAGGGGACAGGGACCCGCTTTGGTCCCCGGACTAACCAACTGGCAGCAGAAGCTGAGGCAGGTGTCGACGGCTTCGCCGCTCGGTCCCGCAGCGATGTTTATGTCAGCAGCCTGGTGAACAAATCATCGGACTGCCCTAAGCTGAGCAGGTCAGGTGACAAGTGGGGTGGGAATTTGCGGGCTCACAATTGGAAGAATTACAAAATAAATCGGTCTGACTCTTGAGAACCCTCCTTGCAGCCAACACCGACCAGAACTAAGAAGAGTCTTTCTCCGCCCAACTTGCGGTTAAACTTGATTGACCTCTCTTGTTCTTCCAAGCTCCTCAACAGGTGAGTTCTTCCGCGGTCAGTTTGACGTCTGGGGGCTATAGCACGAGACTGACGACCAAGTGGAAACAGATAAACCAAAATGAAGCACCTCGCCGCTTACCTCCTTCTCGGCCTCGGCGGCAACGCCTCCCCTTCGGCCGCCGATATCAAGGCTGTCCTCGAGTCCGTTGGCATCGAGGCTGATGATGAGCGTCTCGAGAAGCTGCTCTCTGAGCTCGAGGGCAAGGACATCAACCAGGTGCGCAGAACTCTGCTGGCTCGGTTCGAACAATGTCCAATTTGCTGACAACGTGGCACAGCTCATTGCTGAGGGTTCCTCCAAGCTCGCCTCCGTCCCGTCCGGCGGTGCTGGCGGTGCTGTCGCTGCTGGTGGCGCTGCTGCCGGCGGTGCCGCCGCTGAGGCTCCTAAGGAGGAAGAGAAGAAGGAGGAGGGTATGTCTGCCCTGCAGATCATTGCTTCAGCCATGCACTTGCTAACCATTGCGCAGAGAAGGAGGAGTCCGACGAGGACATGGGCTTCGGTCTCTTCGATTAAGCAACCCACCACAAGCGCCGCGAAACCGGTTCCAGTTGTGTGGGCGTTTCCGAAGAGCCTTAGCGGGCTCTACGTATCCTTGCGGCGCTGCTCGAGCCGCGGGCTTGGGCTGCTTCGGCATGCAGGGCCTTGCTCTCACCTGGCTGCAGTGCCATATAGATTGGAACAATGAAATAGCAAGGGTGTCTTCGGATGTGTTTGCGTCGCGTATCACACAGAGTCTCAGTGGACTGTGAGGGTACCGTATGGCTTGCGATCGTCATGTGTGATATCCGCTGGCGATTGAGTAATCCCTCGCCCACAGTCCAAATGCCGACCGCAACCTAAGAAGCATTGTGGGTGAAGCCGAAGTTTCCAGGCTCTGGAATGGCGAGAATTTGGCGCTTTCCCCAGACGGGTAGGTCGCATCAGCCCATCGCGAACCACTTGCTCGGCAAATCTCCTGCGATCTGTGTATGATTGGTTTGTTGCTGGGCCAACGCGTCTGCAGCCATTTAAGCGGTGTCCATGGTTGTGGGTCCCGAGCTGTTTTCATGTCAACGAACGCTGCATTTCACATTCCTCCCTCAAACTTTCCGTGCACAGCAGCAACCAGCGCTCGCGATCCAAACAGCGCGATTCCTCATGCTTCAACATTGCTCTCAACCGTAATACACCACTCCGATTTCGATTTCGTACTCTCTTCTCCCGTATCCGAGTCAAGAAGGAGGGCATCACCGCGACGCGCCGGGACACGACATTCGACATATTCCCTCGACTTGCAAATGTCGCTGACGGCGGCAAAGGGAGGCCAGCATGCTTCACTGGCCAGGAGGACGTCGGCCAGACTGGCTCTCCGCGGCCAGGCCGAGCAGTTTCAAACCGTTGACAGCTCTGATGATGAGATGCTCAGGCCTATGAAGCTGAGCGCTATCACCAAAGCTATTTTAGGGGGCAGTCACGCCTCCGACGCCTCGTCTGCCGATGCGCCAGCATCCTCCGGTCCACACCGGTCATCACATCCTCTCAGAAGCTCCATCGCGGCACCCCTCCGGACAACCAGCGGAGACCATGAGTCCTCATGGAAGCGGACTCGAGAGTCTGACCGGGCACCTGCCTCACGACCACCCTCACCACCCAGTCGACCCCATTCGCGAACTGGTTCGAGAAGGAGCTCCATACCTGCCCCATTGCCGCTAGCATCCACGGATCAGGATTCACTCGTTCCAAGTACTCGCCGCACCCGTACGGCGCGAAGCGGGAGTAACCCCCCGTCGAGGAATCCTTCGCCTGTTGGGAGCCGCGAGAACAGTCCCGCGCCCAGGAAACGTGTAGTCCGCCTCCACGCGCCGAATTCAGCAAACGGGCCACATAACTCAAGTTTCAATGGCAGTCGTCGGAACAGCCTTCGGAATTCACTTTCATCGTCCACTCGGGGAAAGAGGCCTGAAACGTCGGATGGTTCCAAGGTCCAGGACATCCAGTCTCCAGTTGCGGCGCTTCAAGAACAGCCGGAAAGAACCCCTGTGATTCCCGTGAGGACCGTCAGGATTGCGGTCGAGTCGTCGGGACAGAAGCCGACATCAGGGGGCTCGTCCGAGGCACGGTCTAGACACGGTGCGCACTCAATTGATCGCGAGCTTCGACATGCTCCGGCCGTCGTTCCCGCGCCGGCGGCAGTAGCGCCGCAAAGTTCATTGAGACTCAAGAGAGTTGGAAAGACCCCAGGAAGTTTCCTTTCCGGCCCCGCTCGTCGTGGGCGTCGAAGACAGAGCGAGGAAGAGGCTGATGGTCAACAAGAGGGGGATGTGTACGGCTCGGGTCAGGACCCCGGCAGCCAGCAGCCTCTGTCTGGGCCGGAGCAAGATGCTCCCTCACCGGGCGCCTCCGAATACCCTGATTTTGCCGCGTCCGGCAGCCCGGTTAGCAAGGACTCCGCCAGGGCCGCTCTCCGGAGACACAAGGCCACTTTCATCACCCCAGTCAGTGAGCGAAAGCAGGAGCAGAGCTACCGGCCCTTGGCTTACCGAATGCCAACTCCGCCTGGCCTCAAATCCAACGAGGACAAAGAGAACGACGCGCCGTTCGAACTCGCACCTTCCATTCCCCCCATGATGCGGCCGAGCAACCCTCCTCCGTCCGTCCCAAATGCAAAGGCCCCTTCTCAAGCCGTGGCCGCCACGAACGCCGATGTCCCTGAACCAGTCCACCGCGGTCATGCCGCTCCCAATCACCAAATCCTGACCTCAAGATCCCACAACGCTGCTCAAAGGCCAGCGCCACCTCCGCCGCCGAGGATGTCAGTGGTCGAGACAGCCACTGCCGCGGCAGGGGCCTCCGCTGCCACGCAAGCCAGCAAGAAGAGGCAATTTTTGCTTCGCGTCAACGGCAAGACATATACCAGACTCGATTCGCTTGGTCGCGGCGGGTCCGGTAAGGTGTACCGTGTCTCGGCGGAAAACGGGAAGCTACTTGCCCTCAAACGCGTGTCCCTCGAAAATTTGGACGAGAGAGTCATCAAGGGATACCAAGGTGAAATTGACCTGTTACAGCGATTGGCTGGAGTTGGTCGGGTTATTCAACTTATCGACCACGAGTTCAACGCCGAAAAAAAGATGCTCAGCCTTGTAAGTCAAAGTTCCGAAGATCCAGTTGAACAAGCGCAATTGTTGATGTCTTTCTAGGTCCTAGAGGCTGGTGAGCTTGATTTCAACACTCTTCTCCGAAGCCGCACTTCCGAGGACAGTCGGCTTGATCCAGTTTTTGTAAGATATTGGTGGAAGGAGATGGTCGAGTGCGTCCAAGCGGTGCATGACAAGGACATTATCCACACGGACCTAAAACCGGCCAACTTTGTCATTGCCCAGGGACGACTCAAAGTCATCGACTTCGGCATCGCCAATGCCATCCAAACCGACATGACGGTCAACGTGCACCGCGATGCGCAGATCGGCACGCCAAACTATATGTCGCCCGAGTCATTGATGGATTCCAAAGAATACGCCCTCACATCAGCCTACAAGGGCCAGTTCAACGCCCCACCATCCCACCGGCCGAAACACTTCAAGCTCGGCAAGTCCAGCGACGTGTGGAGTTTGGGCTGCATTTTGTACCAGATGGTGTACGGGCAGTGTCCGTTTGCCAAAGTTCCGACCATGGCGGCCCGCGTCAACGCGATCAAAGACTGGAGCTATCCGATCGAGTTCCCGGAGCAGACCGAGCACGGCGTCCGCGTGCCGCCGAGCCTCCTCCGCACGATGAAGCGGTGCCTGAACCGAGACGCGTCGCAGCGCCCTTCCTGCGAGGAGCTGCTCTCCCCGACCGACCCGTTCCTGTACCCACTGGAACTATCACCGGATATCGTTGCTGCTGCGGACCACGGCCAGGTTATTCCTCTCACACAGGAGCTCCTGCGTGATGTCGTCTGGGATGTGGTGCAGCGCGTTCGGCGCGGGGAGGCGGCCGACGGTGAGGTTTTGAAGGTGTGGCCGGCGGCGTATTGGGCTAGTTGCAAAAGGTCTTTGGCTACCCGCAGTGGGAATCCTGGTGGGAATGGGATTGGCGAGGGACAGCAGTAGAGGGGGGATAAGTGAGGAAGAATTTTTTGTGCGATCAATGGGCGCTTGGTATTCTCGTGTTGGATATCGAATGGAAGGAGGAACGAGGGAGATGTTCGGATTCGAAGACCCCACACTTGGTTGCTTTCTTATACCCCGGGGCAGGCAAACGAGTTTGCCTTTGTTGATATGTTATGGGGAGAATTGATGGTTGGAAGCCAGGAGTTAGGGGTTGTTGATGGGTTTTGGATACAGGCCGGCTTTCTTCATATCACGATGAGAAAAGGTGTCAGATATACATTGTAATGAATTGGGTGTCAATGTACAGAACCGCCCTATAGGAAGTGGAGTTTATGACACGGTGTTGCCGCGCTTCATTTGGTTGCGATCCTGCTGCGCTGCTTGTGTTGTCTGGTTCGATTCGCGCAGACAGGTTTGTTGGCAGGTCGTCTGATGTGGTCTTATTCTCATGTTGGCATTCACAGGTTAGACGAACATGACATAAGCTGCTGTCGATTGTCAGACGTCCGATGATGCGCCCTTTTGTCCATATTGGCAACGTAATCACACATTTGGCATGGTCCAGGTCATTTGTAAGACAATAGCCTCAGATATGATACATGTCTATGGCAGTTACTCCCTCATCGGACACATATGTCCGTGTGTCTCCGGCATCCGTCGCCACATATGTGCCCACGACAACTAGCCATGGAGTGCCTCTTCTACCGGATCCCTTCCCATTCTATCAACAACAGAGCCCAGCGCCTCAGCCCAGCGCCTCAGCCCAGCGCCTCAGTCCACGCACCTTCATCTGTACCAACTATGCCGTGCTGTCCCAACCATGCCCCCGGGCCCCAGAAGCTCAGTAGGTACAAACGCCTCAGCCCCTTCATCAACTCTCATTCACCGCCTCGGTCCGGATCTTCAGCTCGCTGATCCGCAACATCGTGAACCGGTGCTTGCTCTTGACCGTCTTGGTGCGGCGGCACCGCCTCTTCTTCTTGATCTTGACGCGCATCGGCTCCGACTCGGTGCCCATGACGACGGCGCGGCACTCAAACAGCCGTTCGTCGACGTAAGGGGCGCCCTTAAGCGTGAAGTCGCGGCTGCCGAGGACCGTCGCCCGGTTAAGCCGCAGCACGTCGCCCGGCTCGACGCCGGGCATCTTGAAGGGCAGCCGCACGCTATCGCCCTCGGTCACCAGGTAGGGCACGCCGTGGATGTGGATCGTGATGTAGTGCCCTGGTTGGGCGGCAAGGGCCGGGAGGAGGGCGCGGACTGACTCGCTTAGGGGGGTTGAAGGTGGTGTTGGTGGTGGTTGGTGTTGGGGTTGTGTGGAGAGCGGGGGCCGTTGTGAGGCGAGGGAGGAGGTGGCGTTAGCTACGACGGCTGGGTTGGGATGCGTGGGCTGCTCGACGTGCTGGGTCGTCTGGTTGAAGAAGCGCACCGATATTGTAGCTGTCGCGCCAAGTAATGGTGTTACCGTCTTCGGGCGGATGGACTGGAGAAGGCGCGTGATAGGAGCGCGCAGCTCCAGCGCGGGGCGCAGCAGTGCCCTGCTCATCGTGAGCTGTGCCGCTTGTGGTCAATTGGGTCGGATGAGGTAAGGGGAATAGACCGTCGCAGTGCGGTGTCGGGCTCCGCGATGGGCTGGAGTTGGCAGCTAATATATGGTGCAAAATTCATGGGTTGAAGTCGACTGGCGGCCGGCAGAAAATATGTGGGTCTGTTGCTGATCCTCACCTCGGTGAGCGTATGGCTCCGCAAGGTGGACAAGTCGGCCCTCTCTTCTTAATTGAAGGGAACGGCTAGATCGCACACGGCCACGGCTATATAGCACGGCGCTATCCCTGATTCGGCAGGGCTCCCGCAGTGCCCGTGCAGTAGTACAACCGTGAACTTCTTGACAGCTGCCAAGTGGAGGCACAGAAGCTGCGTCGGCTTGATCAATCCGTTCAATTGAAGTCAACGCAAATAACATGAGCTCATTCCCATTGCTTTTGTGATATTCTTGAAGGTACTGACTATGAACTACACATTTACGGCTTAGCAGTGTGCTCCATGCAGCTGCTTGCGATTGTCAGCTCCTGCAGGTTAGCAGCATCCTGGCGGTAACAGGTTGTGGATGGAAGTTGAAGCGGGAAGTTGGGGCAACAGCCGGCTGCTGTAGTGTGCTCTGGGCAGACGCCGGCCTGTGGCCCGCTTGGCAGCTGTCAGGAAATTCACGATTGTACTGCTGCACGGGCACCGCGGGAGCCCTGCCGAATCAGGGATAGCGCCGTGCTATATAGCCGTGGCCGTGTGCGATCTAGCCGTTCCCTAATTGAACCACCAGCTGGGGCTCTGAAACCCGTAAACAATATTCAGCACGACTGAGTTGGCGTTACTGTGGTATGATGGGTAATGAAAATCTCCATGCGGGGTACCTACGCTAACCGAGAGTAAGGTATCCACACTCTTCCACAGTAAATACAGTAAACAACTAATTGATATTTTGTATGCATACCCTTGGCTGCAATCACCGCCTTGCACCGATCTGGCATCGAGGCCAACAGTTCCCTCAAGTAGTCGTCCGGTAGTGCCTCCCAAGCCTCCTTGACATACTGACGTAGCTTTTCGTACGAGGGCTTTTCTTCAAGGCCATACCGGTCTTCGATCCAGTCCTTCATCCAATTCCAACAAGACTCAATAGGGTTCAAGTCCGGTGAAAAGGGTGGCCATTCCATCACAACAATGCCTCGCTCTCTGAGATTTTCCTTCGTCTCTGCGGCTGCATGCCCTGGAGCACCATCTTGCATCAGGATCAGATCCTCACCAAGCTGTTCCTTGCACAACTGTACCCAGCCGTGAATCACAGGTACAGTATGTGCGCGGTAGGTTTCGGCGTTGATCTTCCCCCAACCCTTTTCCCAGAAAATCCCAGGGCCTTTGCCTAAGCCAGAGAAGCAACCCCAGAACATCCAGCCACCCTTGCGTTGATGCTTTTCCACAATGCACGTAGGATCCCACTCCTCGCCTTGACGCCGGGTTACATACTGCTTCCTATGCGGGCCACCAGTAACCCAGGTCTCGTCGG
>NW_026944221.1:1463373-1636707 GCF_033297405.1 Parathielavia appendiculata
ACGCCAAAGACCCCAGCGAAGATGATTGTTGAGAGCTCAAGGAAGCCCATCCGACGAGCTTTTTTACTGGAAACGACATACTGAACAAGCTCGTTTTCTTGCTCTGGTGTTAACGTCCGTGGCCGGCCAGTACTCCGCCTAGCAGTGGCGTCGCGAGCGCGAATAGCGGTCCGGATCTGGGCTTTAGTATAGCCAGTAATACTCTGGATCTCAGCTTGGCTTTTGCTGGCATCGAAATATAAGACCCGAACTCGCTGGCGTTCCTCGGTAGTAAGCTGTTTCGTACCGCTGGATCCCTGTGGCCGTGCCATCGTGCTGTTGTGAGTTATCGAAAATAAGAGATGCTTTGGAAGACGCTGTTCCACAGTACTGTGTAAAGTGGAAAGTTTGGGTGTGTTCAGCTGATTGGCCAAAACGCGTCAGCCTGTTGTGCCCCACAGGTACCTGACATTGGGGTTTTCTTTATGCAAGCGACCACAGTAATCAATAAAGCCGATTGAGGTGGTCAGAGAGCGATATGTCAATTTTTCTCATGTTTCGTCTCGATTCTTCCAGATCTGCGGCCTCAATCGCTCGACTTACCTGAACGAGGACGGAGGAGGAGAGCGCGCAGTTGGCTTCAAAGACCCGCAATCTGGAAATTCGATTTGGGTAAGTTGGATATCAGCGGCTAGCGGCCTTCTACTTTACAATTCCTTTCTCCCACATCTCTTTCCCCCCAGCTTGTTGCCCTTCCCAGTCCGAAAGTCCACATCTCTATGCGTCCCATCCATGTCCCTTCAGCACCCATGGACAGTAGCAACATACCGCTCTGCCTCCGGCCGACCGGTGGTTTGGCTTAAAAGATCGTTTGCTGCGGAGACTTGACTTCCCTACTGAACCGTGTGTCAACGTCGCCGGACATCAGGAACCCAGTTCATGAAGCAGATCTAGTCTTGTCCAGGATAAATGGTGAAGCGGCTGGAAAGTTGGACGAAGGAGGAAGAAAAGAAGGAAAAGGATGAAAAGGCCCGGTGGGGGGGAAGGGGGTTTTAAAGATTTCGTTGCCTTCCATTCTACCAGGGTACGGCGCCGTGTTCCTTCCCATCGGCATCGGGGGATTACCTTAGGTAGTGTAGGCTGACATCAGCAGCAGAGCACAGGAAGTCGCGAGTCAAACTGACCGCTAGGTATGCTCAAAGAGCGTTCATCCACGGCGCAGTGTCGACTCATTCCATCATCGGGTGTCACAGGTAATCAATTTACTACGCTTCCCATATCTCACACTGCTTCGATTTGCAAAGACTCAACGTTCCTTTCGTTGTTCAGCATCACAATCACATTGACAGACAGTACAAACGGAGATTAAACTTTGTCATCAAACCTCGTTTCTAATTCATGGCTAACAACATATGCACAGCGGCATCATTCATGATAAGGTTACCGACAGAGGAGAATGACAAAGACAGTAAACGACTCACGAATCCCTTTACTCACCCCTCTCGACGCGGGCTGCATCCGCCGAGACCCATTCAACCGAATCGACCGTGTCCGAAGACGGGGCGCCGACGAGCCGCTTGAACCAAGGGTTTCTCTTCTTCTCCGGCTTTATAGCACTCACCTGGGCCGGCTTCTTGTCCGCTTTATTAGCTAACATCGGGTTCGGCCTGTACCCGGGAACCGCGCCGCTTAGCTGCGACGGCGCCTGCGCTCTGGCCGGGGCGGTGTTACTCACCGGCACAGGCTTTCTCTTGGGAACTGTCCTCTTGGGGGCACTGAGGCGGTCGTCGAGCTCCAGTAAATCCCTCCTGATTCCGTTCAACTGCCCACGAGGAGGCGGCTGTTGAGCTGGTACCCTTGCAGCCCTGGCTGGTGGCTTGGCCCGGAGGGAAAGAGGGGCGGGAACCAAGTTCGGGTGCTGAGGTTGCCAGGTGTCCTTTGGCAGAACCGGTCGCCTGTGGTCTTTCGGCGGGACCGGCGGTCTGAACTCGGTGTTCGCTGGAACGGAAGGCCGCGGACTTGTCTCTGGCTTTCCTGGCGAGCGTGCAGTGCTTGGTTGGCCTTGGGTCGGACGACTTTGAACCTGTCCGACCGATGAAGTCACGCTCGATGACCAGGAATCAACCCTTGCGCAAACCGGCTGCGGGACGTTGGTGGGCGAACGTACCATGGCTGGCTTCTGGGCAGCAACGGCCTGGGCAGCAACAGCCTGAGTAGGAGGTCCCTGAACCTGGCGCCGTGTCAATCCGCTCCTGTTACCAGGCTGAATACGTACCCTGGGATCGTCAAGAGTTCCCTCCTGATGCCGTCCGACATGCCGCGCGTTGCTCCGCGAAACCGAACTGCCGCTGCGGCTAGTACCCGAACCGAAAGGCAGATTTGGCTTGCTCTGCGCTCCCTGTCTCTGACGTCCTAGAGAATCAACGTTAGCCTGACTACGAAGGGGGTGGGTACCAGGGTTGGTAGGGGGCTGTCGGTATGCCTGCGGGATCACCCGCCGGTCGGCGAGCCGAGGAAGAGCACGTTGAGCCTCTGTTCGTGTCGGAGGTACCTGCTGCACCACCGGCTGACTGGACCTCATTGTGCATACATCCGTCCCACCACGAGCTGTGTGCCACAGGGGCTGGATGTTCTTGACGATGGCCTGCTCCGACTTACCAGTCCTCTCTTTCTCTCTCTCCCTCCTCTCTTTTTGTTCCCTCTCCTCCTTCTGTCGCCGCAACGCCTCCTCCTCCTTCTGCTTATGCTGTCTATACTCGCGAGCGACGGCCTGGGCCCTCCCCAGCCTGTCCTTCTCCCGCTTCTCTAGCTCCTTGTCCTTTCTTTTCAGCTCCCTCTGATGTCTCTTCATGTTCTCGTGGAGCTTTCTGGCACATGCGGCACCACATGCACTCATAATATCTTCCTCGAGCATTACGTTCCTTCCGCCGCATGTTTTCGGGCGAGTGAAGGACAAGACCTTGCAAAGCAAGTTGCCAGCTTCGGCCTTCTTCCCAAGGTACTTATCGCACTCGTGTACCAGCTTCTTGATATCATGGCCACATCTGTAGTGTGAGATATGAAAGATGCACATCTTGCTTTGGTGCTGTCGTTTGCTTCGGTTTTTTTTGCTGTTCTTGTCTGTTGAAACATTGGGTGCAAGACGGGGATGTGCTGGATGGAAGACGGATACCGAGACAAAAGGGTTGGATCGTTAATATACTCATCAACCTCGCCTTTGTTCGGATGCGGCTGCTCGCGAATCAAACGAACAATAGCATCGTTCTGGGATTGGGTGACTGGTTGGACGCTTTGTTGCTCAGCTACAACGGCATCCAGTTGGAACCGGGTCCTTGTTCGATAAGCAAGGACAGTTGAGAACCCAGTTTGAAGCGAACATGGTGGCTGTCTTGAACCTACAGACCTGAGCAAGAACCACAGAAGAATTGTGCTGTCTCTTCGTTAGCATCAACTGGAGAGATCACAAGTACACTGATTACAGGAACAACGCATTCCTTCGAAGAAAAGCTTCGAGAATGATATGAGACTCAGGTATCAACAACTCTGCTAGTTGATGCAGATTGAGGCTCTACCGCATCATCCAACAGCCTGGACCCGTTCGTCGACGTCCCAATTTTTGCGAAATGCCCGACGCCAATTTCTAAGTCGCTTGTTCTTTGATCCACGTCAGCACCACCCAGTCCTCGATCACGCGGTTGGGGCTTTGGTCTCGTACGACAACATGAGCGACCCGGAGGCATCAAAAAAACTCATCCGACCAACCGTCCTCGCAGCCACAGACCTCTGCTTGACACAGCGTTTTTCAACCGTAGAAGAGACATTTATACCCTTCTTCTTGCAGAGCACCAGTAATGGATTCAACTCGTCACCAGGGGAGAATTCAAAAACGAGGCCTCGCTGAGTCCTTACAAAAGCTATGCTGACTTGCTCGGCGGTTTGCGAGATGATATTGCTTGTGGACTCTGCCGACTTCGCCGTCAGGAGATTCATGTGCGGCGAAGACTGCGCATTCAAGGAGGCAGCCTGTCAGCTGCGGAAATCGGAACGCTCCGACGACGGGCATTGACCACGGGACCCTTCACTCTGATGTATCCAGCCCTGATGGCCGCGGATTTTCGGGGTCTGCGTCAACATGACCCTCGAGCAGCGTCATGTACGGCTTCGCACTAGTCGAGTGCTCGCTTTCTCGCAGCTCGAATTCCCACTTTGTCTGATCCAAGAGCCACGTCACGCAGAGGTTGGACGACGCCCACGACCAAGACGGCGCCCAGC
The DNA here is from genome assembly GCF_033297405.1 of Parathielavia appendiculata. NCBI lineage: Eukaryota > Fungi > Ascomycota > Sordariomycetes > Sordariales > Chaetomiaceae > Parathielavia > Parathielavia appendiculata. The sequence goes on from NW_026944221.1 coordinate 1,467,625, forward strand.
ATCCTCCAATTCCCTTGACTACGCGCAGCATCGACAATCGCTCCGTGCCGACTGTTGGTACTTTGGGATGGGCGGATATCCAGGTTGGCTCGCATAATCAATCCCAGGGTGGACCATGTCAGGCGGTTCAGCTGGTGAGGTTGATCCCGGCCATCTCATCCCAAAGCTATCTGTTGGAATATCTACGCCAGAGTGAGGTCCTCGCAGGAGGACCCGGGTGAGGGCAGGTTTATTACAGGGGTAGTAGTCACGTGGTCTAGGACCTCGAGGACCACTACTGCGGCTGCAAGATTCGCACCCCCTTATTCAGAAAAGAATAAGAGCATCCAACTGAACCACCACTTTAGCACGTCCCTCTCAAGGAGAGGGTATTTGCCCTGTGTTTCTAATGTATCGCGATACCTGGTATTTCCTACACTATCCGATGCTGCCGCCCTCTATGCCCGGGGTTTACCAGAGAGGTCTTGATAAACCCAGCATCGGGGCGGCATTCAAGTAGGTGACAGCTCGCCATCCGCCTTATCTCGAGGAAGAAGGGGTTCCAAATTCTCGGCCGACATGCTGTGCGTTAAGGTCGGCCTTGGTGCAGTTTGGCTGTGTCAGAAGAAGACGCGAGTTGTTATCAGGAGAGCCGAGATACAGAGACGACATCATTGTACACCGCGTGGGTGTTCGACCTGCCAAGCCATGCATCTACTCAGCCGCACCGTAACTGGCGAGCTCAGTTGAGGATGGAATGGGTATGGGTATGATGGGTCCAGTTGACAGGGAGGTTGCTGTAGGTTGCCAGTGGACAACTTGGCCAGCCCAAGGCTTCAACTATATACTCTGAGCTATTGAGGTCAGCGTCATGCCGAAACCACTATTGATATCCAAGCAACGATCTCTAAGCAAGTGTAGCAGGAGTAACTCTAAGCCCAATCTCCCATCCTATTCCAAAAGCTGTGTACAAACGGCAGAGGGCCGACCGCTGTGCTCACTCCTATCCCGTGTCAAGCCAACCTCGAATGAGCCAGAAAATCGGGCTGAATCCCAAATGAGACATCAGAATTTGGTGGGCTGCGTCTTCTTCCATATCCTCCAGACCCTCCTCATCCTCCCAAACCTCGATTCGGAACATCCACCGATCGGCCGCATCAATACCCTCGTTCCAGAGGTTGATCCGGATCTGCTGGCCGCACAACTCAGCCCAGGACTGCGCGAACAGTTCGTTCCGGTCATCGCTGCGGCTTTCCGGGTTGACTATCTCCACGAAAACGTGGTGCAGGAACACGGTGCCCTGTTGCAGCAGCACCTCCCTAAAAGCTCTCCAGAAATCCACGTGTTGGCGATGCCTCCTCCACATCGCATCCGCGAGAAAGCCCAACTGCGTGATAAAGGCGAGGTCCAGCCGGCCGAGCTTGTTGATGACCTCGCAGCGGGCGGCGTAGATCTCAGGCGCGAGGAGGAGACGGGGAAACACCTTGGTGGAGAGGACCGGTGTCGAGCGCGGGCGGAGCGCGGCGAAGGGTGTCAGACGGCAGATTCGGGCCTTTGCGATGGAGCGCTCATACGCCTTGATCAACTTGTTGTGGGCCCTGGACGTAGCCATCAAGGGCGGCTGCTCGGCGATGAGGACCACGTCTTCCTTGAGAAAGGCCATTGCGTCTGGTGCTTTTCCAGTGCCGGTGACGCGTCGATGGTTAGGTTGCGGCTCAAAAGACAGCGAAGGGTGGTTGAAGGCAGCAAGGGTGGTTGAACTTGATATTGACCGCCTCGAAAGAACCAGCACGTATGATCTCGCGTTGTATGGACGGTCAAATGACAGGAAGCGAGTTACAGAGAAGATCTGATGTTGTAGTGAGCAATCTTGAAGGAAAGCCGGATGAAGCAAGTATATATAGGTAGAGATTGTGGCCGGCGGGCGCAAAACCAGCCTCGTAAACCTAACGCTCTATTCACACAAGAGCTCAATGGTAATTATCAAGTCCGAACTGAACTTGAATTCACACCCCATGACGTTGAGAGTTTGCAATAGCGCGCGGGTATGAACCTTAGTCACTCGAGGAGTAGAGCGTGACCTGCATATGGCGTCAACACGCGCGAACCATCATATCTCATGACAACAACCGCTCCACTTCCGCCACCACAAGGCCGGCCGGCAACCTCGTAGACAGCAGCATCCGGAGGTAGAGAGGGTGGCCCTCTACATTCCTGAGGAAGCCCTCTGGTCATTAACTTCGCCGAGGCCTTCCCTTTGCTGAGCTCGGCTGGGTGGAAGCGCAATCGTGAGATGGCGGGCCGTGACCTGTCCGTGATGTAAGCGATCGCACCGTTGGCATGGAAAAGTCGGCGCCGGTGAGCGCAGGGTCATCATGCGTGACGCGACTTCTCTGCATAGGCACCGCCGACTTGGAGATCCTGAGTCCCTTACGTTCACACTGACGGCACAAGCAGCTGTAGTGCGGACAGGAACTGTCGAGCTTGTACTCCTGGGACGGGAATATGGTCTGTGAGCAGCCCACTAGTCTGCCTTTTGCGCAGCCCGCGCGAAACGCAGAGACACATCGACGCGGCTTCGGCCGAGGGATGTGATCTTATCGGCGAGCGCTCTCTCCCTGTCCAGCGCAGCAACATCGTCTCCCCCACCAATGCTGTTCCCGAACACCATAACGTTTGGCACTGTTGTTCTGCCCGTCATGCGTCCTAGCCTTGCTTGGATCTTCGCTCCCAGTGGGTGCTGGTCCAGCTCGACGACGTACGGCGCAGGCTCAATGACGTACTTCTCGAGTAGAATTCCCTTGGCCCGTTTGGAATAGGGGCAGTACGACTTGGAGAAAATGACAACTGCGAGGAAAGAAGGTCAGCGAAGTTATCCCACTTGTACATGACGGGAAGGTCCATCGATACCTGGAGACTTCTTCAGGACGGAATCGAGTACCCCGTCGACCTCGTGGTCCTCGTCGGTTTCTTCCACCTCGGTTTCAGTCTTTGCTTCCTGCGCAGGCCGCTTCTGTCCACTCGCCGAGCTCCCGACTCCAATGACCTCCTGAGGGGATTCGGGCTTGTTGGGCCCTTTGGCCTGGGCGCCATCTTTGGCCTTCTGCTCGGCCTGACGCAGACGATCGGCCATCTGCTTGGCGACTATGGCGTCGTCCTCATCAATGTCACCATTCGCATCCACATCGTGGTTGGCAACAATCTTCTGGCCCCCGGTAGCGCCAGCTCCGTGGCTCTTGTCCATCGCCTTCACGGTCTTGGAGTAAAACTCCTGCAGGGACCGCGTGTGGGGGTCTCGAGGATGGCGAGCCTGCGAAGTGAAGTACAGGAAAAGGACTAGCCCAGCAAGGACCAAATAAGTTATGGCGCGCAAACGCCTTTGAGACGGCATGGCAGCTGCTTTGCCGGGAGGGATTCTTTCGAAGCGCAAGGGGGCTTGTTGTAAAGGCAATCAATGATCGCGACAAAACAAGATGCGATGTTCCTTACTAATGCACTACTGGTTGTTGTATCGATGGAATGCGAGAGTTGAAAGTGACTCGTCGCGTTGATATCGGCATTGAATCAAGCAGTGAGAGACGGCACTGCAGGAGATATCAGGAGGTTGGAGCTCGGCGCCCGAATTGCCATCTCGCAGGCTGAAGCAACCTCTGCTTGCCAAGGCGCGGATGCCGGGAAGGTGGAAGCCTTCCGGCTTGGCAAGCTACAAAATAGCCTTGGTTTGTCCGTTAGCGCAGGATGTGGCGGCCACAAAATTGAAATGGGAAAACAGAATTCAAGCGACGTTAGAAATCAAGGAACGTTAAATGTCAAGGAATGTTAGAAAATACGCAAAAGAGGAAACGATAATGGAATTCAAAAACAATGAGTAAGAGAAAAGGAAAAGAGAAAGGTGAAGATAAAGATAAGAAGAAAGAGGAAGAGGAAGACGGAAGAAAGGAGGCATATACGGAGATTCATGTGAAAGAGATGTGTAACACCCAAGTTCCCCGCTAACAAAACAACCAGCATTGAACTGTAAGTCTGTCGCCGAGATAGTTAGGCTCCCCCCGTTCCAGACCTTGCGGCAACGGAAACCGACCACCAAGCCGCAAAGTGCAACCTGCTACCGGTAACCATATCCAGCAGCACTTACCAACAGCCTAGAAACCGATGTTGCTCTAGTGCTCCAAAGCATGGTACCGGCTTGAACATTTCACATCATCCGTCACCGGCGATCAAAGGAGTTTTGAGTGTTCGCCCTTGTCGTCTCTCCGACGAATCTAGATGATTTGCAGGCGATTTGCCAAGAAAACTGCCAACGTTGCATCAGTTCGGAATGCCCTCATCGCGTTTTCCCAGCTGAATAATTGGGCGCAGCTTACAAATCCGGCAACCGTACACCCGAAGGATTTAGGACATCAACAGCGACAGCCGCCTTGAAGACTGACGTAGGCGATAGGCCTCGAGCAAAACAAAGAAGATAAATACTAGTGCTTCTAGGTCACTAGATCTCTCTCCCCGTCCTTGAGTCAAAGTGCCTCACTGCCACTTCAAGTGCTCTGCAGACTTCGGACGCCCTGAACCCGTATCCTCTGTCCACTCACTCACTCATCACTCACTCGCTCACTCACTCACCACATTAACCAACTAACCCATAAACTTTCCCATCACACGCCCAGTATGACCACCCTTCCCCCTTTCATCCCGCCCACTCACGCCGCGGTGGCTATCACCGCTCCGCGCCAGCCGCTGCAACTCACCACGCTGCCCACACACCCACCTCTCCCCTCCGAAGCCCTCATCCGCGTCACCTGGACGGCCTCTACCCCTCTCAACCTCCACCGCGCCGACGGCGGCCTCTTGCTAGGCGACGTCTCCGCCACTAACCCCTTCATCCTGGGCTCCTCGTTCGGCGGCACCGTCGTCGCCTTAGGTTCGGAGCTCAGTCATGTGCGGGTGGGCGACAAGGTGTTTGGCTTCGTTCAGGACGGCGAACCCAAAGAGGCTGGGTTCCAGGAGTATGTCACTGTGCCGGTGTGGCGGGTGAGTAAGCTTCCCAGGGGGTTGCGACTGAAACAGGCGGTGGCGGTGCCGACGAATTTGGTTACTGCTTTCCACACCATTAGGGAGGATCTGGGACTGGAGTTGCCGTGGTAGGTTTGTTGTTGAGCGATCATCCGTCCGTGCACTTATTCTCGGCCTCTAGTTCGGGTACCTATCTTGTCTGAGGAAGGATTTTCTTCTGCTGACAGTGAGTCTGGACAGGCCAATTCCGCAGGGATGGGTGCCGTCGCGCGCAGACGACGTGATCCTGGTCTGGGGCGCGGCGAGCAGCGTGGGCATGTATCTCGTGCAAGTGCTGAGGCACTGGGGGTACCGGAATGTGCTGGCTGTTGCGAGCGAGCGCCATCATCGCATGTTGAAGGAGTTGGGAGCCGGGGCGTGTTTCGACTATCGGAGAGAAAATGCAGTAGAGGAGATCCTGGGGCATATTGCCAAGCAGCATGACGCGGATGTGCTGCCGAAGGTGCCGTATATTGTGGACTGCATTGGGTCGAAGGAAGGAACTCTGCGACCTCTGACCAAGATCGCCGAGAAAGGAACTAAGGTTGCGGTCATGCTGCCTGTCATCAATGTTCATGCGGCCAGAGATAGGGAGCCGGACCTCGAGATGGACGTCAGCAAGGCTCTTCCTGGGGAATGGAAGGAGGGGATTGAGCTGAAGGGAGTCAGGACGCATGGTTACGCGAAGGTGAGTTGAAGTCATGGTTACTCCTTGGATGGCGGAATGCTGACCTCGTCCGTAGAACGAGTTCTTCAAGAGTCACCTTCAGCCCGAGATCATACCTGCCCTGCTGGAGCAAGAAGTCATCCGGCCAAACAAGCAGAGAGTAGTAGAGGGTAGCACTCTGCTAGAAAGGGCAGAAAACGCCCTCAGCCTGCTTAGGGACAACGCGGTCTCGGGAGAAAAGCTCGTGTGGAGGGTGGCGGACGAAGAGGACTGAAGATTTGTTATAGCTGTTGCATTCATGTATAAGTCCTCAGCAAAGGCTTATTGTAACTCCGGGTTGGTTAAGTGCGTCTGGTGCACACGAAGGTGGAGTTCCCTTGAAGTAGAGGGGGGTTTGCCTGACTCGGGATCTCATGTTGTCGGCTCCTTGTTCGAGCAACAATAAAGTCTACCGGACTCCTAATAACCAGCCGGAAGTGTCAGAGGGGTTGTATTGATGAAACAGGAACGGGCTCATGCGGACTTTGACGGTAGCAGCTCCGGAGGGACTCCATCCGAACTGTACCGCTATTGGCGGCAGATTTGGCCATGGGTAAGCGCACCATTCTCCTGTTTGCTGTTGATGACAGTCCCAGGTGTAATAATTGCCGGGGAAGAACGGCGGGCAGATGCCACCTTTGATCCAGTACCTGCGCTGCAGAAGGTCGGTAGAGACCCTGACTATTGACGCCTTAACTGTGTCTTCTCAAGAGAAACCTGATCCCCTCCGACGTATAGTCAAGTGCTCTGCTGGATCAAACATACAACGGCTGGTCGAACCGCCGTAATTGGGACGATGCTCACACAGTTCGCCGCCGTTCTTGGTGGCCTCTCGGTGGCAAACGCAGTCCTCACCTACAAAGGTGTAGACTGGTCGTCGATCCTGGTTGAGGAACGCGCTGGCGTCTCATACAAGAACGCGAACGGCATCGCCCAGCCACTTGAGAGAATCCTGGTTGAGAGCGGTGTCAACACCGTCCGGCAGCGCGTTTGGGTCAACCCCAGGGACGGCAACTACAATCTCGACTACAACATCGCGCTCGCCAAAAGAGCAAAAGCCGTCGGCCTGGGGTTGTATATCGACTTCCACTACAGCGACACGTGGGCGGATCCCGCGCATCAGACCATTCCATCCGGCTGGCCGACCGACATTGACAACCTCTCTTGGAAGCTGTACAACTACACGCTTGAAGCTTCCAACCGGTTCCAGGCCGCGGGTGTCCAGCCGAAGATCATGTCCATTGGAAACGAGATCACGCCTGGCCTGCTGTGGCCCACCGGTCAAACGAACAACTGGGCGAATATTGCTCGGCTTCTGCGCTCTGCCGCCTGGGGCATCAAAGACTCGAGGCTCAACCCGACGCCCAAAATCATGATCCATCTCGATAATGGCTGGTGAGCGACTTTCTATGTTCTAGCTTTCAACAACAATTAAAGAGACTGACCTGAGAAAACAGGAACTGGGACACCCAGAACTACTGGTACACAAACGTCCTTAAGCAGGGCACATTTGAGCTGTCCGACTTTGACATGATGGGCGTCTCGTTCTACCCTTTTTACTCGGCCTCGGCCAGCCTGGACGCGCTCAGGACGAGCCTCAACAACATGGCCAGGGGATGGAACAAGGAGATCGCCGTCGTCGAGACGAACTGGCCGACCTCGTGTCCCAACCCAAAGTACTCCTTTCCCCCAGACGTCAGAAACATCCCCTTCTCTGCGGCCGGACAGACAATCTACGTCACAAGCGTGGCCAGCGTCGTGTCCTCAGTGAGCCGCGGGGTCGGACTGTTCTACTGGGAGCCTGCATGGATCCATAACGCCAACCTGGGCTCGTCGTGCGCCGACAACACCATGTTTTCGCAGAACGGACAAGCGCTGTCGAGCCTCTCCGTTTTCCAGCGAATATGAGAGCAGGCTATAGCTCACCAGGATAGAGGTTGGGAAAGCGAATCAGCGCTGAGAAGGGGCGGACGTGATGACTTCCTGGATATCAACATTGGATGAGTCGTATAGAATTGTAAAACACGTCAGTTTCGCGTCACTCAACAAGTCACAGCTTGAAGTGACGAGAGTAAGGGATGCGCCGGAACAGACGATGACAACGATGATGTATGGTAGTTGTGGTTTCCTCGACAACTCAAAGCGAGAAGAGCGAACAACTCAAAACACCAACCATAGTACCAAGGGAGATCAGCGCTACTGTATTTGCTCAATCTCGCGAATCTTCGCGATGTCCAACTGCAAGTTGAGGCATACCGTCTGAAGGAGCCGCCTTGCGTACAAGACCACTCCGACAGAGAACCTACACTCGGCCTCCTCACATTTCGTAAGGCGACCTGACGGAACTCCAGTCGTTCAGATCGTCCTCACCTCCCTTTCTCATGCGAATGCCCTTCTGTTCCTCACAATAACTATTCCACCACGCCTCAAATGCCTTCCAATGGTGCAATCGCCTCGGCGGACTCTCACCCTCATTGAAGTGGTCCAGAATCATGTCTCAGTACATACACACGCCCTCAAGATGGTGCGGCAGCAGCGGCTTCTTGTCCGCCCGGGTCACACGACGGTGCCAACATGCGACTGCCACTGCATGTCAGCCACACGGACTCGGCGTTGATGTTGATGTACGTGATGATCTGATTGTCAAGGTCCGCCCGCCGGTCGGACTGCGTCTTTAGTCGGTACATGATGACCGGGATCTTACTCAGCCGCGGGATGTCGGGGATCGAGAAGAGCGGTTAAAAGAGGGTGTGGTCGGAAGGGAGCATATGCTTCGACCAAGGTGCATGTCTGGCCTTTTCCATGTGGCATCGTACGATGACGCCCTGGATCTCCTTTGGCGCCGCTGTCGACGACACGGTTGGGGCTGACTGTGGGATGACTGAAGCAGGTGCTGGGTTGCCCTCAAGCATTTGCTGCTGCGACTGCTGCTTCTGCTACAGGTACTTTTTCTGCTGCTTCAACCCCGCCTCAATCTGTGACTTTGGCAGGTAAACATAGCCATCAAATCGGTCCGACGTCGGCTTTGACTGTTATTGCTGCTGCTGCGGCTCGCCGCCAGTCGACAACGGAGCCGGCTGCCGGGTGGCCGAATTTGGTGATGGGTTGACCCTCGGCACTGGCTTCTTGGACTGCTGCGGCTTTTCTGCCTCAGAGTCGGTGCCTATGTTGTCCAATTTCGAATAGTCGATGGGGCGAATGATGGACCTTGTCTGTTTGTCAGCTGAAACAACCAAATCAGGTTGACTGATGATGTTCGTCAAAGTGGATTGACGTTGAGTGGCTCAGTCGTAGTATTGGCCTTGTTTGATGGGTCTGGAAGCTGCTGGTGAAAACCTCAGAACTGGATCAATGGATGAATGGAATGTAAGGTGAAAAATGGCCAGCAAGATTCTCGGGGGTGCTTGGCCGAAGGTGCTGAGAGATTCTGTTCTTCTAAGGAGTGACTCCTTTTGTTGACTTACATGGGTCCGTCTCAGAGCAACCAAAGGAGCGACGGGACTCGGTAATCTTATCGGGCGCCACGTTCCAGCCACATTGGCGTCGCCATTCACACCAATCAAGACGCCGCAGACGGCCGAGGGCACAGAACCCTACGAAATTTTGTGAGTGGGGCCCCATGGCGAGAAGCGACCCAACCGTCCACGCAGCCAGAGAACCGCCCGCAGTCAAATCCACTCCATCGCGACAAGCAGAATTTCGCTCTTCGATACCAGCGCTATCGAACAGCGAAATCCGTGATCACCGACAACCGCAATCATGGCTGACAGCGAATACGTATGTGCCAACTCCACGATTCAATGCACGATTCCAGACGCACCGCATTCCGCTCAACGGCCCTCTTTCGAAGCACGCGGATTCTTTCAATTTGGGACGCCTGGCTGATAATGAGAACGACAGAATGCCGAGGAGGCTGCCGAGCTGAAGAAGAAGAGAGCTTTCCGCAAGTTCTCGTACCGGGGCATTGACCTCGATGCGTAGGTTCCCCTCTGCATTTCTTACCGCATTTCCCATCGACGCCACCGGGACCACGAGGTTGCAAGGCTTGGCACCGGCTACAATAGGAGGAGGGAGATAGGAAGAGAAGCCAAATCGGTCGCATGGATGGTTGTATGGACAGAGCAAAGTCGCTGACACGGTCACTGCAGTCTCCTCGACCTCGGCTCCGATGAGCTCCGCGATGTCGTCCACGCCCGTGCCCGGAGAAAGATCAACCGGGGCCTGAAGCGCCGCCCCATGGGCCTTATCAAGAAGCTCCGCAAGGCCAAGCAGGAGGCCAAGCCCAACGAGAAACCCGATCTCGTCAAGACGCACCTCCGTGACATGATTGTTGTTCCGGAGATGATTGGCAGCGTCATTGGTATCTACTCCGGCAAGGAGTTCAATCAGGTGGAGATCAAGCCCGAGATGGTCGGCCACTACCTCGGCGAGTTCTCGATCACATAGTGCGTTCCTCTCCTTGTCTTGGATCCCTTCTCGCCAAGCAGACATCTAACAACCCCACAGCAAGCCTGTCAAGCACGGTCGGCCAGGTATCGGTGCCACGCACTCTTCTCGTTTCATTCCTCTGAAGTAAGGGCTCTGGGATATGGGTGGTTCTTGCATTCAGTCAATCATGGATTCGGCGAAACGGGACACGGTTCTGCTCACGGGCATTGTGATGAGATGCCGGCGCTATCTTGGAGGGGTCGCGAGATAGTACAAAAGAGCAATTCGAGTGCTGCATTTGGGCCAAAGGTTGATGACATGATGAAGCTGCTCGGGTGAAGATGGGAAGTGGGTTTAGTAGTGACATGCCTTCCACATGTTTCACTATACTTATCGTATTCCGTTTTATCTGCTATGCCACGCAACAGTCAGGGATAGCTGTATCAGCTCAACTCGATGACGGAGTGAAGCAAGGGTTGAGAGATAGCCACGCCCAGTACGCAGTGAACAATTCCCAAACCAAAGCAGCGCCCGTTACCAGTGGTTTCTCCGCCCTCACAACATGCCGCACATTGAGCCCAGTCCGCCTATGAGACTATCCTGGCAGATATCGCATTCACAAACAAAGCCCTTCTCCCTCTTCCCGTAATCCCACGTTAGCTGCTCCCCGTCGTGTATCGGCCTGCGAGCCTGGACGCAGATATGGCGCGGCTTGATAAATTGGGCTAAACCAGACGGCCCAATGCGCCACGAACAATTCGGCCCCGTGTTGCTCCCATTCTCGGTGCTGCTGCTGTTTCCCAGAAACGAAGAACACGGCGTGCAGCAGTGGTTGATCAGCGACCCCAGCAGGTAGACGCAGGCCTCGCGTGTGGCAGCTGCGAGTCCGCGGCTTGCTCCTCGACCATCTCCACAGCCACTCGCATCCCCCGGGCCATACACCTGAAATGCGTAGTGCTTGAAGAAGTCGAGACACGCCTCCCTCGCCTCGGCCTCTGTCACCCCAGCCGAAGCCGCAAATCTGGAAGTATACGCCTCGTACTCCTCGCGCGTAACGTTCGACCCAGCAAACATCCCCTGCCCCCTGACAAGGTTCATTCCCATCCCGCCCTCTTCACCTCTGGCCGGGGTTCCGACTCCCAAGACTCGACCCGCCGTTTCGAATCCAACAGGCTCCATCCCAAACCTAGCCGTGAGCGCGGGGAACGCAACAGCCGCTACCATTCCCACTCTGTCCCTGTCCATGTCCCTGTCCCTTTCTCTGTCCCTGTCTCTGTCCCTGTCTCTGTCCCTGCCCCTGCCGCCGCCGCCTCCACCACCAAACAGCACGCCACGACACGCAGCCACCTGGCTGGCCACTAGCGCGGCGTCGGCGCTGAAGCGCTCGTTGAAGCGCGCCGTCATGAGCGGCGCCTCGTGAAAGATGAACTCGCCTGCCGCGAGGTCGCGCGCCGCGAAGAGGCCGTAGCCGATGGCGGAGCTGACGATGCCGATGCGGACTGCAGGGAAGGGGAGAGGTGGGTTGGCGAGGAGGTGTGAGGGGGTCTATTTTGTTCAGTGTCAGCACGTGTCTAAGTTAGAAAGTATATATACCTATGCAAGGAAGTCTAAATGGGTTGTGGGGTGGGCGGAAGGGAGGGAGTTCCAAACTTGGCATATCATCGGGATGATGATGAAAAATGTATGATATTGCATTTACTGCACGGGTTTACATGCCTTTGCGTGCTTGGCCGCGTCAAACACCTCAATTTCTGCAGCTGCAGGGTCTTTGTTGCGCGTGTTTGCCATGCTGGTGTCAGCTGCGCTTTCGGACGTTGAGCGGCGGCTGGATCGCGGACGGAGCGTGCATCGGCTTAGAGTTCACCAGTTCCCGTATTTTAACGTAGAAATGGAGGTGTCAAAGATGCGGCGTGTTTTAGGTGGCAGTGAGAGAGAAGGGAAGAGGAAATACAGTCCCGGATCGGATGTATGTGAGATGCAACTGGTTCAGTGCTGGCTGCGGGAAGGTGCCTCAGCGTCAAATTGACCGGGAGGAGCCGTATGCAGTATGTACAAGTAGGGGCAATTGGGCCACGACATGTGGGTATTTGTCTAACTAATGAAGGACCGGCAGGTGCAGCGTCACGCTACTGGGAAGTTTCGGAAGCCGCAGCCAACTTCTTCGCCTTGCGGGCCTCGTCTTCGTGGTACTGCTTCTTGTAGTGCGCAACGACCTTGTCGATATTGGCGTAATGGCCGGCCGGGACGTTGAAAGGCGAGCCGTGTGTGAAAACCCTGTCACATGGTCAGCCAGCGTTAAACCAAGATTGGAACTTGATCAAGCAAGGGAGCTATAGCCCGGTCTTGCGGGATGTTCGTCTGATATGCTGCCGATTGGAAGCCTTCAGATCACCAAGAGAAATAGACGGGGGAAAGGGTTATTGGTGCTGGCCGGTACGCTAACGGAGGTTGGGAAGACGAGTTGCAAAAGGCCCTCCGTCCTCAAGCCGACCCAATAAGCCGATCAGATGTTCATTGCGCTCGGCTTCGAAGGGCATCCTTCATTTCAATTGGCAATGGCTCCCTCGCTCTTCCAATCCTCATGTGTGTGTAGGAAATTGACATACTCAGGGTAGGTCAGCTCGTAGTGCCTGCTCCGCTCGGCGCCATACAGCAGGTGCTTGTCGTGGGCGGCTTGCTCGAGGGCCGCTGTCATCAGGTGGTTCCTGGTTTCCCACTCGGTGCCGTAATCTGAGATTTTCCGAAGCCATCTGTGAATCGTCGACTCGCCGTTCTCACCGGGCCGCGAAATCGAATAGACAAAGATGGAGCCGGTGAACGTTGCAAGCGTAATGTAGAACGCAGGCTATCTCCCCGTTAGCTAGAAAAACAGAAACACACGTCTCCATCTCCGGACAGTGCCAATTGCAATCCGTAGGTGCGCTGTCGAACATACCCCGAGCGATTCCTCGACCGCGTGCGGTGCCTCATGGTGCCCATGGTCTGAAGCATAGGACCTGGTATTCCTGGCGGTACCCGGCCTGACGGTCCGGAACTGCAGTGCAAGCCGTGCTGCCCTCTGTCTGAGTGCCGACATGGTTGCCGACGACGACGGCGCGATCGGAGATGGTCGGGTCGAGGACGACGACTGGCGGATGCTGAAGGGCCGCCTCCTAGCTCTTTACAGACCTGGGATTTTCCACCTTCACCCGGCCACAGATTGACTACCGACGGAGATAATCCAAGTTGGAATATGCGTTGCGTCGCTGCCCCGGTGCAAAGCGACGGTATGCTAGTGAGCGACTAATTGGGGAGCTCGATCGTCGAGTCGTGACGCTTGTTCGCTCACGGGAGCTGGGCCAGCTTCAACACGTGACTTCTGATAACTCGCGCTTATAGCGTTTATAACGCTTGTAAAAGCGCCTCTCCTAGGCCAATCAGCAAGTGCCCCGTAAATTACAAGTTTCGAGCTGTTTCCGAGACACCTTTTTCGTTATCACAAGTTCAAGGAGGCAAAGTCGGCTTCTCAAGCTCTAACAAACTGCCGATCTGTCCTTTCTTTGGCTTTCCGACCCTGAGTCATTGCGGATTTTCGATTGTCTTCAAGACCCCAGACGAGAAGAGGCATGGTGTTTTTATTGAAGCCTTTAAGTACCTAATTCGTCATGCTCGAAAATCCCAAACTCACTTACAAACCGCTAAGTTTTGCTCATTTTCAATACCGAGACACAACCGACAAGATGGCCAAGTTCCAGCTAAAGATGCTCCCACTTAACCTCCTGGCTCTCATAGGCCTCATGGCCTGCGGTGCATCTGCATCATCACCTGCAGCTAGTGAATCCTCATCATCACCCTCACCGTCACCAGCAGCCGACGTCGAGCTCATCTGCCACACCGACAAACCGACAGAGTGTTATCCCAAGGTTTTCCAACCAACTCACGAGTTCCAAGTGGTCCATCCGGACCAGGACCTCCCACTTGGCCTCCATGTCCGGCTGAACGTCTACACGGGACTGAAGGAGGCCAAGATCAATGTGCCAGACGAGCACGACCCAGCACTAGAAGGGCTCCCTGTGGACTCATCTGTGGTCATTGTTGAGCGAGACCAAGCCGGGCCAGACCAGGCTCAAGTCAAGCTCCCGCCCAACGGCCCCGCCTACGATCCAGCAGGCAAGATCAAGGAGCCCAAATCCACCGACCCAACTGAGGGCCACGCCTTCTACAAGTCCTTGACCATCATCAAAAAGGGCCTCGACGTAGACGGCGCGCTGGAGATGCTCGATGAGATTTCGCATGACATCTACTACGGCCTCAAAATAGCCGAAGACTACGACACGGTCCAAGAGCTCTTCTGCCTCTCCACCGCACGGCCATCCTCCGGTAACCCCCAATCCACCACCCGCGCTCGGCTCGCCTCCCTCATCCTGGCATCGGCAACCCAAAACAACCCGAAAGCGCTCGCCTCGCTCTCCGCCCACTGGCCTAAACTCTCCGGCACCCACTGCTCCCATTCCTTGACCACCCCTCTCGGCAACGGCATCTTTACCCTCCTCCTCCACCAAGAAGCAGACAACGAAACCCACCAAGAAGCAGACGCCTCCCTAACAAGAGCCCGCATCATCCTCCTCACAGGCCTTCTCAAGTCCCCGCTTTTCCGCACCGAGTTCCTCGCCTCCCCAGGCCCTGCCCACCTCCTCCGCATCCTGACCATGACCATACCGCCCCGTGATCTCAACCCAACCGCTTGGGCCTCCACCCAACGCAGCGCAGCTCTCCTCCTGCTGGATAATTTCCTCGACGCCGACATGGGCGCAACCCTCGGCCAGTGGCCCAGAAAGCCCCAACTTTCCAATGCCGAATGTTCCTCGCTCCACACAAGACGGGGTGACGACGACGGCGGGGGAGCCGCGTCGGGGAGGATGAGAGACGGAAGGGAGGAGGAATGTCTGGACTGGTTGGTAAGCAAGGTTTTGCGCGAGAGACATGCGCGGGACAAGGAGCACTGGAGCCATGAACTGGGGCGGAAAATAAAAGAGGCGCTGAAGAGGGATCGGCAGCCGGATTGGGGGAGGGAGAAGGTGGAATTGTAAAGATCATGTTTTATCTACCTAGGTATCTACAATCACTTATGACGTAGAGGAGGTATTTTGCTTGCTCGGTTCTGAAGAGAGGGAGCGTATACCCAGGCGATAGATAGAGAGGCTGGTAGCCAACCTGTATGACGGAACACAAGGTATTCAGTATAAAGTACTAAACTGAGCGACCAAGGCATATATGCCTACATTCACTGGGTGCCTTGGTTGCCACTTGCAACCCGGCTGACTGCATCTGGCCCTCGGGGTCAGCAAAGCATACGGTGACTTCATTCTGGGTATCCATCTAACTCGCAGACCTCAACTTTCGTATGGTCGTAGTGTGTCACGGCAGGAAACACTCTTAACATGTTGTGTGGCGGCACACTTGACACAACACAGGCAGACCGAAGACAGTTGCGGTTTGCGGCGCCACCAATACACGACATCCCTCCACTATTCGTCACACTTGTGCTGCTCCAACACTGGACCTGCTTGGAAGACTGGCTTGATGCGGCTTTGTATTGTATAAAGACAGGCAGCAAGCCGGAAACGACAAGCCACAACCCCTTGAAAAAGACAATGATGCATGAATGTAATTTCCATATGCCACTCCAAATGCATATTCACCGGATCTACCTCTGCATAGCACGACTCGCCAACGAGGTATCGGCCGGTCCAAAGGACGAGAAGGCTTTCAAACCATACGGACTCCGTAGCCCCAAAGAATTCGCGCCTCACACCCCACGACACCACAGTAATAAAAGCAAGAAACCTCAAGAACCACAACAGGAAAGTCACTGCCTCGATTTAGGCCAGCTGAGCCGTGATTTGACCTCTTCACTCCAACCTTAACCACACCATGAGCCGCCCTCGACACTGTCGAAAGGCAACCGAGCGTTAAAAAACAACCGTAGCATCAGTTCGCCTGAAAAGAAATGCAACGCACGCATGAATTAACCGATTAGTCGACTGACTACCTCCCACCTGGGAAGGCCTTGAGCAGAAAACAAGCGCAATACTTCCTAGGGCCGCGCCTTGGGGGTTGCGTAGCGAGGCCGTAATCTCCACCTGTTAGGTCGAGCAGGGCGGCGGCCCTGTTTCATGTCGGCACGAGGCTGAGGTCGCGATCGCTACTCGCTCGACCTGACGCCCGTGTTCCCAAAGCCGCTCAGGTTCCAGCCAGAGTACTTGCTTGTGCTGTTGTCGTTGCTGCCGTCCGAGGAGGCAGGGGCAGGGGGTATGGGCGGCAGGCCATGGCCATTGCTGGATTCCCCGGGTGCCGGAACGGGGGAAACCTCGGCGCTCGCGTGCTCGTCTGATGCCGCGGCTTCCGAAGTCTTCTTGGGCAGGACGCCCTTGTCCTGGAGGTACTTGAGGGTTTCCACGATAGCGAGGTCTTCTTGGTCCTTGTCATTCAACAGGAGGCGTTGCTCCAGAGTCATGCGGCCGCCGTTCAGCTCGCGCGCTTTAAGTGCGGCTTCGCGGACGGCGGGGTCGTGGACGAAGCGGCACTTGCCCCGCTTGCCACACGTGCCTCCGGTCGAGAAATACTTGCAATGCTTGGTCGGATCCGCTTTTCTCGGCGGAGGAGGGACATTGTTGGTCTCCTGACGAGTCGACATGACTTCAGGCTTCTCGTCATCCGACTTGACATCGCTCGACGGGCTCACGTCAATATCCCTCATCTCGTCGCCTTCATCCTGCTGCTCGCGCTTTCGCTTGATGCTCGACTCCACCTTTTCTAGCTCCTTGCGGAGCTTCTCGGCCCGTTGCTCCAGGGCGCTGCTCTTGCTCTGGCTGACATCGCGGTTCTGCGCCTTGGCGGCGGCTTTCTTGGCCTCAATCCTGCTCTTGGTCGGGAACCTGGCGCGGCGCTCGGCAATCCACGCAGCAATCTCAGATGAGGATTTGGGACTGTACTTGGTCAGTGCTGGTTAGGGAAGCGTTATCGCGATATAACATACTTGGGAGCGTCCGCCCCATACATCTCATTGAGGCGCTGTTCCTCGTTCTCGTCATCTTCGTCCGAGTCGTCGCCAGGCGTCAAGCCAAGAGTGTTGGTCTTGCGCTTCTTTTTCTTGCCAGCTGACGGAGCAGGAGCATCAGGCTTCTGATGCTGGGTAGCAGGCGTCTGAACAGTCGGTCCCTTGGTTTGATTCTGACTATGGTTGCGACCTCGATTCTTGTCGCCACCAAAATGAGACCGAGACTTGCTATGGTTGAAACCGGCGCGGCCATGAGGCCGAGGGCCGTGAGCAGAGTGAGCGTCAAACGACGGCGCAGGGGGCATGTATGGGGCCGGAGGCGGATAGCCTTGATAGGGAGGAGGGTATGGTGCCTGAGGAGGAGCAGGGGCCGCGCCATACGGATAGGGAGCGCTCACTGGAGCGGGCCCCGTCTGAGGTTGGCCGCCATCAAATCCCAAGCGAATCGGAGGACCCATCAACTGCCCCTTTGGACCGCCTCGGTCATTGTAACCACCACGCCCACCACGTCCGCCACCGTATGCTCCGTGAGCCGTGGGCGGAGGATGAGCACCCCACTGCTGAGAGGGAGGACCGCTGTGAGGCGACGGAGCAGGATAGGGCTGGCTATACGGCGGCTGAGGAGGGGTTTGGTATGAAGGCTGACCGCCATATGCCGGTGGTTGCTGGTAAATCTGAGGGGCGTAGTTGGGATGGTAGTTCTGGGCCGGCAGCGGGGCGTGCGGTGCACCTTGGGGTGGGTGCTGTTGTCCATGCTCGGGGTGCCACGACTGCTGCGGCGGCTGGGGGTAGCCGGGCTGGGCAGGAGGACCGGGGTAGGGAGCTGAAGCCTGAGGTCCGTAGGCGGGTTGCTGGCCGTAGTTGTAGCCGGGATGCGGTTGGTGATACCCACCCCGATCGTGGCCGCCTCGGCCTCTGCCGCTGTGACCACCGCGAGGAGGACCGTACGAGGGATAGCCAGCCGGGGCACTGCTCGGTGGTGCCGGCGGAGGAGCCGGTGGAGGAGGACCGTAGTTATAGGACATGGTTGTTGATGGATAAGTATCGGCTTCCGGATACCGCTTGGAGGTTAGATGGAGAGAAGGGCAACTTCCCAGCCAACTAAGCGCTCGAAACGACCGAGCATCCGACAGCTGCTTGCTGAAGGCGTCTTCACTTGAATCTGAAAGCTTCAACAGCCGTGAGGGAGTAATTAAAAGGGGGGAGCGGTTGGCAGCGTACAGTGCGACACTTCACAGTTGTTTGCAACGATGTCGGTTTTAGAGATTCCCAACCTGTGGAGGAGAAAAGGCGGGTTGACAGTGGAAGGTGTGCCGACTGACACCTGCACAGTGCGCTTAAAAGGTGGGGAAGGAATGCGGCAGAATAGTGGGGCTTAACCGTCCGAAATTCTGAACGCTGATCTGAACGCGCCCTTAAATGCAGTGGAGTTTCATGGATGGGGGAGATGAATCTAGGTGAACTCTTCGGCATCGATTAAATATTGTGCATAGCGAGGAAGTAATAGCAAGAAACAAGGTTCAGCCAGTCGCTCAAAATTGAACTCCACATCGAACATAGCGGCCTCAATCAGCCTGTAATTCTCCATTGTCCAAACCCATCCATCGACCACAACCAATCTTGACGAGTTCACGGAGTTGAATTCGATATCAGCCAGGCACAAGACAGACGCTGAGCCCGGTTTCCATAGCAGAGACGCCGACTAAGAAGAGAACAAGCCCATGTACAAATCGACATGTTCATCTTGGTTCGTACAGTAATCCTCGCATCACGATATGTCAGCTACCATTACACCACTAACACGCTTGATCTGCTATAGACCAAGATAGCGGACCTCGTGCAAATTGCGCCAGATGACTTCAGGAAACAAAGCTACGCGGCAATTGAGGACAACATCAACGCCAAATATGCCAACAAGGCAAGCCTCGCTTCCTACGTCTTCTCGTTAGGTTTCGCTCTAACCGCTTTTGAGCAGGTAGTGCAAAAGATCGGGCTCTGCATCTGTCTCTGGGATATCCTATGGACATCAGAAGGGCTGATTGGGCAGGGGGACGGCATGGTCAACGTCAACGGTACGCATGGTAAACCCCATCTCGACCGTCCGGTGACTGACAACGGCTCCCAGTTGAGTTCCGCTTGGTAGTGTTCCGGCCCTTTAAGGGAGAGGTCATCGTAGCACGCATTGCGGACCAGTCGCCAGAGGGGATTAATCGTCAGTCCAGGTTTCCCCACCTCTATCGGAGCTAGAGCTGACGTATTCTTGTTGCAGTGGTCACAGATTTCTTCGATGACATTTTCGTCCCTTGGACAGAGCTACCAGAAGGCTCAGAATTGTGTGTCCTCAACTTCGTTTTCCCAGCATCGAGTCCAAGCTGACAATCCGCCAGTGAGCCGTCCGAAAAGCTCTGGGTCTGGAAGGAAGAGGACCAGGTCATGTACTTCGACGACAACGAGATGGTCCGCTTCAGGGTCATCGCCGAGGAGTGGCACGACCAGACCCCGTCGAAGCCGGTCGAGCCGGTCGAAGGGACCGAGGAGCAGCAGCCCGCCCCCATCAACACCAAACCTCCGTACAAGATTATAGGGTCCATGAACGGGCCAGGGCTAGGGGTGTGTCTGTGGTGGGAATGATGGGCTGGAGTGGTGGTATACTTCGCAGCTCGCCTATGGTGGTCTATGTCGGTTGATAAGCTACATTTTGATGCCTTCCAAAAGGCGCTGCTCGACGCCGTCCAGGACGGAATGGTGTTCGATAACCGCCAGATTTTCGGCTTCGGCGAGGAACTGCTTGTTGGGGTCAACGCCGGGGCCAAACATCTGGCCTGCTTGGGGGCCTATTTGGTTCATCTGCTGCGCCATTTGGTTCGCGGCTGGGGAAGTATTAGCAGGGGGAGTCGAAGATGGATTTCGGGGAGAGGGCGATATACCGTTCTCGCTACCAAGCAGGAAATTGAAGACGGACTGCAGGCCAAAAATGCAGAGAAAGTACCAGCTGATGCTCGACATCCACCGCGGATCCATGTCACGGGTCGCCACGCCAGCCTGCAGCATGCTCTTGAACTTGATGGTAAGGGGGAAGGGTAGTTTCACTGTCTGTGTCAGCTCAGCAGTCTATCAAACATGGGATCCTCAAGACGCACTAATCACATAGCCGCTGAAAAAGGCATTGATCCAGCTCATGATAAGTGTATTAGGTATAATCATGGCCATCTGGTTCTTCATCATGCCCATCATGCCCTCCATGGCGTTGGGGTCGCTCATCGGGTTCGGAGGCGGCTGGCCGCGGCTGTCCGGGTCCTTGAGATAGGCGCCCGACTCAAAGGCCGTGATGAGGGCGTCTCGGCGAGCGGTGAACGAGGGCTTGGAGAGGACGTGATAGTTAGCGCGCAGGTTCATGCCGTGAAGAAGCGCCCGTTGCTCGCGCATCGCCTTTTGGTCGAGCTTCTTGGGGTCCGAGGCCATTAGAACAGTCGCGTAATGCCGAAGCATTCCTGTAAGAATCTGATCGGGTGGTAAGCCAATGCGCGCAGAAAAGGGCAGTTGTCGTGTCTACCATGACAATGGTGATGGGAAACAGGATCCAGTAGCTGTGCTTCTCGTTAACAGCTTGAACATCCGTGTCTGCGAGGAACTGGTACTCACAATAACTGGGGATCCCTATGGATCGTCTGCATCGGTACCTGCGCCATCTTGTCGGTGTTAGGGTTACTTCTGCGCTGAGCAAGGCTGTTGATGGATGGGTGTTTGTCCACGCCCTGACTCAAGCTGGTGTCGACTTGGAAGCTCTCCAGTTTGCCAAGACCAGGGGTTGTAGGTGGGGCGGCAGCTTCATTGCCTGCCGCAGCAAACCCGACCTCACAAGCCAATCGGGGAGATGCATGAAGCTTGTCCAAAAGTGCAGGTGGCCTTTCCACGATTGAGCTCGAATCGAATCTCTCCCCAGGCTGACCACTTCAACCTCACCTGAGCAGCATCAGCCGTTCCTCTCCAATCCCCAAACCGCTGCTTAAATCTCAGAAACCCGCCAGCAAAATGGCATCATCCCAAGATAAGATCACCGTCTACAATCTCGCAGGTAAATCATCCACCACCGCCTCCTCCCAACTTGCCGTCCTGACTTCTGACATACACTGCACAAATAGACCTAAAAAACACCTCGGACGATGCAATCCCTAATTACCTCAACAGCCTGGGCTTCACCCAATCCCACCGGCTAACCGATGTCCGTCTCGCGCTGGGCTACACGGCCTTCGCGCTCGCCGCCGCTTGCTTCGCGTGGGATTACAAGTTTGGCTTCGACTCGACCAAGCACCTGACCGCGGCCGCGGTGGCGCTCTACACGCTCCTCAACGGCTTGCTGACCCTCTGGGTGTGCTACGTTGAGCGCGGGACCGTCTACGTCGGCACCGCGCCCTCTGCCGCAGGCGGCGAGACGGTGCGGATCAGCACGGCGACCAAGAAGAACGTGCCGACGTACCATGTCACGGTGGAGGTCACGGGCAAGGGAGGGAAAGAGGTGGTGGAGACGGTGAAGGTCAGTCGGTCGTTTACCGAGTGGTTTGACGGGGCGGGGCGGTTCGTGGCGGCGCCGTTCCAGGCGATGCTGGCGGGTTCGGTCGGAGTGATTGGGCGGGCGGATCCGAAGAGGGCGGCCAAGGCGAGGGAGGAAGCGGACGGGCCCGCGGCGTATACGCCCGAGATGTTGAATGTGCTGGCCCAGGCCAATGTCAGCGTTGTTGGTTCTGCGGCGGAGGAGGCGACTGGGTCCGAGGCGGCGGAGGCGAAGAAGGCGGGGAAGAGGAGGAAGGCGTGAGATTGTGTTTGGATACAGAGGTCATAATGGCTAGAAGTTGGCGCAGGCTTGGTGCGTATGGACCTTCAAAAGGTATCAAACTCCTTGGTTTACAAGACACGGCACATGTTATCAATCCAATATGACAAGAGGAGAGATACCCATGGTGAGCGTTCTATTTCCTAGTCCGTGACGGATGCTGCGCTAGATTTCCCCATGTGACACCTCATTCCCCCATTTCGTCGTCTCTGTTTTCACCTCCATCCCTAAGGACACATCATTCCCGTCGCCGCGCCTTACATATCGTCTCTCCAGTTAGCCCCTCAATCTCGCCTCTAAACAACAACCATTGCCCAATTCGCCCTCGCCTTTCTCGCAACTTCCCTCACCTTCCTCACCGGATCCCCACACGCCACCGCCAGCATCCGCTGCGTGGGCAAAGAATAAGCCAACACATGGCGCTCCTCAAACCTAGTGGGAATCGCCCCCAGCACCCGCAGCGCCAGACTCCGGCATGTCGCCCGCGCCGTCCCCCGCTGGACCTTCAGGGCCGAACCCGTACCTCCTTGACTTATAAAAGCAATGGGAGAGCACGTCTGATAAACCCCCGTCACTCCCCCAATCACCTCCCTCAAATACTCCTTCAACGCCGCCGGCTCGTGGTTCAGTATCTCCACCAGCACTTCCAGGGCTGCAACCACGTGCGCCAACCAGGCTGCTTCTTCTTCCTGTTGATTCGACTGGCCGTTGCCGTCGTCGCCGCCCCGGTTGCTCAGCGCTGTAACCAAGAGGCGGATGAGCAGGTCCAGATCATCTTGGTAGACGGTAAACGGACAGTTGCTGACTACGGAAAGGACAGCGACGCGATAGCGCGCCGCGGCATTCGCGTCCTTGTCCGGGGCGGGTTGGGCGGCCTGGAGGAGGGGTTTGGCGAGGTGAGTGTAAGCCCATTGCTTGTAGAAGCGCTTGAGGTGGGCGTGGTTGGCTGGGGTGAGGAGCGGGTTTTCTTTGACGATGAGGCCGAGGGACTGGGCGAGGATCTTGCCGTTGGGGTGGGTGCTTGCGGCAGCTTGGTGAAGGGTCGGGATAAGGGCGAGGACGCGCTTGTCTTGGCGGGCTGCAGCACCGTCCAGGACGTTCATGGCAATGGTATTGTAGGCGTGGAAGGTGGCCGGGTCCATTGCTGATGAGGCGGCGACGGCTTCCGTCAACCAGTTGGCCCAGAAGTCAAGCACACGCTTCATTACTGAAGAGTCAGGGTCCGAGGTTGGTGGCTTCCCGTTGTACTTGTTGGCGAGTATCGCTCCGATAGCCGCTCGGATGTCGCTTTCGCGCGAGGGGGAACGGCCGAAGCTGGAGGTATCACACATGAACCTTTCCGCCTCGCCGCCTGGTGTGTACTGTTAAACACTGGTCAGTACAGCATGGCGACAACTGAGGAGAATGACGTACCAAACCCTCCAGTGCACCTGGCCGCAGTCCTTGGAGTATGCCCAGCGTTAACAGTTTTGCCAACAATCCTGATAATCGGGACTGCACCGACTGTTCCTCCAATCTCCCGAAGAAACTAAAGGCTTCTTGGGCCAAGTTGCAAGACACCTGAAGCTTCTCATCCAGACTCCGTACCACCAGCGCTGCCATCTGCGACAATTGGACGAGGGCTCGCTCTCCCCATGGTCCTGGCGGACCGAATGCTGCAGATCGGTAGAGGTGCCTCACAATCAGGAGGCCGAGCTTCAGGAACCGGTGATAAACCTCGGCACCATACTGCTGTGATGTGGACAGTAGCGAGTCTGGCCCGTCATTACCATGCTGTATTTGCGACGGCCAGTCTTCTGGAAATTGCTGGAATTCCTGCAGCCATTTTTGATCATCGGAAAAAGGGGAAGCAAGTGCTTCCTTCCCGTGTTTCGCTTCGCAGGCGTCTCGAAACCAGATGATGGAGGCATGAAGTGACGAGACGACGTGAGCATTCGCAGACGGACCTTCTTCCGTGTCAACCTCGGAGGATGTGGCTTGGGACGAGAGAGGAAAGAGTTCCAGAAGATTCGTGGTCAGTGTGATAAAGTGTTGAAGTGTTGACGGCTGCTTCTGGGTTGGCATGTCAGTCGCAATATTCGAGGGGATCTCGGAGCAGCCGATAAAGGTGAAGCGAGACAAGAGATCCTTGAGAGCGTTCAGTGAATACTCCGAGGGGCTGACCCAGTTGCGCTTCTTGATCTCTGCCTTGACCCGTGCGGCGAGCTCTGCATAGCCGTCCGTGTAGTTCATGACAATGGTACGAAGGGCCAGCACTGCCTCATCTTCCAGAGCACTGTCCTCAGACTGCTTGTCATTCGAGCTCAGAGTCAGACCCTTTGTGATGGTTACCGTCAAAAGAGAGCAAATCTCGGAGCAGATTGAAGCAGAACATAGGAGGGCAAGCGTCCCGTCGGCCAGTAACACCGGCTGGCTGACGAGTAGGGCAAGGCCCTGAATAACCTGTTTGAGGACGTCCCTCTCCTCAGAGACGGGCTCCGTGGCCTTGGTTGTCCATATCGGCAAATACACGTCGTGGAACAACATGTCAAGATGGGCCCGGGTCTCTGTCGCCAGCCCTTGTACATCGTCTGGGTGCCCTTGCTTCCTGTCCCTAAACAACTCGATCCGAGTTTTCAGAACAGAATTAAGGAGTAGCAGCAAATCTTTCGTGTGGGCGGGTGATTTCGGCTGGCGGAGATTCTGACGGATGGTGTCGATAAAACTGGCGTTGTAGAGCAAGTAGGCCCGGATGTTGGAGCCTATGACGGTCATCAACAGCAGCCCAGCCTGCTTTGTGTAGGTCGGGTTGGGAAGGTCGTCCCGGCAGTCCCTGGAAACTAAATCGACGTAACTACTAAGCAAGGAGACGTCGAGCTTGTTGGTTGCTGTTCCATCTAGCCTCCGAGCGATGGCCCGAAGCACATTCAGCGTCGCGTCGATCGTCTCCTTCACCTCGCCATTCCGTACTTCGTACTTGAGCGAGTTCCAGATCTTTCCAAGATGCGGGACGACGTTTGCTTGTGGATTTTCATACCGCTCGATGCAAGCCTGGATAGTTTTGAGAATGTCCAACTAGTCGAAGTCAGCGTCGAGATTTAGTCGCCAGTGAGGTTTTCGAGCGGGATGGTGCCAAACTCACCTTGACTGCCACGGTAACTGCATCCCCTTGATCGAGCTTCTGGATGAGGAATGGGAAGGCGTGGCTGGCGACTCGCTGGTGTGCTGAGAAACAGCCCCGCACAGCTTCCTTGAGGTCCTCGGCGGTTATGCCTATTGGGGTGGCGGAGCTACGCAGAGAGATGGGGAAGTAGGCAGAGAAGACCTTGAAAATCTCCTCGGTCACTTCAGGAGAAGGGTCGAAATCTGTAAGCAGGAGGGCCAAAATGCTGAACCACACCATGAGGTTCCTCGGGTCTCTCTCGTTCTGACACAACTGGAGGAGATCGATAACAAAGCCGCTGGATGGGCCGTATTTAAGTCTCAGTTCGCTGCTGACGGCTGGGTCCTGGACGAGGCTGAGGAAGAGCTCGTAGATCTCCAAGCGGGTGACTGCGGTTTGTAACCGGAAATCCTCTTTGATCTTGCAGACGTCCTCGAGGATCTTGACTCCCATGTCCGGTTTGAAAGCCTTCATGGCATAGAGCCGGCGGAGAGCCTTTGCAGAAGCCGTGATGCCCGCCTTGTGGTCGTACGAGAACATGGCTCCAAAGAAGCCAATGAGCCGTAGGACTGTGGTCCATCAGTGATTCGCTCAAGGAGAGGAGATATGGTCAGTAAAAGTTACCTTGGTCTGACTTTAGTATGCTTTTGTTGAGAGCCTCCAGTGTTCCGGCGAGGAAGCCCAAAGCTGGCAACCAGGGGAGACTAAGTCAGCATCTGGTCAGCTCCTGAACGGGAGAGGTACATGCATACCTTTGGCCCGGGCAATGATATTTCCGCTGCCGCCCTCGTCCCCATCCTCCATCTCGTCGTCATCGGCATGTGTTGGAGTCATCCATTGTTGCACCGAAGCCGCCCAGTTTCCCACTACTGTGCTGCTGGCGCGGGAACTCTCGATTTCTGGAATACAGATCAGCTTAGGTTTCTTTGAATTTGCCGACAGATTTTCTTGCCCTTTGCTGCTTTCTTGACGATTTCTAACTGAGCAATCTCATCGTCTGAGAGAACATACTCCAACGCCCACTGGTTAAACTGAGCCATGGCTTGTCTGGCTTTCAACGAACAGTGCGCTTTTGACCTCTGCCCGTGAGACGCTTCCAGTCCCGACCTTACGCTTAGCCAGCAGTGTCGTCTTGGATGCAGAGAACTAGGGTCTTCTCAGAAAATATGCTCGTTTGGTTTGGGTAGTCGTTCAAGTCTACATTAAGCATCTCAGATGCATGCACGAGTCTCTGAGTGAATGGTTGCACTTGCGCCGTTATCGCCCTCTGCCCCACGCTTGTCCTCGGCAGTAACCAAGGCGGTAAGGAGAAATATGACGCTATCGCTGAGCTGAAGAGCCCTGAGCAGGGAACGCTAAACTGTAAGTGGTAAGAGGGGTAGATCGGTATGTTGCCAATTCTTACCAAACTTTTTCTCGCCAGGAGGAGTGTACCAGGGTTGCCAGTTCTGGGAGCCGCCATGTACATCCCGATCGGAACCAGAGATTCAAATCTCTCAAGTGCGGTGTCTCATGAAAGTCTGGGCCATTGTCTTATGAAGGACAAGGTTTCACACGATCTAGTATCTCACTCCTTGGTTACCCTAAAACGTTTTACTAGTCCATCGGCAGCTTGACTTGTTAGTGGGTTTCGCGGGGTAAGCTGCTTCCATCACTGTTGCTCACTTTGCAATCATCTGAGGTTGTCTGGGCTGGTGTTGAGCCACAGCAGCGGGTCGCTGTTCACTTGCACACCTGCTTATTCACTTGTTTCTCTCATCTTATTATGATCCAAGACTTCCAAATACACACAAAGAACAGTGATCAACTTCAGGGCACATGGCTTGCCAAGAGCAACCGCTAATACACCATTAGACAGCCCCGTGTTGCAACGTTCATAAGCCCTCAGCATGGCCTCGCAGGAGGTGCCCAAGACCTGCAAGGTCATCCTCGCCGACACAATAGCCAAGAAGCTGCTGGCTGAGGTCAAGGAAACGCTGGCCACCATCCAGGGCGCTGACGCCCGCAAGCCCACCTTGGTTGCATTCCTGGCAAACGATGACCCGGCCGCCGGGCAGTATGCCGACTGGTCCAAGAAGACATGCGAGGAGAAGTGAGTGAGAAATTCTCTCTCACATATCAAAGGTTATGAGCATCTCTCTCTGACACCCTCACAGCGACTTCAACTTTGACCTCCGCAAGGTCGATAAGGAGGACCTTGAAGAGGCCGTCTTGGCCGCCAACCAGGACGATGCCGTGGACGGCATCCTGGTCTACTATCCCATCTGGCGCAACAACCAGCAGCAGGACCGCTACATCCAAGAGACGGTCGCCCTCTCCAAGGACGTCGAAGGTCTCTGTCACACCCATCTCTTCAACATGTACCACAACGTGCGCTTCCTCGACCCGCCCACGAACCAGAAGAAGTCGATCCTTCCCTGCACGCCGCTGGCCATCGTGAAGGCTCTTGAACACCTGCAGATCTACAACCCCATCCTGGCCTACGGAAACCGCCTGTTTGGCAAGACCATCACCGTCATCAACCGCAGCGAGGTCAACGGCCGCCCGCTGGCCGCCCTGCTGGCCAACGACGGCGCCACCGTCTACAGCGTCGATATCACGGGAGTGCAGCTCTTCACCCGCGGCAGCGGCATCCGCGCCCCACGCCACCAGGTCCACGACAAGGAGGGCTGGCAACTCAAGGACGTGCTGCCGTTGAGCGACGTTGTCATCTCGGGCGTGCCCTCCGAGGACTTCAAGGTGCCCACCGAGCTGATCCGCGACGGCGCCGTGTGCATCAACTTCTCGAGCTACCGCAACTTTGACGGGACCGCCGTCAAGGAGAAGGCCAGCATCTATGTGCCCAGCACCGGCAAGGTGACCATTGCCGTGTTGCTCCGGAACCTGGTGGTGCGTATACCTGTGCAATGGTGTAATTTGCTCTGGTGTACTGACATAATGCAGCGCCTCATTGCCAACCGTCAGCCTCCTGAGGGGTCATCGGATGCTGCCCGAAAAGCACGGAACGAGGCATTCAAAGATGATTGATATACAGCTGGATTTCCGCCAAATTTCTCGCATATGTTGCATTTAGACGCCGTGAGTTGGAAGAGGGTCAGGAAACAGACGGCCATTGCACCCAGAAATACGGGAGGAAGCCGCCACGATGGAGGTGTTCCCAGTTGCGTAAAGTTCAGGGACTGGACAGAAAAGTGACCAAAACAAGAGGTTTCTCAAAAGCAAAGCTCATTTCCGATCGTCCTGGATCAAGTACTAGATTCCACAAAGCCGATATATGTTATACACCAAAGCCGTACCTGGGGTATCAAACCAACTCCCGTAACCGAAGTCAAAAAACCCCGTGTTTCCCCCAGACGCCGATCACCAGAGTAAACGCTCACACCATCTCGCAAGACCAGCCAGACTGCCCTCTTCTGACACCACACCGACCCTTTCCATGGGTATCTTCTCTCGCAGTATGAACTTGAGAGAGGCCTTTTGGCCCCGTTGACTCCATGTTCCAAGCGCTGTCAAGAGCACTCGGGTTGGTATAACATTACCAATTACTCCTCGATTTTCCACCTTTACCGCATCGCCCCGACATCACCTCTTGAAACATCGTGCCAAAGACGATGTCGACTCGCCCACCCCTTGGTCCCCTCTGGACCAGAAACCAATCCTCGTGCCGAAAAGAGACAAAGTTCTGCAACGTCACCCCTGAAAGACACACGCCGAGGGAAAACAGCAATGAAGACACCACTGGCCGACCTCCACATACCATACCAGACCAGCACAAAGAGATACCAACCACCAGGAATAGGTATTAGGCTTTGATCCGCCCACGGCCAGCATGGCGAAACCATCCCTCTCCTACTAAAATGATCACCCCTCCAAATCCCCCTCAATCCCCTCCAGCGCCCGTCTCGCGGCATCGATCCGGCGCCGATACATCCTGCTCTCGGCGCTCGCCCTCCCATTCTCCGTCAGCCCCAGCACACACCTTCCCAAGCTTGCCACCACCCTCTCGACGAGGTACCTGTCCTCTCTCAGCAGCGCCTCGAGTGGGTGAGCGGCGCCGTTGAGGCCGCCGATTCTGTTCCCCGCGCCATCACCGTTGGTAGCGGCATCCCCTTCGGGTTCACTGCCACTCCGCGCATCGTGTGCCGCGGCCATATCACTCATGAGCATGCTGGCGATGGTATTCAGCTCGCTGTCACGACGGGTATCCCGCTCCTGGGCGTGATCGGGCGAGTCGCGCGGGGTGAGAACGCCGGTAGTGCTGTGTGCCTTTCTCGGGTACGGCTTGTTGACGAGCGGAAAGCTGCGGTTCGTGCCGACCGAGTCAAACGAGGCGATGGATGGCCGGTGGAGGGCCGAGGACATGGGGCGGTGGATGACCGAAGAGCGGCGGGTTGTCGAATGAGAGGACTTGCTGACGGTGTGGTTCGCTGGGGACCCGGAGACAGAAGATTCCTCGGCGATCGGGGAGATGGAGCCGTCGCTGTCGCGGGTGGCAGTGTTGGATGGTGTAGGATAGGCGGACGGTGGGTTGAGCGAAAGGCGCTTGGCTGTGGCCGTACTGCCGGAGCGGTGGCGGTGGCTTTGAGCGGAGGTGGCGCGGGAGGAACTGTCGTGGATGCTGTGGTATTCATCGGGGCTCACGGGGGACTTGAGGGACCGGCCTTCTTGGGCCGTGGCGAATGTGTCAATGGTGGAGATCGAGTTGCTGCTGTTCCGCCTCCCGAGAACCGAAGGTTGCTCAGTGCTGTGCTCGCCGCTGTTCGCTCCGTTGCTGATGGGCCCGCGGGTTGTCTCAACCGAGTCCTCCGAGGAAAAACTTTCTGTGCTCGAGCGCCGTGTCAAGCTCATGGTGCCCATGGCGCTGTGCAGGAAAAAGTGCTCGTAGTCGAATGCATCCTCGCGGTCTTCGTGCGAGATTTGGTATTGAACCGTGTCGTGGTAGAGGGATTCCCCGCTCTCGCTCATGCGGTCGGCGTCATCTACATTCTGATGGCCCTCCTGTTCTTCATTCATCTCGTCGTTCTCCGTGTCCAAGTCAGAGACGTCGTTATTGACGTGGTTGGTCTCAGCAACTGGAGTCGAAGGAGAGGGCTTGGGCTCGGCGACGTGCTCAGTGTCCACCCCAGTCTCCGCGTCAGCGTACTCGGTGTCTTCCCCTTCGGCATGATCGTCCCTGTGGTGTGCAAACTCCTTCGCATCGCCATCCACGCTCGACACTTCGCCATTCCAAGGATTGCGACCGGGCAGGCTGCCCGCACTAATCTGTGAAGCCCTGTTCGACGGAGGCTCCGTATACCACTGGTCGAGTTGTGAATGGGTGAAGGGACTGGGAGTTCGGAGGCTTTGCAGACTCCGCCTTTTCATGCTGTCAACGCGAGCTTGCTCCCTGAGACTGGAGATCTTGCCCTTTAAGTCCCTCATCTGATCCTTGATATCTCGCATCTGGGCTGCAGAGGATGACCTCTGGGGATTCCTGACACTGGTATCGCTGTGAAAGGAACCAAACGTTGGACTGAGGAACGCTTGAATCCTCGCATTTTGGCTTGCGCTGTCTGCTTCGCCAAGCCGGGCAACTTCGTCCTCGGTGAGTTGTTTTGGGCCGGTTTCCCGGGCTGAGTTGGCCTTGTGGACGGTCCGGTCGTCTGGGTTTCCCTGACTGTAATCTGCGCTCTTTGAGGCCGTCAATGGCTGTCTGTAACCGCCAGCAGCTCCAAGTGCGCTCTGCGACCTTGGCATGGACACTCGATATGGCAGCCCATTCCGCATGGCAATCTCGCTAGACATTCGCGTGTGGACAGCGTCCGGGGAAGGGGAGGAGGGGTCTCCATCACGCGAATACATGGCCGTGGAAGCTCGCTGGAAGGGCGGAGAAGGTGTTGATCCGTCGGATTCATGCGATGAAGTGTAGTGCAACGAACTGCGCGCCCGAGTTAAGTTGCCCTCCATCGTCTGACCAGAATTAGCAAATAATGCATCTCGGGTAATAGTTCCGCACCTACCGTCAACCTCCTCTTCGCGTTCGCAAGAATCTCCTCGGCACGCCGACTAAGGGAAGACGTCGAGTACGTAGACAATCGATCGATATTCTCCACCTTCGCAACCCCTAGCCTCGCAGGCTCAACGGCCGCCGTTCCCTCCACATACGACGAAGCCATGCTCTCTTCGTCGTCTCCCTGAAACACACTGTCGCCGACGCTCACCGAGTCGTCAAAGTCGGCAAAGACAGCCGCATGGTCCGTCGTGATGGTGCTGTTGCTCTCGATGCTCGACCGGTGTTCGCGTTTGGTCTTCAAACTCTGCATAGACTTTTTTTTCATCATGCCTGCCGCGCCCATGGTGGGGGAAGACCTGAGCGCTGCCTCACTTCCGCTCCCTCGCTTGGGGGACGCCGGTCTCCGTATGGCGGCCTTGGTGCGCGCTGCCGTTGGCCCGCCGATCGTGCTCTCGACCTCGGTGACCTCCCCAATGTCCGACAGCATGGTACCGTTCCCATAGATGATGGGCGTGGTGGGCGTGATGGGACCGGCGGCGCCATACGGGCCCGGCCCGGCCAGGCCAGTTGCGACAAACATGTGATGCATATTGGAGGACGACGCAGACATGTGCGCGTTCTTCCACATCATGTCAGCACGATCGAGATCCGGGTCGGGGGAGTCGCTTCTCTCGTAGTCTGGAAGGATCATATCGGGGTTCGTCAAGGTGGGAGAAGCCGGGAGCGGGCCCAGCTGCTGTTGGTGTCCATTGCGGTAGTCTGCGTTTGCCGCTTCCATGGCTGCCATGGCGGTGGTGTTTGTGGCCCTGGTAAGCACCGAACGTTGGGCAGCGTCGGTGGGAGCGGATTGGAAACGGAGAGATGGCGGGCCCAATGGCCTCGAGGCCGTCTGTACTCCTGGCCGAGAACACGCGGGTACGTGCGTTTGTTGAATGACAGAAGTGGAAGTTGTGTTTCCCGACGGCGAGGTGCAATGCGCCTGCAGAACAACCAGAGACCGGATATGAGGAAGCGAGCGCGAGTGGCGTTAAAGAGCCGTAGCGACCGCAATCAACCGTGGGATCGAACCCTGATATCTCCGTTAAGTCACGAATTCTGCCTGGTAAGCCACAGTGGTGCTCTGAATCGATTCCGTCACAATTGTTCGAGTCTCAAGCCGTTGTTCCAAGACAGTTTGGTGCGTATGCGAAGTTTCTTAGGTTGTCGCTCGTCTCGAGTTGCCGCCACAATGTGCTGGGCAAACGACGAGGGGAAAAAATGAGTGTCACGGATTGTATGGTCAGCAAAGAAATTGCAATTCGGGACCCTGGAGCGCGTCGCGAGCTAACTGTCCATATTCCGTAGTAATACACGTAGAAAGGTTGGAAATTGCCGGGCCGGGGGTGAGCTTTCACTGCCAGGTGTGGGGAGACGGAAGGACCCACCAAGCGCCGTGCAGGGTGGTTTTTGCCAACTCAGATGCTGATCGATCGCGCCCCTTTCTCGTCAATTTTGAACTCCAGGAGCGGTGTTCCCGCCGCCAGACTCGGTAGTTGGCAGGCTCGAGGCTGCTTTTGTCGTTGGAGACACGTTGAGTCAAAGCTGATGATCAGTTCGTTTCTGGTTCCCAATTCAACGGCAAACCAAACGGAACAGCTGCAGCGGCAGGGGCAGGTCGGGACAATCAGCCGAGCGGCTTCGGCACGGGCCTCAATTCTGAACGCTAGGGATGGGCCGGGTCTTGACTTCAGACGATGTCCGACGACGTCAAACTTCTTCTCTGTCTCCTGCTTCTCACATGAATACCATCTCAAATCCGGATGGAAGTCCGGCAATGCAGGGAAATCTCAGGACCTCGCTGAGGTAAGGAAACCGAGTACCCACGCACGAGAAGCCACCCCGCACTCTCCGTTGTGGTCTGCAGTCTCAACAGTTGGGACAAGCATTTCGGCGCCTAAGAAAGCAACTCTGCTTCACTGAGACATGTCATTAAAGAAGTGTCAGGCGTATACAGCTCCATCAGGTTAAACGGGTCCGAGACTGGATCAACCGCTGTCTTCCATCACAACCCTGCCACCGATGTACGATGTCGGGTGCAAGATGGAAGCAGGTCTAGGAACGGGATTGAGTAATGTACTCCGTAGGGTGGAACATCAGATTCAGCTTTGTGAGCAAAGAGAAGATGTACGGATACGCAGGACTTGCTGTTCCCATAAACCCACACAACATTGTAGCCTCGTCTCAAACCTGCCAGGCGATATATTCACAACTTCGCCAGGCGGCACATAACAGAGACACGTCAATCAGCGCTTTGATATTCGTGATTTGGACCGTGCGAGGAGCATCGCTGCTATCTCGCGAACCGCATACGACAAACCCACTTCTTCCATCGTCCTCATCTCCAAGGGTCTTAAAGACCCAACTCCGCCTACAAAGGTCTCCCTCTCTTTCCTGCCAAGCCAAAAAGACTGTATCGACGTCTAATGATTCAGGAAAAGAAAAGATGTTGAAGTTCTTTTGTTTTCCCCGTAACGCCGATGTCTTGTGCCCTCTTATGCCGTTTCCCCATGGGGTATCGCAAATAAACTCAGGCGCCCTCTTGGCTCATGCATTGTCTTTGTTGAAAGACGCCTACCGACCATAAACCTCTCCTGTCCCGATCTGGTGGAAGACTTTGATATTCGTGAGGAGCAAAAGACTCCGGGAGACGTACTTCCGCCGTTGAAAAGCAAGAAAAAACAAGGGAAGCCGCACTGGCACGTATCGGCTTTGTCTCCCTGACCTGACACCACGCCACCAACGTTTTACCCAGTAACCCATAAAAGACCTAAGCAAAACGTGAAACGACAGGGATATAAGTCTATCCGCCCACCCAGGTTTGTTGAAGACCGTACGCCGATAATGCTATCCATCCATATGCCATAAAACCATGAAACAAGAGATTAGAAATCGTCCGAGGACGAGCGAGACAATATCAGCAGAGAGAAGTTGAATCTTCTGCGACATTGCATCTCACTTAGAACTTGAGGGCCTTGGGCTTCTCCCAGCTGAAGTTCTGGTTGGTGCCGAAGTGGCCGTTCTTGGCAGTCTGGAGGTAGATGGGCTTGGCCAGATCCAGCTCTTTGACAATGACGCCAGGCCGCAGGTCGAAGTTGTCGCGGATGATCTTGACGAGCTCGTCCGACGTCTTCTCCGAAGTGCCGTACGTGTCGACGTAGATCGAGAGAGGCTCAGCAACACCGATGGCGTACGAGAGCTGGACGAGAGCACGGCGAGCGAGACCGGCAGCAACGAGGGACTTGGCGATCCAACGGCCGACGTAAGCGGCGGAACGGTCAACTTTGGAGAAGTCCTTGCCGGAGAAGGCACCGCCACCGTGGGCGCCCCAGCCACCGTACGTGTCGACGATAATTTTGCGGCCAGTCAGACCGGCGTCACCCTGGGGCCCACCAATGATGAAGAGGCCAGAGGGTTGAATCTGGTTCTTATCAGTACAACGCCATTCAGGTGTTCGCAGACATGGATCCTCACGTGGTAGATAGTCCGGTCATCCAGGTACTTGGCAGGGATGGTGGTCTTAATGATCTTCTCCAGAATCTCCTTGCGCAGCTGCTCAGTAGTGATATCCGCAGAGTGCTGGGCAGAGACGACGACGGTGTCGACACGGAGGGGAACAACTGCACCGTTGTCGTGCTTGTACTCAATGGTAACCTGGGTCTTGGTGTCGGGGCGGAGCCAGGGAAGGGTGCCATCGCGGCGAGCAGCAGCCATAGCGGCGTTGAGTTTGTGAGCAAAGAGGAGGGTGAGGGGGAACAGCTCAGGGGTCTCATCGGTTGCATAACCGAACATGATACCCTGGTCACCAGCACCAAGGTTCTCAAGGCGGTCGTCCAGGTGCAAACCCTGCGCGATATCCGGGGATTGCTCCTCAATGGCGACAAGCAGGTTGAGGGTCTTGTAGTCGAATCCCTTGGAGGAGTCGTCGTAGCCAATGTCCTTGACGGCTTGGCGGACAACCTTCTGGTAGTCGAGCTTGGCCTTGGTGGTGATCTCGCCGAAAACCATGATCATACCGGTCTTGGTGGCCGTCTCGCAAGCGACCTTGGATAAGGGGTCCTCGGCCAAGCAGGCATCGAGGATAGCATCCGAGACCTGATCGGCAATCTTGTCGGGGTGACCCTCACCGACGGACTCGGACTGTCAAGGCGGTCAGCGCTGACCATGCGCGATTGCGGCGCTGTCAGGACTTACGGTAAAGAGGAAGGTGCCCTCGTTGTAATGCTTCCACCCGCTCACGCCATCGCCGTTGCTACCGTTGACGCCGTTGGCAGTCATTGTATGATCTATGAGAGGGAGAGAACCAGGGATGGGTTAGCGGTCGCTTCGGGTATAAAACTCTGCCTGGGTACGCTTGAGGGATAGCGGGAGGGGAACCTCAGCAGGCGTGTCGCTTCCATGAGGGAGAGCACCAGACAGTCCGATCTAATCGAGAATGACAGGGACAGCTGTTCTGGAAGCGATACTGATCGCCTCAGTTGTCCTTCCTCACCAAGCTTCGTCGATGAATTGCAAGAAGCTGGCCTTCTCAGAGGTCAAGACGGGGATATCAGGCGGGATTACGACTCTCAGAACAAAATCATCGAGGTTCGTTCAAACTCACCTTTAGTTTTAGTGAAAGAAACGGAAGTAGCAAAGCAGCCGGTTAAATATAGCGGAGACAAGAGGGTGAGGGCAGATAATTTGCGCGCGAGAGAGAGATGGGGAAGCAAAAGGCTCCTGGGGATGTGAGAGTATTTGAGGAATTTGGCAAGGTCCGGTCCCTGAGAAACAGAAAATCGCCGAGCGTCGGCCATTCCATTTTAACCCGCGCAAGGATTGCGAATGGCGGGACAGCGGGGTACCAGCACACAAAGAGCCCTCCCGACTACACAAAATCTGACGAGCTACCGAGTCGGGGATTTTTGATCAAGCTGTTAGCCGAGGGAACCCGTGCTGGTGAGATGCAACCAATGACGGTGTTGGTTGAAGTGACCGCAAGACGCTCCATGCGGGCACAAAGGTGCCCTCGAACATTTTCACTCCGGAGACACGCCCATATCCATGGGTCGTTTTGTGCCCCTCACTCCAGGGCTGATGGTTGACTTATTTTGTAGCAGGAGACACTTTTGCATTTGCCGGGTGGTATCGGATACTTCAGGGTGTGATTGCGCCATTACTGCCCCTCACCGCATGCCCTCCATGCCATTGATGTTGCCCCACTGAGGGGCAGAGATGTCGAGAAAAGAGGAAAGCCACGTTTGGCCGCGGCTGGTTGCGAGTCTTGCGACATTCGCTCCTCTGGCAATTTGCTAGTGGGAGCTGATGATGAGCTACCCGACCTGGGATGTTGACAGAATCGGCACAGTGACTTTGAATAGTTTGGGTCAGCTACAATCAGGTATCAAGTCGTTGAACACCGGTACCGTATTTACCTCCCTCACTCTCTGTGATATGGGCCCCAAGTTCCCTTTACATATGAACAGTGAAAGCATTGGAAATAAGATGGTTAAGGAGTAACAGATGGATCTGTATTATCACGTGGCTGAGCCCACTCACTGGTGGGTATATCTTGCAGCCACTCCGCAGCCCTCTGAGCTCAGCTCTTTTCAGATCTGGAAATTATCTTAACCATCCTCTTCCTTATTGGGCTTGGCACTCACTGCCATAACCCTTGTACAATACCGTATCGTTACATTTCGAAGGCAAGTGGTATCCACTCTTTTATCACCGCGGTTTTAGCGGCCCTGTTGTCGCACCTCCTTGGTTGCAACCACGCCCTGCATCCTCGACAATTGGGTCGCCAATCTCTGCAATTCCTAACCATGAGTAAATACGGGGTTATGGTGATGGGCCCCGCGGGGGTGGGCAAGGTATGACGGTTTCCAGATTCCTACCCTTCAAACCCCCCCTCTCCGCGGATACTAACCGTGCCTTGGCTCTAGTCCACCTTCTGCGCAAGCCTCATCACACACCTCCGGTTGAACCGACGATCCGCCTTTTACGTAAACCTCGACCCGGCCGCCGAGCAGTTCGAGCACCAGCCAGACCTCGACATCAAGGACTTGATATCGCTCGAGGATGTGATGGACGAACTGAAGCTCGGCCCCAATGGGGGGCTGATCTACTGCTTCGAGTTCCTCATGGAGAACCTCGACTTCCTCACAGCAGCGCTCGACTCGCTGACCGAGGAATATCTCATCATCTTCGACATGCCCGGACAGATTGAGCTCTACACGCACATCCCCGTCCTCCCGACACTGGTCAAGTTCTTGACTCAGCCCGGCGCCCTCGACATCCGGCTGTGCGCCGCGTATCTGCTGGAGGCACAGTTCGTCATGGACCGCGCCAAGTACTTTGCCGGGTCACTCAGCGCCATGAGCGCCATGATCATGCTCGAGGTGCCGCACCTCAACATCTTGAGCAAGATGGACCTGGTCAAGGA
This sequence comes from Parathielavia appendiculata, assembly GCF_033297405.1. Taxonomy (NCBI): domain Eukaryota; kingdom Fungi; phylum Ascomycota; class Sordariomycetes; order Sordariales; family Chaetomiaceae; genus Parathielavia; species Parathielavia appendiculata. The sequence goes on from NW_026944221.1 coordinate 1,505,248, forward strand.
CCAGATGCGCAAAAAGGACTTCAAGCGCTTCATCACGCCCGACACCACGCTCCTGGACGACGACCCAACGGACATTGCGCGAAGAAAGGCGGGCGTCCAGGTGGATGTGCACAGCTCAGATCCAAAGGACAAGGACGCCCTCATGTCGGGCGCTACGTTCAAAAAGCTCAATGCTGCCGTGGCCGGTTTGCTCGAAAGCTTCAGCATGGTCAGCTATCTCAAGCTCGACTCCACCGACGAGGACAGCGTGCAGGCGATCCTAAGCTACATTGATGATGTTATTCAGTACCACGAGGCGCAGGAGCCGAAGGAGCTGCCGGAGGAGGAGTATGAGGAAGAATGAACATCAGACAGGTTTATGGTTTACAGTTTGGGTAAATGGTGCAATCTGTGGCATTGCTAAGTCAGGTCAGGTGGTGTTTTGCATAGCGACGGCGTCTGGATGGATTCAAAAGTGGCTGGGTTCAATGATGTTCTCCAGAATTATTCAATAGACAGACCAAGCTCAACAGGCTCTACGCAGGTGCCACTCATCAAGTGTCCAAGTGTACTCCGTACACACCATCCATACTCTTAACGCCATACCGCCCATACCAAGCATATTCCCACCAATCCATGCTACACCAATCTTACACATCACCGGCTTCATCCCATATTCTACCTCTGCCGTGCCTGCCGATGTCCCCCATACCCCCCATATGCCCCTCGACTTTGCTGTGCTTGCGCCTGCGCCGCTTGCGCCCTCTGATACTCCTCCCACCAGACCGAGACCACGCCCGCCATCCACCCTCCAACCTGACTCCCCACGACCACCGCATCCCGAATCGTCCTCTCCACGCCCCTCTGCCAAACTATAGACGCCGCTACCCCGATCACAGCGTAGAACATCAATCGGAACGCGAGGCGCGTCCAGAAGAGCATGATGCGCTTGACGATGCTCAGAATCTGCAGGATCAGCACCGCAATGAGAAGCGTAGCGGTCGCTGCGACGATGGTCGGGGAGTTGGAGAGGAATGCCGCGAGGTAGTCGAGGAGCGGGGTGAGGAGCGAGAGCATTTCCGCGGCGAGGGCCGTCAGGCTGCGGCGGAGGTTGTGGAGCGGGCTGGACGGGTTGAGGAGGTAGGTTTGGAGAGTCGTGAGGGTTCCTGGGGGGAGGAAGTCTATGAATTTGGGTTCGGGATTTGGTTAGTCTGATGTCTCTTCGTTGGTGGCGAATGTCGGGAACGGAAATGGGGAGTTGGGGGTGGGAAGAGGCGGGCGTACCGTGTACGAAATCAAAAGCCCTGTGCAGTGGGTCGTCCATTGTTTGCATACACGCAGTGAATTGCGCTGTTCAGTAGTGGGAGATTATTTGGCTGCTGTCCTAAGTGTCTTCGAGGAGATTGTTTGGTTTCGAAGAGATTACGTGGGGCAACTTGGGAAAGCGCAGCACGACGAAGACGGCTGCCAGTCAAAGCCTGGAGGTCTTTGTGGCCTGTATCGCGACGTCGAGAAGGGTGTAGTCGCAATGGGAAGCGATGGTAATTCTGTCCCTCCTTGTTGACGGATCTGCGGTGCTGTAGAAAGGTGGCCTGAAGTTAGCTGGCTCACCGTTCCTTGTAGTGGGCAATCTAGGTTCGTCAGTGTACGAATTACAAATATTTACAAAGGTACGGGTCGCTAGAAAAGTGGGGCATTTCACGACGGAAGCTGTCGACGGTCGAACAGGTGAATGCATGCTATAATCCAGGCTACTAACTCGAAAGGCTTTTCCAAATTCTCTCTCGATGCGTCGTTAAGCGTTTGGTGATATAGGGCCCATGTCCATAGTAAAAAGCTGCATCCAGAGACGCTCATGTTCAACCAGCAAATGAAGCTGACCGTCTCAAAACCCTAACTATGACAGACTCTGAGATCCACGTCTCAATGTCGAAAGCCCCCCAGTTTCCCATGGCATCTCCCTTGCTTCCCCTTGTCTAAGTGCGCCCGTAGGATCCAAGCGCCCCAGTCCGTTGTGGGCGTCGATTCCCGTTCCTTGCTGCTCGGCCAATGTATGGTGGTCTGACTGGCCCGCTCGCGCTGTCTGTCCTTTGCTTCCTCATCCATTTGGTTCCGTTTGTGGCGGTCATTTGATTGTTATTGTCGATGGTCTGGCGGATGACCCAATCCCCTGTCGGTCGACGCCTTTGCTGGAAGCCCGTTTATTGGGCCTTCTCGGTCTTCTTCGCTTTCCTCTCGCGAAACTTGGCAATCTCGACCTCGACGGCTTTGTCCACACGCTTCTTGAGCTCGGGCCGGTAGCCCACCATGAACAACAGCTCGAGCCACACGAACAGCGGCGCCAGGAAGAAAGCCTGGAAGGGGTTGTCGAGCAGCGCAGGGGCCCTCCCCTCAAACTTGCCGTGGCCAACAAACTGGGCGATCCAGGAAATGAAGTTCACCGCGATGGCGATCCTGTTTGCACCGGCGACGTCCTGCAGCCGGAGATAGTTGGTACCCGCAGTGGCACCGAGACACATGACGGCCAGGGCGCCTCCGGCGACGGGCTCAAGAAGGAGGTACAAACTGCCCCATATCAATGCGGCAAAAGTCGCCAGATTTGGCTCCAGATACGGTATCTGGATCCACGAGGGTAGTATGAAGAATGGCCCATAGTTGGACAACTGGGACTGGGTTAAGAACAAATGCCGGCTAGAGTCAAGATGGGTGGGGGTGCATACAAGCTCCAAGAAGGATAATACAATTAGAGGCACACAAACGATGTGGATGATTACGTTGACGGAGTTATGATGATAAACACCATACTAAGATCCATAGTTAGCAACGTACACATGTTTGCTGCATGCAAACTCGGGCAAGGCATGGGGGACTCACAAAGGTGAGCTGCTTTTCGAGGTCAAGAGACATGGCGAGCTAGCGGAACGTGTCAACTGGTGTAAGGTAAGTTGCCGAAACTAAGTTAAGGTGCAGGTCTGCAGGACAGGAATGGCCCTGGTTCCAGTCTGACACCCTTTCAAGTCCCGCAATCCAGCACAAGCCAGCGCGTCAACAGGACAGGGACTAGTGTCCGAAAGGATGTATGGCGTGGTCAATGAAACCTGGAAAGTATGGCAACAGCAGAGTTCGATTATGAATGGCAAGGACAGCTGAAAGAAAGGGATATCCGGTGAGGGTTGGCTCTGTGTACCGATTCCGCCCACTTGGCAACGGCTAAAACTTTGCCTCGGATTTAACTAGGGGGTCCCTTCCCCACGGGGAGGTGCCTGGCTTGAGGCTCCTGGAGAGCCAAGAATAGGCAAAACGGTTATCCACAGCGCCTTAAAGTTCAACAGTCATTGTTATCGAGAACTTCTTCCCACTTTTGAAATTGGTTTCCGAAGTTGGAGGTTCGGCCGAAGAGATGCATCTTTGCTTCATCAGGCCCAGACGTGGCACACTCAATCGTCGCGGGCTCGATATGTAAAGCCGCTAGTGGAGCGTGCGCCGGAAGCTTGAAAACCGCTGGCAATCTGATCAGTTAGGTATCATTTCCGTCACATTTCGCTTTGCTTGCACTACACTGTGCTCCGTACACAAGGCAATGGTAAGGTATCCAGGTGTCCATTTCGCGTCGTTTGGCAGCCTCGGGGACGCCAAGACGAGCCTGGTCCGGCGACATTGACTTCTGCGCACGAACCATAGCTTATTTTCGCAGCGACTGTTCCGGAACCCACTTCAGCCTTTTCATTCTGCATGGTCAGGCAGCCTCGCCTCGCCGAACCAAACCCGGCAACATCGCGTCGGGTTGTTCATCGACACATCCAACACGCAATTGAGTGGGGCGCACCTCGTGCTTCGCATGCTTCCGTTCTGCCTTTCCATTCGAATTGAGGCAAGACGGCAAGCATGTTGGTGTGCTTTCACCTTCGCTTCCTTTCCCCGAGTTTCCAGCCTGGAAATCCCATTTTCTGACGACCCCTCGGACGTGCAACGAAAGCACCTCTCTCTAGCGGTATCACGACGATTCGAGCAGTGCATCGGGCGCCTCGCCAATACGCGCGACAACTCCGACTCTCCTATCCGCCAAGATGTTCTTCCTCCACAACCTCGAACGGCGCGTCACGCTACACCCGTCGTACTTTGGGAGGAACATGCACGAGCTGGTTACAACGAAGCTGGTCAAAGACGTCGAGGGAACATGCGCGGGCGACTACTACATCATCGCCATTATGGACACATTCGATGTCTCCGAAGGTCGCATCCTGCCCGGCAGCGGCCTGGCAGAGTTCACCGTGGGCTATCGCGCCGTGGTCTGGCGACCTTTCAAGGGTGAAGTGGTAGGACACAAGCTTCGCCGGAACCGCACTCCTTGGCTGACGGGACCAGATTGATGCCATCGTGGACACTGTGAACCCTCACGGATTCTTCGCTCAGGCCGGTCCATTGCGCCTCTTTGTCTCATCACATGTTCGTCGCCCCAGAGGCGATCCGATATGTACGACCTGGTCACTGACGGGTAGCACAGTTGATGCCCGACGAAATCCGATACGATGCCAGTGCCACCCCGGCGCAATTCACCAACGATGCTGATATTGTCATCGAGCATGGTACACACGTGCGGGTCAAGATTATCGGCTTGCGAACCGAGGTCGGCGAGATGTGGGCTATTGGCAGCATCAACGGCGATTTCCTCGGGTACGTATCGTCAACCAGACCGGCGTTTGAAGTGTCATACTAACCGGTTGTGCTGCAGATGTCTGCAACCATAGGATTTTGAGACGCGTTGCATGGCTTGTTGATTGGCGAAGATGAGGCAAGTAATATCTGCCGCCTTCCATATTCAGGGCTGGTTGCGAGACACGATATCGTGAGAGGATCTGGCGCTTCTCATGTCCATCGGATTCTCTCAATGTGATATTTGGTATCTACCTATGCACATGCTTCGTCTCTTACTGCCCGCCCGAAATCAACACCACGGTGCCTTTGACTCCCCTCAGATCTGGAACGGTACCAGCGCTGCGCAACGACTTTCGAGTTCCTAGACCCCGGCAGTGGCGGGACTCGTAACCTTGCTTGTATATGACGGGATATCACGATCCGGTTCTTAGTTGTGCTCAGCTCGAAATGACTACCGGGAATCCATCAGCTCAACTTGACCGCTATTATCTGCACCCTTTTTTCAGCGTCGGGAAGTTCTGTGAGGCTTCTCAGGAGCAGGACTACTCACATGAAAACACACCATCCAACCGCGACATTTGCGTCTCATCTGCATGTCAAGAGGGCATGCCGACGAGGGAAAGGCGAGTTGCAACTTGCTCGCAAGTTTGCCAGCTTCCAAGCCCTCGTCAACTCTTGCTCACCGTGGCGTCCTGGGCTGAAGGGCTTCATCCACCCAAGCGAGAGAGCTCCACGGAAATTCAACGATCACCCTTTGCCGGATTTGGATTTAGGTGCATGAATACCAGACCATCATCGATGATCCAAACGGAAGATTTAGGAAGGCTTTGTCTACGTATTGGAGGCTAGCGCTCAGATCATCATCGGGACAGTTTCTCCTGCCAACAGTCAGGCACGAACAGGGGATGCTCTTCGGTTCCTGGGTACCTGACTATCGATCCCTGGACAAACTGTTTCGGTGGAGAGGTCTACTTACCTGAACATTTTGGTTTCAACACATCCATGGCCGTGGGGGTTCACATACGGTGAGAACGAGCGGTCTCTCGAGGGCGGCCACCGTCCCGTGTCTTGATTGCGCAAACCCACTGGATATTCTCCCGCTCACCGCCTCCAACCTTGCCGACCTGTTTACCTAAGCTTCGCTTCCTTCGGTGGTCTCTTGGATGCGCGCCCTCTCCTCGGCAGCGCGTGTCGCATCATTACGTTCCTTATCAGTCCAACATCAGTTCTGGCCAGCCTCAAAGGCTTGCGTGCATATGCAGCAACAAAGCCACTTGGACTGCCCGGTTCCTTCGTCCAACCAGCTCAGGGGATGGCTATAGGAAAAGAAGCATGATCCACACGTGCCAGAGTGTATCGTACATGTACTCCATACATGTGCATGTTATCTCGATAATCCATTCCCCGCTCTCGCACCATCTCGCGAGTCCTGGGAGAGCTTACGCTGACCAAGACCTGATCTCTCCGATCTGCGGACCGACGTCGGCCGACACTGCAGCCGCTGTCACATCCCAGAGCATGTACTATTCTCCCGAATAAGCAGGGGTGTTGGCCTGCCTAGCCATTGGGACAGCTATGGAAGGAGATGAAGGACACAGAGAAGAGCGCCATACACAGGGACGATACGACACACGCATGTTCCACCACAGTGCCCCCGGCACCCTTTCTCACATGCTCTTCGCTCCTGGCACGGTACGGGCCGCGGAGACCAAAAACGACGAACCAGTGCGGTGTAAGGCGGGTGGGAGCGGGAACGGAAAGGGAAACGAGGTCAGGAAAGAAGTGCCCCAATGCAGTTCGGGGTGATCATCCCTGACCGACGAAGCAACGGGCTGGGTCCGGGCAGCTCGGATACACTTCCGGCGGGTCCTGGCTTGGTGTTGGTTGCGGTTTAAGGTGATGATTTTCCGCGTTTCGTTGGTTTGGTCCGGTACCTTCTGACTACCGACTCCACCGAGCGTAATAATGGTCACAAGTTGCCCATCTCTCTCGGTACAGAGGCTTCGCTTCGCTTTAACCTGAATGAACGCCGAACATTCTACGCCGAAAGAGACATACGGTTCGAGCAACAATCCCATACCGTCACATACATCCACTCGTCCCCTTTCCGAATCTTATCTGGGTAGGGTAGCATCTGACACCAGGCTGCCGGGCTCCCAATCTGAACAAGCCGGCAGGATGATGAACTGACAATGCGGCCGCGTCGACAGGCCGGGCCTCCATGCATGTTGCAACGACCCCTGACGCAACCTCAAGTCGCTGTCACTCGACATACTCGTCCAATCCCCGAAACACAAAGACAAAAGAAGATCCGTCACAATGTGGAGCAAACGGGGTGTGTAGCACGAGACTGAACCAATGTCGATGCCAAACTGCCGGCGTCTCTGTTCCAGCACTCCAAACCCAGGGAGCTGGGGTCTGCCGTGTAACCAGTCAAGGTTACGCAAGTCATCGTCAAAAGGGAATCAGCCATGACGGCTGTTTGTGTCATCGAAGCCTCGCAATATACATCGCCAGAGGTACTGCCTGTGGCAGCAAACACCATCGGTGCGGCGCCCCGATCCTGCGGTCAACCGTAAGCCCCTCAAGACAACATGCCCCCCTTACTTTCTTTCCAAGAGCTACCTCCGTCTCTCTCAGCCCAAGCTGCGGTTTTACCCGCCAATCACCGCAACAGCTGCCCTGCAAGACTTGCTGTCTGCTCTTGCGTGCCATACCCCTAGACACACACGCACACGCACCGGCATGTCGTGCCCTGCCGTGTCACTCCGGAGCTGCATGCCTTCAGCTCACACCTGTCCGCGCCAATTGCCCGGGCAAGTCCAGCCGCAGCTGCAGGCTCAAATCTATCCAACCTCAAGACACTCAAGCCCGAACTTTGAGGATCCACCGCCGGCCATGGAAAAGCCATCGAACTATGGCCGCCCTGATCATCCCCGAGAAGAGGACCGCGGCGAGGAACGCCAAGAGGCCGTTGGACCCCTACCGGCGAGAATGGCGGCTGAGACAGGGTTTCCTATCAGAATCCTGTGTACTCGCCTTGTCAGCATTCCATGATCATTTCCCAAGGAAGGTAAAGGGTTGTGAAAGCCGAAGAACAAGGGGGGAGTGAAACTCACGCAATAGAGACGAGACTGTACGCCGACCCGAGCCAAGTCCCCATGTGCTCGGGGCTGCAAAGCGCATTGATGCACGAGACTTTTGGTGGCAGGAACCCTGCATATCAGCACTACTTCACACTGCGGCGGCGGCTTCTTCTTCTTCTTCTTCTCCATTATTTAAGGGGGAAAACCAAAGGAATGGCTGGAATTAGCTTACGGCCTAGGGGACAAATTTGCCTGTCCCGATGCCCATCGCTGGACCACGACGAACAGCGCGGCGATGGAGGGAGCTCCAAAGTGAAGCAATATGACGAGGACTACCAGCAGGGCAAAGAAATCTTATCACTATGGTGGTGTTGATTTGGGCCCAATAGTCGGTCAGAGAGCCAAGGGGGGCACAGTTCGGCTTATCACTGCGCCGTTGTGCGGGAAGTGAGTTCGGGCTTGAATTAGGGCCCGGGACTTGACATTCTAAAACAGTTTGAGGGAGAAGAAAGGAATTCACATGTTGTACGACATCATCAGGTAGAATTTCCGGTCAGCGACGTTGGCGGCGACGGCATACGAGGGGATGAAACCCCATTGGATGAAGAGGACCAGTTCGTACGCTGTGACCCCCCCGGGGGGGGGGGGGGGGGGCAAAAGGGGTCGAGCTAGAACAGTGTCCAGGTACGGCGTGTTTGGCAGATGGGATGGGGCCAGCTCACTGGAAATGGCATAGCTGACGAGCCGGAACTTGGGCGATCTCAGCATGTGGGAGATCTGCGCAGGAGACAGAAAAGGAGCAGGAGGGGTAGGGGGTGAGGGAGGGTCTGCGGAGGCCGCCTCTTCGCTTGTCGTCCGCTGGCAAGGTAGCTGTATGTGTACGTTAGTCTCGACCAGCAGGCTGCCCAGCACGAGTGAGGCAGTCATGATGGCCGTCAGCACTAGAGCCGCAGTCCGCCAGGGGTACTTGCTAAGAGGGCTTGTAGGACGAGGGAGAAGAAGATGCCACCCAGGGGTGCACCTAGCGTGACGCAGCCCGTCGTAAGGCCCTTCCGTGGCGTGAACCATTGGCTAACGACATTAAACGCAACAGTCGTTGGGCAAGCTAAGCACGATAACACCATTCCCGTAAGCCATAACTAACAATGCCAACTCGAACCCACAATAAGAGTTACAACGAGAAGAAGGTACAGTACCAGTACCCGTTCCGGCAACAACCATACAACCCATGACCTGGGCATACGTCCGCGAGCAGGCCAGGCCAATGAAGGCCGCGGCATAGACAGCACAGCCCAGCGGCAGCAGCTAGCGGGCGACCAGGATGCCCGCGGCGGCGGCGGCGAACAGGCAGTCGAGGAAGCCAAACCCGGAGATGATCTACGCCACGTCGCTCTCGGACTGGTCTGCCAGCAGGCCGCCGTGCCAGTACGTCTGGAACAGCCCGATGGCGCTGAGCAGGCCGTAGGTCTGCATCGTGAGACAGAAGCAGCCTATCACGACCTTCCAGGGACGCAGCCCGGTGTCTGGGCGTCGTCTCCGTCTTGGACTTGTTGCTGTGGGAGGTGAAGCCGGATCCCCGGTGCATGGCGCCACCGTCGTTATGGTGGAGTCTGCTGCTGCTGGTGTAGCTTGAGGACCGGGGGGCATGATATCTTGTCAGTTCTCACTTTTCTTCTTTTCCCTCTCCCTGGCCTTTCCTTTACCCAACTCTTCCACGCGCATACAGGTGGAGATTCTTCCACACTTACTCAATTCCAGATTGGCTTTTGGCCTTGTTGACGGAGCTTGAGGCAGTGTCCGGTCGGTGAGCGGACGTCATGGCGTTGCTGGCTTATAACAGCAATGCCCTCGAGGTTCCCGTAGCGGTCAGGGGGTAGTATGGTCGACTGGGAAGCCCACCGGGACTCGAAACGAGATTCGCAAGACACAGAGGCGCAACTCAAGTGTAAGTGAGAATGTGACTGCTTGTTGGAGGCGTTCCCTTTGGCTTTCCCGATGTTTCCGGGGAACCTGGAAGCCTCTAAGGTTATATATCCATCTATGCCCCGGCCTTCACGGGCATCGTTCTCTCTGTTCCAAAAGAGAAGCACCGCTGACATGTTGCCAGATGACTCGAACGCTTGCCCTTGGGCGATTGACTGCTAACATCATTTCTGAGCTCCTTTGAAAGGGAAGTGAGGTTGAAACACGGTGCCAAGGGACCAATCAACGGAGTATCTGCGTGCCGGAGTCTTCGCCCAGCACTCTCGGGTCCTTGGCCAGTCGTCAGTCACCGGAAACTCGTCAATCAGCGCTGACGCAACAAGGGGAGCAGCTGGTAAACAAAGAGAGGGTCTAGTCACAGCGAGGGAGTCAGACATCGAGCTGTGGCCAGCGACATATCCATCACCAATACGCATTGAACGGAGGATCTCCTGACCGTTGACTCGGGAGTCATTGATCTTCGCTATTTGAGCCGGTTAACGAGTGGCCACGGGGGGCAGGCGTGGTGAAAGAGGCAGGTCGGAACAGACAGATGCCGGAGGACTGATCAACATCGCCTGAATTTGTTGCGGACCAGGGGGTTTCGGCCTGGAAAATCCTACACACGGAGCAGATTGCACTGTGGTGGACCCCTGGAAGGCTGTTGCGCAACAAAGCTTGTTGAGCCCAACTGCTGCAGAGGCAATGCAACAAAGGAGGGCAAGCACATCGTGTGATACATGTGCCTGGTGCCTTATTCACTGCCACTGCGTTTGTCCACAGGCAGGCAGGCAGTCAGGGCAGTGAGAGAGCGAGCAAGTGAGCTGTGAGCCTTGGAGTGGGCCGATATAACACACCGCAGGTCGATCGCCGGCCTTTGTTGGGTATTAGTTGCCTTGAGCTGGATCGGCACGACAGTCAGAGTTCGGATTCTGAGCTAGCGTCTGAGTCGGAGAAGTGTTCTGGGAAACCACATATCGATCAGCGGGGCCAGGGGTGAGCCCTCTCACCGACACCCTCACTTGCATTTCTTGGAACCAACAGCACGCCGGCACGCCCGCACGCCCGCACCATGCTCCTAACCATGCTCCTATTCATGCTCCCCCGACGGAGCACCATTGGCCGTGGGCCGAGGATATCGGCACTCAAACTGGTCTCGGCACGAGCAGTTGGCTCCCTTCCACGGCTCCACGCCCAGGTTGCCGACATCTCCAGCGATCTTGAGAACAACGCGAGTCGAATGCCGCCGGTCTTCAACAAGTTCGGAGCCAAGGACGTGACTCCACCGGTGTACCCGGTAGCAACAGCCCTTCCACAGAACCGTGACGAGTTCTGGCGCAAGGTCCCGTTGTGGAGGGACGTTTCGACCAAAGAATTCCTCTCGTACAGCTGGAGTGTGAGTCAAAGCCTCTGAGGGATGAACGAGGGCTTGTCTGTTTCTCACACACCACAACAGAGCAAGAACTTGGTCGAAACCCAGCAGCAGCTCTACAACTTCCTGCAGACAACTCTCCCAGATGAAGTGCCGTTTGACCAGTCCGGCATGCGGATGCAAACTCGCGATGAGTTCATCCGGGATGTGTTTGAGGGCATCACCGCCGCCACCATGGCGGTGCGGATGACGTGGGTGACATCGAGGTCGCAAACTCTGTGTGGTATGCCGCTGACTCCTTGAAGTCCTTACATCCTGAGCCGAATAAACTGGCACAACCCCCGGCACGACCCCATTGCGCGCCAGTTCCTCCCTCTCAAGTCGCGAATGATCCCAGACCATCCCAAACTCAAACTTGACTCCCTCCACGAGGAAGCCGACTCGCCCGTCAAAGGCCTCGTCCACCGTTACCCAGACAAGGCCCTCTTTCTCCGTAGGTCCCTCACCCGACCAACCCCCCCTCCCCATATAACAGGGTATTGATCGAGACTAACCTCATTCACTAGCAACCTCGGTCTGTCCAACCTACTGCACCTTCTGCACGCGGTCCTACGCCGTCGGCGCCGACACCGCCACCGTGCACAAGGCCTCGCTCAAACCGGGCCGGCGCCGGTGGGAGGAAGCCTTCGCCTACATCGCCAGCCAGCCGCAACTCACCGACATTGTCGTGTCCGGCGGCGACGCGTACTACCTGCAGCCGCAGCACCTGCGCCTCATCGGCGAGCGTCTGATTGACATGCCCAACATCAAGCGCTTCCGGTTCGCGAGCAAAGGGCTGGCGGTAGCGCCCGGCAGAGTGCTGGGCGGGGAGGGGGACGGGTGGGCAGAGGCGTTGGTGGGCGTGTCGAATACTGCGAGGCGGGCTGGCAAGGCGGTTGCGTGGCATACGCATTTCAACCATCCCAACGAAATCTCGTGGATCACGGAGATGGCGGCTCAACGGTTGTTTGAGGAGGGGATGATGGTGAGGAATCAGACGGTGTTGTTGAGGGGAGTCAATGATGACGTGGCGACCATGAAGAGATTGATCAGGGGGTTAGCGGATAATAAGATCTTTCCGGTGAGTTTTCCGTCTTCACTTCACGTCCTGTGGGAGGTATCGTCGAGGCTAATGCCGGGCAGTACTACGTCTACCAGTGCGACATGGTCAAGAGCGTGGAGCACCTGCGCACGCCGCTGCAGACCATCCTAGACCTTGAGGCGCAGATCCGCGGGTCCATTGCCGGCTTCATGATGCCCTCGTTCGTGGTCGACCTCCCTGGCGGTGGCGGCAAGCGGCTGGCGTGCTCATACGAGTCGTACGACCGGACCACGGGCGTGTCGAGGTACCGGGCGCCGGCTGTTATCGGGCGTGACAAGGAGAACAAGGTTTACGAATACTACGACCCTGTCGACTCGCTGCCTGGGAGGACGGGCTGACGGGACCGAGCTTGTCGGAAAAGGGGAGCTTGGGATGGCCCCACGATGGAGCCTTGAACGCCGTTTGCGGTTGATAGGCGGTTCAATGGTTTGAGGCAGCGCGATCAGAGGTGTCTGGACTCGGAGGATGTTTTTCGGTCTGGGCTGCAGGCGTTCTGGCGCGCAGTCCAAAATAATGATGGTGATGACAACAGGAGAAGGCGGGATAGAAGCTGTTGCTATGACTCGTCGATACGACATAAGCCCAAGGCTTCTCCTGCCCCGAATGCGCCGCAGATACTTGCCTCCCCTCCGTCTCAAGTGTTCACGCTATTCTAACTCCCGTTAGAGCCGAGCCTTTTTGAGGCGCTGGAGCTTCTGCTGACCCTCGCCCAGCATGTGGTGCACCATTGGCTTTTTTTGCCGTCTTCATCTTGTCCGGGGAGGGCAATCTGAGTGCAATAGAAACAAATGGCAAATAGCGCACCATTGATCCTGATATGATCACCACGGCCGTATCCGACTCGACCTGGCGGCGGCCTGACACCGCAGTCCAGGCAGAATCGGTTGATGCTGTCTCGTGCCCCTTTTCCTCTGGCCCACTCCTTCATGCTGTCGTCAAATTTCGAGGCGGGTCGAAGTCTGTGACAGAAGGAACATGCGTAGAGCTGCCGCTCCATTCCAATTTTGCTAGCCTCGGCAGCCAAGAGCTCATAAGGGTTGAGGGGCGGCATGATGGCGCGAAAGTAGCGGCATGTGGTCCGGAGCAGGAGGCGGTGCATGGGTCCGAGCTGTTGCAGAATCTTGTTGTGCAGCTCCCCTGGAAGAGCGAGAAGGGGGCAGGAGGAGCTGGTCTGATGATGCGTGGTCGACATGGCTGTAGAAGGCGCAAGGACTGAGGACGGGTTTGGAAGGCTAGGTAGCTTGAGTGATCGGAGCGGAAGTTAAGGTGTGACAAAACGTGGGGTTTTATATCAGGTGCCGTACAACCTATTGTTCTTTTACACGCCAGTTTGAACGGCCGCCCGAGTGAGCAGTCCATAGACCTCCAATTGCCTCCCAGCGCGTAAGGTAAGGTGGCCAGGATGGAACCTGGGAGAAAGGGCGTATCTCCGAAAGGAAGCAAAAGTAAGGGAAAGATCAATTAAAGGCCGAAAGGGAGAAAAGACTGTGAAGTAAGAAGGAATGAAAACTTGAATCTCTCCGAGTACCCGGGTCTCGAAACGGCCCCACTCTCCTCCCGTCGGTGCACCCCCGGATTCGGTTCGGATCAGGGTGGGGCTTATGACGCTGTCCACTCTCGGGAGGCTTCAACTGCATGTAAGCTGAGTCAACCTGCAAGATCCAAATCGCACACCAGATGCAGGTCAGACGATATCGTACCAAGTAGAAACCGAAACGGGTTTCCTCTCAAGTGTTGCCCTGGCCGTCGAAACAGCGAGCCTCTCCTGCCTGATCGGTTCAGTGACGGCCGTCACCTGGCCAACGCGCACGGGGCAACTCGTTCTTGGCAAAGGTTGTTGTTGTCTTGTCGAAGACACTCGTTCAATTCGAGACCCTAGCGTTATATCACATTTCAAATCACGAAAATGACGCCCAGTTGTTGAACGTGGCGTACATTTCTGCCATGAACTGCAATTTTTTACGAGAATTGATTACTGAAGGCTGCAGGCCGAGTTACACGATACCAAACATGCCATGACCCACGCGACGAAGCCCGAACTCTACCCTCAGTACTGCTTCCATCTGTCGCCGACCATCAATCGCTGGTGCCATTTCCGGATCAGCGATATCCTGGCGCTGAGAAGCCACCCAGGTTTCCAAGGTAGGCGAATCCAACTGCTTGCCACGTATGGGCCTCGAGACGACAATGGCTAACCAGCTCTGCGAATGTAGGCCAGGATGTCTACTTCCACATCAACCACCCGATTAAATGGGTTCGCATCTCGGGCGTCGTAGTCGCTGTTGACGAGCGCGAGATGAGAAACCTGTACACGATCGACGACGGCAGCGGCGCAACCCTTGAATGCCTGGTCAAAAGCGCACCCCGCGCAGCGCCTGGGACGGCCGCTGCTGGTGCGGCAACTGACGCAAAATCCAGCTCAAACTCGAACACCCAACCCGTAGTTGACGCGCCCATCGATGTCGGACACGTGCTGGACATCAAAGGCAGCGTCGGCACATTCCGCGACAACAAGCAGATCCGCGCCGAAAAGATCGTCCACCTCCGCTCAACCGAACAAGAAGTCGTCTTTTGGGAGAAGGTCGCTCAACTGAAACAAGATGTGCTGTCCAAACCATGGGTCTTGGATAGGCGGGAGGTCAGGAGATGCCGGAAAGAGGAGGAGGGCCGCTGGACCAGTCATCGCCACCGGGCCAACAGCGGAAGACACTCCAAAAAGCGGGTGGACGTGGCCGGCGTGGAGAAATCGAAGGCGCATAGCGTAAAGGAACCCCGAACGCATCATGGGGAGGGCGAGAGAAAGAGCGGGCAAGAGAGGAAGCCCTTGGCAAGGCGGCCTTTCAGAGAGACGGGGCTCGAGAAAAGGAGGGCGACCAAGTCTGTCACGAGGCTGATTCCTGTGACAGGCAAATACGACGCCCTGGGTCTGTGAATGTGAGGGCTCACAAACTTGGCAACATATTTCGCGGGGAAGCTTTACTCCAAATTGCTGTCTGTCTCAGTCTTGGCGGGGATGTTTCTTTCTTTAAACAGCAATTCCGTGCCTATGTTGTCTGCCATCCATCGCCATTGGCGTGGCCTCTGCCAGTCAGCTCCGAGGTTGACGCGACCATTAACGTGGTTGGTTGCTGGCTACTTACACTCTTTCACAACCATCCACAGGCAGCATCCAGCTTCCTCGAGTAGACTATCGAAGACCGATCACGGGGAGTACCATGCAAAGCCATGCCTCTCGAATCACCCCAGGCCTCTTTCACTTTTCACGGATATCATGTATTGCTCGAATCAACCATGCTCCCACCTGCGGGGACCCTACCTCATGGCCGAGTCGCAATGCATTCCCTGCTTAATCCGGTTCTAGAAAAATGATCCATGTCAACCACACAACCTGCCGGCTTTTGGTATGTCACCAGACAGTCGATGGATGGGAGCGCTGGCCTCACGGGTTCGAAGCTGGCACCGACCCATGTCCACGGGTGCTGCGTCAGACCCGGATCCACCTCAAAGCAACGTCCAACACATGTGTTACTGGTCAGGATCCAGCTACCAGGAAACACATTGCCTATGATTAAAATGCATCTCCTCAAACACCGGAGCGCTCCCAAGCAGTCTCTCTAACTTGGTTGACTCAACCGAACGCCAACTTCGATATCCCTATGCTATTTCTAGATCTCAACCCACACATCACGTCATCGGTGTGCATCTTTCCAGCTCTAAAGCCATGTATATTCCATCTAACGTTACCACAGTACCGCGGCCCTTCCGCTTCGGCTCCGCCCTATCGTCCCTAGTTCGAGTCCTTACTCGGCATTCCAGACTTCCAAGGTAGGGTCTTGTCTTACATTGGCATTGAGACATGTGCCTCCAGGTGTCTGCCCGCCAGCCTCCTCAACGATGCATGCCAGCCAGCCACGGGTCGATCGCGTGCCCCGGGGATAACGGCAGCTCGGGACGATCATGGCTCCAGCTGAGAGAGGCTAGTTGGATTGGCATGGGAATATCCAACCCATGGAACGGCCCCCGATATGGATAGGCCCATGGGCCCCTTTGCAGATGATACCAGAGCTGGAGCTTTTGGATACGTTGAAGCCGCCAGCCACTAGAATGGGGCAGATATGGGGATTGTTCGTGCTGCTAACAACTCTACAGGTTGCTGCTGCTATCGCCTCTCCGGACGACGACAGTGTCGCCGTCCCGTATGCTCAGCCCAAGTCTTTCGGCCCTGGAAGAGACCCCAAGGAGGCCAGCACGCCTACCCCCTGGAAGAAACGGCAATGGGACGGCCCTCCTCCTAGCGACGTTCTGGCATTCCCCGCCAAAGTCATCACGAGCATTGGTCCATCAGGGACAGCCCAGGTCCTTGCCGACAAGAAGACGCCAGCCGGCGGCTTCATTCCGTTCCAGACCTGCTTAGACCACGTTACTTCTGTGCCCATATTGACAAGCACAATCCCAAAGCCCACCTCGTTGTTCCCGGCGGTTTCGGTTATTGCGAGTTTAAACGTGGCGCCGTCGATCCCCATTAAACAATGTCTCGAGACATTTTTGCAGATCCCATTCGTACGGATGCGCCGCCCGCGAACATCGGAAGGAAGCAGGACCATCCTGTGCGCCGGCTGGGCATCACGGCGGAAGGTCCCATTCAGACCAACAAATTCTACGGCAATTTTTACCTAGGAAACCAGACTTCGCCCACCTTCCTCCACCCGTATTCGGTTGCTTGGGCGCGGGGGCAAGGGGCTTCAGGGAGCTGGGGATTAGCCATCTCCCATATCGAGAGCAAGCAGAGAGTGTACGGCCCGATTAAGCCGGGGACTGGGGCCGCGTCATACTTTATCAATCCCATCGGGATTCAGTCCCTCTGTCTCTCTGCGAAGGAGCTCAACAATGGCACAGCTCTCACCACCGAGTCGCCGACGGACTTGTCCGTCCTAGTCAATCTGCGCCCGAGTGCCCAGGCAGCACCCGCAGTGCAGTTTCCTCTGGTTCAGGGACTCGGTTTCATTACGGGCATCTACAACGGAGCGTCTCCCGTCCTCCAGACGGGCGTCTTCTACAGGACCGTCACGCACACCACCACGGATCCCAAGCCCGGAGTCATCAAGTATAAGCTCCAGTTGGAGGACGGGACGACCTGGCTGGTGTATGCACACCACACCAGAGGTAGCCCCCTGGATCTTGAAGTCATCAACAACGGGTTAGCTCAGTCCAAAGCGCCATTCTACGGCATCATCCAAGTGGCTAAGGATCCTGGAGATGGCGAAAAGGTGTATGACCAGGCCTGTGGCGCCTACCCAGTCGGCGTCCAGCTCTCGGGGTCCGTCGATGGCACGCGGGGAACGTACACCTTCTCGTTCAACAAGGCCGGCATGAGCGGCAGCACCCTCGCCATGTTCGCGCTGCCTCACCATCAGAGCTCGTTCGACGCCTGCACCAGGGCGAAATTGACCGGCTTGAAGCTGCAGACCACGACAAAGGGGATGGCTACCGGGGTCCTGGCTGATGCGTGGACAACGGTGGAGCCGAACCTGCCCATCAACATTGGCTTCCTGCCGTGGTTGCCGGAGGCCGGGACCATCAGCGCCATCTCGGAGGCGACCAAGAGGAGCATCCACAACGTCGCCCAGCAGGAGGTGTCGCAGAACATACTGGACCAGACGGACCAGAACTCGATGTACTTTAGCGGGAAGGTGAGGAAACGGATCTGAACGAATCCGATAAAGGGAGAAGGCGAGCTGACGGTCAACCACAGGCGCTGGCCAAGTTTGCTAGCCTCATACTGGTCATCCAGAAACTACTGGAAGATCAGGGGTTGGCTCAGGCCGGATTGAACCAGCTGAAGGTAGCATTCGCGCGATTCTCGCAGAACGCCCAGAAGTACCCGCTCGTGTACGAGAGTATGACACCCGCCAATGATATCCCCGTGTTGTCAGCGCTGACACAAGCAGGCGGCTGGGGAGGTGTCGTCTCGTCAGCCACATACCAGACAGGCGACAACGGCGTCGACTTTGGCAATACATTGTACAACGACCATCATTTTCACTGGTAAGCAACAATTTTGTGTGTGGACTGTTTATACTTTTGACGGCCGTCTCGGGAGAAATTGGTTCCCGGAACTGTGCATATGCTTCTGAACCTCTCCCCTTAGATTCTGAAGAGGGGATCTTAGCTGACAATGTTGATAGGGGCTATTGTAAGATTCGACGCTTCTTTTGTGTTGACTCTTTATACCGTTTTATGACTGTCTCGGGAGTCATTCTGCACCTGGAACTGGGCATCTGCTCCCAAAACTCTTCCATCACACCTGACACTTACAGCTGACATTGTTGGTAAGTCATCTACACGGCCGCGGTCATCGGGCACCTCGACCCGTCCTGGATCCATGCCAACAAGGCGTACGTCGACATGCTCGTCCGCGACATTGCTAACCCCAGCACGCGGGACACATACTTCCCAGTCTGGCGGGCCTTCGACTGGTTCCACGGACACAGCTGGGCACACGGCCTGTTTGACGTGCTCGACGGCAAGGACCAAGAGTCGAGCTCCGAGGACACGATGCACACATACGCGCTGAAGATGTGGGGGGCCGTGTCGGGCGACATGAACCTCGAAGCGCGGTATGCCATTCCCTCTTCCTTTACTCCTCTCCTGCGCCCCCCCTTGATCCCCGTCTTCTAACCACTCCGTGCTCCCCCGAATAGATCCAACCTCATGCTCGCCCTCCAAGCACGCTCTTTGCAGTCCTACTACCTCTACAATTCCACCAACACGGTCCAACCTCGAGAGTTCATACCCAACAAGGTGGCGGGCATCCTCTTTGAGAACAAGATCGACCACACGACCTACTTTGGCACAAACATCGAGTACATCCAGGGCATCCACATGCTTCCTCTGCTGCCGCACACCCCGTTCATCCGCACGCCGCAGTTTGTCAGGGAGGAGTGGGAGACGTACTTTAGCGGAGGACGCGGTTAGTTTTGACCCCCTTTTTCCAAGCTGTCTTGGGGGAGTGTCGGGAGTCCCATCTTAATTCCCAGAGCGGCGGCGCGTTTGCGCCCATATTGCTTCCCGAGTCAGCTCAAATACTGCATGACGAGGGAATGACTGACGTATTGTTGCGTTTTAGTCGATTCAGTACAGGGAGGTTGGCGCGGTATCTTAATGGCCAACTTGGCCACTGTCGATCCGCGAGGAGCGTATGCCTTTTTCAGTCGGCCGGATTTCCAGCCGGGTTGGCTGGACGGGGGCCAGTCATTGACCTGGTTGCTCTCTTATTCTGCTGGTGGGTGTCTCATATTGTCCTGACGTTCTGAGTGCAGCGGGCTATGGGATGCTGACGTTGTTTTCTGGTTTGCAGCTTTGGGCGGGCTGTGAGGACGGTTCATTTGAGGGTGGTGATGTTGTTTGTTTGGTCTTGAATTCTGTGGACAGACTTGCTTGGACACGGCGTGGATGGATCCTGACGCTCAATGGCTAGGGTACCTGGTGTGCTGGCTCGCTCTGAAAAGGGGCCTGATGGAATGTTCTTGCTGTGTTAGCTAGTGAGAAAATGATTAAGGCGGGTTGGTGCATTGATAGCAGTATACTACCTGGCTGAGAATATTGCTCATCTACCCGTAGGCAAGGACAACGGGCTGACTGGGCTGTGAACTTCCGCCATGTTAACTCCTTCCTGCTGTGTGAAGGATTTGAGCGCCGGGGAAAATCGGAGCATGCTTATACAATGCACCCATTTACCTATCGTACAGATCTGGGCTGCATTTGTATTTGCGAAACCTGATGAAATTTGCTGGGTAGGATGGCAGGAGCTGGCCGACAGCTTGAAGCAACGGGCGAAGCTCGCGTGATATGTCTTCGGCTTGGCGTGGCTCGAGCAACATGAGTCACAATAAGACTCATAACTCCACTTTAAGCACGATTATCGGCCAAGTTTGCTGCTTGACAGTTGACGCACCTTCCTCTCGGTACAGAGATATTCAGGGCCAGGGTTAGGGTATGTGATGGCTGGCGTTGGTGTTTGGTTTTGCTAATCCAGTGAATTGCAAGCTTGGCATACTTGTCTTTGAGTGCCCCACAGAGGGGCCTTAATTTATGGAAGGAGAAGACATCCAACTTGAATCAGAAATGGAGGCTTCAAGCAAGATGTTTACATGGAGCTTGAAGTTGGTCGGTTTCTGTGCAACCCGATCTACGATTCGCTCCTGCCGTCGGGTTCAACTGCCGGATCCGAGCCGACCCGACCCCAACAACATACGCACGATCTCACCTCAGGCACACTGCGCCACAGGCGTGCATGCCGCCCAGGTTGTAGTGGATTCACATTCAGATATCCCAAAGCCGAATATGCAAATGCGGCGGCCCGTGGTGTTTTTGAATGCACTCGGACAGCTTCATGGGATACTGAATTCAAGATTGTGCTTGGGCTTTCATGCCCCAACTTGAAGTCAGCCTTCCCAGGACTGCCTCACCGACGCCGCATCTTCGACGTTCTGCTGTCTCGTCCGTTCGACAGGCAATCTGCCACTGCGAGACCAGGGCGACGCCAATTGGCGACCCGCAGTGGCAGGCGGCTGCCCACTGTCTGGCTCCAGGGCTACGTTCGACACCGAATCACGCTCCGGGGACCGGGGCGAAGACCATCAGATCTGCCCTGTCCGCAGCTGTCAAAACGATGAAAGGTCGAAACTTGTCCGCAAACGCACCAACCAGGAACTCATTCGTTCAGCCTCGTCGTCTCGACACGCTTTCTACGTTCTTTACCTGGGGTTTTCTTTCTTCTGAAAACCCTCATTCACTTGTCATACGCTTGACAAACATCGGCTGCGCATTTCTGACCTTGGCGTCGCACTGCCGGTCCCCTCTCGCAAAAGAACGCTGATGCGCTTCCGCTGACTCAAACCACGGACTCGGCCCGGCTCCGTTCCATCCGGCTCCGTTCCACCCACACCTCCGACTCCCAGTCTTGCTTGGCTGGTCGCCTGGCCCCAACGCCACGCTGTCCCCCACGTCTCAGCTCTTCCACTTTGGACCACATGTCATTCGACTCGAACGGCAGCCAGTCCTCACAGGGTCAGACGATCCCGTTGAGCGACTTCCTGAGCACCCACGACGATAACCACTTTGTCTGGGACGACGTGGACAGGGAAATTTCTGATGAGTGGCTAGACCCCGTTCAGGAAGCCATGCTTGACCACACCAAGCACAAGGTGTTTTCTCACGGCGGTAGAGAATATCTCACACCTCCGAGCCCTTTCGTACAGCAGGGCCCAGAGCTTGGTGACTCCGGATCGACCATCGTCTACAAGGTTACACCTCCCGAAGGGTACGCCTACCGTCGGCCTCTCGCGCTCAAGGTGATTGTCTGTAAGCAGAACTCGCGGCCACCGGGCCCGGACAGCGAAGCACGCAGCAACGCCCTGAAGGAGGTCAAGACCATGTCTAGACTCAGGCATCCGCACATCGTGGCGTACGTGGCCTCGTTTGAGGCCTACTGCATCCAGACCCGCGAGGTCAGGCGGAGGCCGCGTGCGGGCGCCCATGCCGTGTTGCTCAGGGTCAACCAAAGGATCAGGAAGCATATCCTCGGCATCGCCATGTACCCGCCCGCGCAGTGCAACCTGCGCACTTTCATGGAGGAAGTCTTCCAGAGCCCCAAGGAGGCGGACTGGATACTGCCCCATCTCCACACCTACTTCGGCTGTCTGGCGCAGGCCGTAGCGTACCTCCACCGGAAGAGCGTGCAGGTCCGGCATAAGGACATCAAGCCCGAGAACATCGTCATCGACGACTTCGGCCTGCCGATCCTCACTGACTTCGGTCTCTCCAAGCACTTCGAGACAGGCCAGTACTCGGAAGGCCCGACTCCGAAAACGGTCAAGTACGCCGACCCCGAAGCGATGCACGAGGGCCGCCGGGACGAGCGCTCGGACATCTTCTCCCTGGGCTGTGTCTTCCTTGAAATGGCCACCGTCCTGCTCGGCAAGCCACCCCGGTTCGCCGAAGAGCAGCTCTCTGTCGGCGCTGCCGGCGACGGCCACTCCATCTCTTCCTCGGGTACCTCCCCGGGACCAACATCCTACGAGTTCAAGTATTCGGAATCGCTGTACAACCTCGACCGCTACCTCGCCACGCTCACCTTCGTCGCCCGGGATCTCGCCGTTTCGGAACCCGCGCGTGAAGCCTCCGTCAAGGCCGTGCTCGCCGTCTTGCCGCACATCCGTCTCATGATGGACGAGAGGCTGCATTGCCGGCCGCCGGCATACACGCTATACCCCCTTTTCCGGCACCTATACGATGTCTACGACGTGCCTGGGCCGTGTCCCAACTGTGAGGAGGAACGCCGAACGGGGAGGGCGATACCCAGCCGGAATGGGAGTCGCAGTCCGACGCTACGTCGGAGTGCGACTGTCGTTGGAGGTCATGGTGGTGGCGGTGGTGGGCCATCGTCGTCGCAGGGGCTGCTGAGGCGGGGCACGGTTGCGTCGTCGTCGCCGATGGCTGGGTATGCCATTGTTGCAACTCAGTTTGCTTCCAGCTCGCAACCTCTGGCTTCACGGAGGGGTAGGGGGTCGCAGGTGGATAGGGAGGCGGATTCGGATTGAGTTCCGTTGATTAGGTCCGTTCGTTGGGAATGGATTCGGTGCAAGAGGTCTATCGAGTCACTGGTGGGACGGCGTTGGGCTGGCATTTAGGGCGTTTTTATCCTTTTCTTACTGCCTATTTGGCGGAGTCTCTCTCCTCTCCTCTGTTGCTGTGGTTGGAGTGAGCATTTTTCCCGGTCATATACCACTGAGGCGGGTCAGCGAGCATGCATTTTAATGAGGGAGGTGATCAACGGGAGGGCACACCAGCGGGTTTTGGGTTCGGCTGGGAATGGGTAGGTAGGCGGCAGGCACCCGCGGATTTATTGATGGCATAGGGTTCTGGGATGGTGGTTATACCCATGGCTTGTGGTAATGGTCTCGGCTTTCTTGAGGTGGTTGAGTCCAGAGAGGCAGGTCCAGTTAAGATTTTCCACTGCATGGTTAGAGGGATGGGGTCAAGGACAGGAGCATCTTTTCGGAACCAGGTGTGCGGGTCCGCACTTACAGGAAGATGAATACATATAATTGCTATATGCGACGCCAAGTCCATGTTTGTATAGGGTGTGCGACTTGTCGGTGTTGAGTGTTGAGTTTGCATGTGTGGTTGCGGTCCTGGGTGGGCGTCTCGGGGTCGAGTGAAGAGACGCCTTTCCAAAGTGTTCCATGGCCATCACAAGTCAGCTGGTACTGAGATATTGTGACAGAGATCCGAGTCAACCGCGGCCCGTGTTGTTCTACGCCTTAGCTTACCGGAAGGCTACAAAAAGGATCTTATTGATTAAGATGCGGATACTGTCCGGTTCTTCTCACCGAGCCCTCACAATAGCCAAAGTCACCCGTCTTGAACCGCAGTCCTTACAATCGGTCGTATTTACCTCGATGTCTTTACGATCCTTCTCCTGTCCTCTTCCTCCGCGTTCTTTTTCCCGATGGATTGATGGGTTTCCCGTGCGCCAAATCCACCCCACTGCTGGTGTCCACTTCGAACTTGCCCTTTCCGTCCGAATGCGGGTTACCCTGTGTCATTTTACTCCGTACCATCTCTGGATAACTGAATTGGACATGCGTCCAAGTCATTTGTGAAATCCTATCTATGGATGGGGATGACGATGAGGAACTTCTATGAGCGCAAGGCATCCGAACATCGAATCTGGGACATACTGAGTAGTTGCTCGCTGCCTTCTGTTCCTTAGCTTTGGTCGTTCGTACGGTCTGCTCGGGTAAGTTATTTGCCGATATCAATGGACCCGGTTCGACTTTGATCAAACTGGGCAGCATTCACGTTCTGGCCTCGATTGTGGATTGCAATTTCATCCCGAAGCGCGTGAACGCCGATGATTGTCATATGAAATGACCCGAGGGTCCCGTAAAAAGACCGGTGTACTGTGGTACACAGAGATCGGCAAGGTCTAGAGTCTAGACAACCTGCAATCCCTGACATGCTTTGGCTCCCCATGAACAAGTCAGCCCGGCGGAATCAATCGCATAGGGCACTATTACTTCTGTCTTAGAATATCTCCACTGACTTGACCAAAAATATGTCCGTGTAACGACATCACGGGCGGAGACAGTCGATTGCCTCGAATGATGATTGTCGACCACAGGATCGCCGGCCACATTGTCGACGATGAGATCCATCACTACGTCGTCAAGCCGCTGCAGGCCGGCGCACGCCTGACGGCCATCTTCGACAGCTGCCACTCGGCTCCATCCCTGGACCTGCCCTACCTCTACAGCACCAAGGGTGTGCTCAAGGAGCCCAACCTGGCCAAGGAGGCCGGCAAGGGGATAATCCAGGCCGTCGGCCACTACGCCCGCGGCAACGTGGCCGGCGTCGCCACCACACTCTTTGGCTTTGCCAAGACGGTCTTGAAGGGCAACGGCGCCTACGAGCACTCGAAGCGGACCAAGACATCTCCCGCCGACGTTGTTATGTGGAGTGGGTGCAAGGCGTCCAGACGTCGTGAGTACAGCAGTCACAACGTCGTAAGATTGGGGTAACTGACCGGAACTGGGGCCGACGCCACCATCGCTTCGCTGGCCACAGTTGTGTCCTGCCTTACTTTAAATGACGTGGAACGACGTGCTCTTGTGGGTGCGAAAGCGACGATCCGAGATTTCATGAATCTCGTCCTTTTCCAGCCTCGTCAGCGTGGTTCGAGGCCTCGATTTAGTGGAGTGCGGCGGGGTACTTGTAGATGCGGGGTCCTGAGGAGGTGGAGATGGAATCCAGAAGTCGATGGCGTCCCGTGACCAAGGGAAAACCCCCACAGAGCCAAGATTGCACTAACAACCTGCGGAGTACTTCCACCAATCTCTGGGCGAGCCGAGGGTCGGGCATGCTGTCGGCAGGGGTGAGCGCGAAGTGCTTTCTGCAGCCAGGAAAAAATCAAGCCGCACGGCACGTTGCAACCAGCACTGTTTCCGGAGACGGGGTGTGCAGACAGACAGACAGACGCCTTTGCCGGAATTTAAAACCGACGGCTCCCCCTCATGTGCCCGAAACCGTTTCGGAGGGCAGCCGTCCCTCGATCTGCCACCGCTTGGGCGACCATAACGTTATTGTGGAACGCAGCGCCACATCGAACATCAGCGGTTCGATCCCAGCGGAGCACCACCTGCCAGTGGACTTGCAACTCGTGCAAGGCCGCCTTCTCCCGGCTTACACATCTCAATAGCTGTACGCATAACTAGGGTTCGCCAGGCCTTGGATGACGTACCCCTTCTTGTGTCTCTCAACCTGCCGGTTCTGACCCCTCCCAAGTCCCGCGCCGACGGCCTTTAACTGCGCTGTCTCGTCCGTTCCTGAACCAGAGCCAGAACAGGAACCAACAACCGCCGTACCGCCGTCCTTTCCAATCAAGCAGTAACCCGCCCTCCATACCTACCAACCCACTGGGAAGACAGCACCAACACACCATGGTCGAGCTCCCGCAAGTCAGCAGTCCAGCCCGCTTTGAGGAGACCCTCATAACAGGCGGCCCCAGCCTCAACTTGGAGGGGCTGGGGATGAAGCCCACCGCAGCGACGCCCCGGACGCTTCCGGACAACACAGCGAAATTCCATACCTCCCATGGCGACCATCTGCCGCAGGGCATTCTCGAGACAGAAGAAGAAAAAAAGCGCCACTGGTTTGTCGGCAGTATCGACCAGGGCACCACATCGTCGCGGTTCCTCATCTTCAATGGCGAGGGCGATCCGGTCGCGAGCCACCAAATAGAGTTTGAGAATCTGTACCCCAGGTCAGGGTATGTACATTCCGCCCCCGCATCACCCCACAGTGGGCTGCGGCGCTACGGCAGCACGGCGATAACTTACCAAAGTCAATTCAATCCAGATGGCACGAACATGACCCGCTCGAACTTCTTCGCTCCGTCGAACAATGTATCGAGGAGGCTATGCGCAAATTTGTCGATCTCGGCTACTCCAAGTCAGACATCCGGTCCATCGGCATCACCAACCAGCGCGAGACAACGGTGGTTTGGGACAGCACAACCGGCGAGCCGCTCCACAATGCCATTGTCTGGCCAGACACGCGGACAAAAGCGCTTGTGCGGGAGCTCAAGTCGCGAGAGTCAGCAGATAGCCTCACAGAGCTCTGCGGCCTGCCTCTCTCGACATACCCCAGCAGCGTCAAGCTCCTTTGGCTCCTGCAGAACGTCGACTCGGTCAAGCAAGCGTACGAGGAAGGCCGCCTGGCCTTCGGTACCGTAGATTCGTGGCTCATTTACAAGCTCAATGGCGGCGCGAAGGCCGAGAAGCCCGTCCACGTCACCGACACCACCAATGCCAGCAGGACCATGTTCATGAACCTGCGCACCCTGCAATACGACGACAAGCTCCTGGGCTTCTTTGGCATCGACAAGACCAAAGTTCACCTACCCAAGATCGTGCCGTCTTCAGACCCAGAGGCCTTTGGGAAGGTGGCGAGTGGCACCTTGATAAACGTGCCCATCGCCGGGTGTTTGGGGGACCAGTCCAGTGCATTGGTCGGCCAGTGCGGCTTCAGTGCGGGGCAGGCGAAGAACACGTACGGCACAGGATGCTTCCTGCTGTACAATGTGGGCACCGAACCCGTCATCTCCAAGTACGGCCTCCTCGCCACCGTGGCTTACGACTTTGGCGGCGGCAAGAAACCCGTGTATGCACTGGAGGGCAGCATCGCCGTCGCTGGAGCCGGCGTCAAGTTTCTCATGAACAACCTCGGCTTCGCGGACAAGTCGAGCGAGATCACCGCTCTGGCGGAATCAGTTCCCGATAACGGTGGCGTCGTCTTTGTCACAGCATTCAGTGGGCTCTTTGCTCCGTACTGGATAGACGACGCCAAGGGAACTCTATGTAAGCCCACCTATCCCTCTCCTCTCCAACTTTGATCAACAATCACTAACGCCCTACCAGTCGGCATCACCCAACACACCACCAAAGCCCACATCGCCCGCGCCACCCTTGAAGCAACCTGCTACCAGACGCGCGCCATCCTCGAGGCGATGGAAAAGGACTCGAACCATAAGCTCGAGTCGCTCGCCGTCGACGGCGGCCTCTCCAACTCGGATCTGTGCATGCAGACGCAGGCCGACATCAGCGGTATCCCGATCAACCGTCCGGGCATGCGCGAGACCACGGCCCTGGGCGCCGCCATCGCTGCCGGCCTCGCCACGGGTGTTTGGAGGGCGCTGGAAGACCTCACGGAAGTCAACAAGAATGGTCGCAAGGTTTTCCAGCCGCAGATGGAGAGGGAAAAGGCTGAGAAAATGTTTAAGAAATGGGAGCAAGCTGTTGAGATGAGCAGGGGTTGGGTTAATGATCATTAGGAGTAAGCAATTTGCATGGCGTGGTGCACAGCGTGTTATGGCTCTATTTTTGCCTCTCTATAAGCATGATGGGATTTTGTGGATTGGGCTAGACTTGGTGTTGCATCTGGGTTTGCGTGTTTGCTGGGGTTGGGCGTCGCTTGCTTAGGTGCTTGGAGTCGTATGGCGTTGTCTGGTCTAATACCTATTGTGGGATATTCACCATCATTATGAATTGGAACACGATCTAACACTTGGAGTGGACAAAGGAATGGGTGCTTTTCCATCATGTTGTAGTGATGATAGGAATACCGGGGGTTGTTGCCTTTATTTTCCGTCGTTTGACCACTCCTACATCGTGAGTCTCCCACGACAAAGCTCCCACAGGGAACAGGAGTTGGAGAGACAACAATCCTGCTCCGATCAAGCTCAACAAACGCAGGAGCACGCCACACTCTTGTTAGCAAAGAGGCTGTTTCTTCTTATTCTGCGCCCAACATCAGGTTGAATTTGCGGCACAAGGCCATTCAGTGTTCTCTGCAAACCGACTGCAAGTCTTTTCACACTCAATATTACCTAGCTGAGGAGCTTCCCATAAAACCACGCCTCAAGAGCAAGAAAGACGCCTAGGGTTCCTGATGGGGGACGCCTGTAACAGGTCATGCTGCATGTGGAATAACGAGCTGATTCAGAGGGGGAGACTTAAGTTGTGTACACCCCACATCACTCTTATGATCATCGGAGCTCCTGTGTGTGGCATCCGGGATGACATCAACGTCAGCGGAACCTGAACGATCGATAGAAGGAGGAACAGGTTGGGTCCCCGGGCTGCCTGTATTGTACACTATCAATGGCTAGATGTTTGGGCATGGCTGATGATCTTGGAACTTATATGTGCCTTGAGTCAGGACGGTTCAGAGCCTCACCCATGACTCATGCCGGCTGACATGCCATCTACCGTGTACTGCAAGTCTCTAGGCTTGCTTCCTATTTCCAACATCCCCATTGACCTGACTCTGTACTTTAAAGGTCACTGAACACACATTGATGCTTCATTTCTTCCGCAGTGTTAGAAAACTTGACTGCGTTCCTCGAGGTACCAGACTCCTAACTAAACCATATGCTAGATTCCACTGATCTTCCAGAACCGCCACAGGATGATGCCATACGCCTGGCGATCCGTTTGTTGCGCCGGGTTCCACAAAGACGTGGGCATTTTCAGCTCACGGCTTGTTGATCCTTTTGATCACATTGCATACATCCCATCAGATAACGTCACCGGGTGACCTTCAGTGATCGATGGAGCTCTTTTTGCTGCAAAGGACAATAACTGAATGACAACAGCATCCTACTATCAAAACACACACCCAAGAGCAAGGCATGCATTGCTTTTCACCAAAAGATCCAACGAGGCTGGTTCAACGACAATCATTGCCCTACGACAGATTCCTACCCATCGAAATACGATGGAAAGTCAGGCCCGGAATGCCCACCCACCAACAACCAGCCCACGCCGTATCATTTTCCCAGACCGTCTTCCCATGATAACTGATTGATTCGCAGTGCAGGTCATCCATAGCCCTTTCCCTTTAACCCCATTCCCCGCTCTACTCCCTTAATGCACCCTAGAAGAAATATATATCCCTCCCCTGCTCCCTAGTCTTTTTGTTCCCAATGCTGGTGGCTTTGGGTACCTGGCAAGCCATGGCTACTGCCGGAAACCGAGTAGGTGGGCAGCGAGTCGCTCAGATCTAGATACTGAACAGTGTTCGGAGGAGTGGGTGTTGGTAAGCAGAAGTGTTGGCGAATGGTAGAAAGAGGAGATTTCCAGCGGAAGAGGTGAGAGTGGTGTTTTTTGTTGTTGGGTTGTTGCTTCGAGTCGGTATTAGAAAGGGGGGTACAGAAGAGGATTTTAGAAAGGCATAATGTATCCCAAATGAAGAAAAAGGAAGGATGAGATAATAGAGCCATTTCTCAAGACATTGCCAAGTCATCTGGTTCTGTTTACATAATGATGGCCGGAACGTCGACGTTGGCTTTGATGGTCTTGTGCGGCAGGATGCTGCCACCGTTGACGTAGATCTCGTCGCCGATGGTCACGTCGTCGCCCAGGACCGTCACGTTTTCGAGGCGGGCCCACCGGCCGACCGTGCTGTTCCAGCCCACGATGGTGCTCTTGACCCAGGCGTGGTCCTTGACCTTGGACCCGGCCATCAGAACGCAACGCTGCAGCCGGACGCCGTCCCCCACCACGACGTCCGGGCCGATGGTCACGTTCGGCCCTATCCTGCAGTTCTTGCCAATCTTGGCCGACGGGTCGATCAGGACGTTGCCGCCGTGCACATACGGCTCGGTGGCCGGCGTCAGCAGCTTGGAGCCCTTCTTCGTGAGCGAGGACAGGTAAAGGCAGGTGCCGGTGAGGAAGTCCTTGGGCTGGCCGACGTCCATCCAAAAACCTTCGAGGTCGAACGAATGTAGTTGGCCGTCCTTGACCATGGCGGGGAAGGTCTCCTGCTCGATGGAAGTGGGGCGGAGCTCGATGCGGTCTAACACCGAGGTGTTGAGGATATAGATGCCGGCATTGATACGGTTGCCGACGAACTCGACGGGCTTCTCGACGAAGCGGTCGATGCGTGAGGGGTGGTTGGGCTTGTGGACAATGACGCCATACTTGGACGGCTCCTCAACCTTGGTGACGACGATGGTGCCCTCGTCACCGTGCGACTTGTGGAATTCGGCGAGCTCCTTGAAGGGGTATTCGCAGGTTATGTCCGAGTTGAGCACAAAGAAGGGCGAGTTATCTTTTTTCAAGACCTTTTCGGCGAGCTTCAAGGGGCCGGCCGTGCCTAGAGGCTCGCTCTCGATCGAGATAGTAATATTGATGCCGAATTCCTTCTCATACTGTTGGTGAGGAAAGTTATCTCAGCTGTCCGTTCCCTTTGTACTCTGTTTGTCGCAAGGGGCAGCCACCAACCTCGGCCAGGTACTTCTCCATGATCTCAGGGCGATAATTCACAGCCAGAACAATGTCGGTGACACCAGCGGCGGCAAGTGCCTCGATCTGATGCAGGATCATGCGCTTGTTGCCGAACTCGACCAGGGGCTTCGGCAGGGTCAGGGTCTGGGAAGACAGCGTTAACCATACATGTCGCAAAACACGAGGAGTCGAAAGCAGAGTGGTTTGCCCGTCTGCTAGTTCGCGTCAGGCAGCATTGGGGGACGACGTACAAGAGGGCGCAGGCGCGTGCCGAAGCCGCCGACAAGAATTAAAGCTGCCGCCCGCAAGGCCAAGGTTAGCACATGTTGTGCGTCGTGATAGAAGGAATTGACACTGCTTTGCTTACCCTTCATGGTTGCTGGTGGTGAACGAGCGAATCGTGCAAAAGGGGAATCAACGAGCGTAAGAAAGGTAAGGTGTCGGAAAGGCTGGGAAGCGGGCGGAAGGCGAGAGTGAAATACGGCACTGAAGCAGCTGCCTTTGAGGTTCCCCGACAGCAGCAGTGACGAGCTGCAAAAGAAGACACGAGACACAAAACGCGATCACGAGTCGCGGAATCTCGAGGTGGCAAGAGCGCAAGATGGGATTGCAAGGAGGACACCTTTTCTCGGGGGGTCTGCTCAGAGCATTGGGCTTCACCAGATGAGGGTTGCTTTGGGCCAGGACGAGGGGTTGCCCAGACCACATGCCAAATGACGCCAATCAGCGTGCAGCATTGCTCAATGGCGAGATTGGATCACACTGCAGCAGTTCCTGAGTGGAGCCGTAACTTTACTCTCTCATCAATGGGCACCGGAAATCAGGGGGAAGAGTCAGGGGCTAGGGGCAATGCTGCGGTTTTTTGTTCGGAGACAGCACCACCAGCCCACAACAACTCAAAGGCTTGTAGCACCAACAAAGGATGAGTCTCACTATGGCCACCTGCTCTCGAGTCCCGCGCGAGTCATTTGCACACTTTTCAAATCAAGGCTTCAATGACTAATTGATGGCTTGGGTCCAATCGCTGTCCGTTTTAGGGATTGAACCCTTACCGTCAACATCAACAGGGCCTTGAAATTGGTCAAACACGAGATTCCTAGAGATGGGGGCCAGAAGGCGTGGATCTTGGCGACAGATCTCTCAAGAGACGTCTCATGAGACTCTTCAAGGGGCTGTACACTAGTAGCCAGAGTCTATAAGCATTACGGTGACAAGGTGTACGAATCACACACCCGGGAATGACGTGGAGAGAGTAGCATAAAGCATCTACCTTACGTCAGTACCCCATGAATCACGATTTCCTCGAGTAGCATACCTTACTGTATACTCTTGCAGGTCAAAAGCCAGGTCTCAAAGTATCATCTGTTCAGGTTGGGAAGATGACACAGGAAAAACGGTACGCCGGCACCGCACGTACCCATGGATGCAGGGACCGAGGGCCACTTACACAGTACACACACAAACTCAACATCTGAAGCCAATGTTGGGATATGGAATACGGATCGCGGCGCATAAGATATCATGGGCCCCCCCCCCCCCCAATAGATCTTATCCCAACCCACAGCAGCCACCGATAACCGTCACCCACTGCAGGTTGTCCACTGGTACAAGACTTAGGATACCAGGTAAGGGCACAAGGCAACGGTTTGGTTTGTACCATCACCAGTTTAGTCTCTTAGTTCTTTCTTCTTTCGTACCTCTCGCTTCTCCGGCCTCCTCCTCTTCTTTACCCTGCTCCTCGTTTGTGTCCCCGCCTCTCCTCCGTCCTCCTCCTCCTCCACATCCCAGCCGGCACAGACAATCGTATCCTGGATACTGTGCTTCCAATGTTGACCGGCCTAGCTGGGCGGCCCGGACAAGGGAGAGAGGGGCAGTCTCGTCATTATTTTCATAGATGTTATTGCCGAACGCGTTGGATGTTGGGAGGCCCCCTCGTGGTCAACATCCTCAATGGCTCCTTGCTTTGTGATGGTGTCGGAGGTGGACAACAATGGCGATGGGAGCGACGGGGCGATTGAAGCAGACAGGGCGCAAGTCCAACGTCGTCGAGCTCGTCGCCGCGGAGGTACAGGACGCTGACGGGGAATGCATACTTGGATAATCCAGTGACTGAACCCAGCAAGCCGGCTCATAGAATCATGATGGTGGGGAGCAATAAGGTTAGTGCCGAGCCGGGTTGCACTCACCACCCACCATCTCTCACACACTCGAGCCGGCACGAGTGAGTCCCTTCGCTTACCACATCACCTAGAGCAGCGAGTCCCTTCATAGCATCGTCCCCCAAGGAAGGGGGACAGATATTGTTCAATTCATAAGCAATCATCTTATCATCAGCAGCCCGTCTTTTGGAAGTGCCCACAAGTCCCTCCCCCCAATATGTTCTTTGCTCATGGATCATTGTCATCATCATCAGTCGTCAATCGTCAAGCGCGTAACATCCCGCTTGATTGGGGAAAAAAAACGGAGAAAAGGCCCAACACCCACCAGTTTTCACCCTCCACGATCCATGTTCACCGGTTTTCCCTCTCTGGAACAAAAGCCAACCACCAGTATACTGAAACTGAATGCATCCAATTCTTTTGCTGGTAATGCGGTACAAAGCGTGAAACCGCAATGCATAGCAGTGCGTAACTGATCTCAATCCAGGATAATGCGCCCCATGGATGGCCAGGAAAGGTAACCAACGTCGTGACACCAATACTCAGCCTCCTGAGGTAATATGCCAAAAGAATGCAGAGAGAACAAATCAGCCTGACCTTCGCGAGACGTCCCATCCGGAGGCGAGTTCCGTTCCCATGGGTAGCTCGTCCAGCAGCGAGACTCGGAGCACCGGGAGACAAACAAGGAAAACGAAGTGGCCCAGCCGAAATGCGGCAGTTTGGTATTTCCCATGGCCGACAACCAGGGTTGCCTCTGGGACGATGTCTTTGTTTCGAGGTCTTCCAGTCCGGCTGGTTCTGTCAAGCCCAGCTAGAAAGGGGGCAAGAGATTGGTGAAGAGTAACAAAATCCCCGGGCCTTCGAGTGTTTCGAAGTACGTTGCAGAAATAGAACGTAGAGAAACAGAACCTGGCTCCAACCATGCTATGCTGTCGAGGGGCTGGAGGTATTGGCCGGGTGGCGTATAGATCATGCAGGTTGAAATGGGTCGTCAAAATGCCGAACTTTGTCTACGTCGAGTCGTAACGGTCGTTCAATCATGGCGTGAAAATGCAAATAATCGAAGCGGGTTGCCTCCCTCCGGAAATGGAAAATCCGTGTCTTCATCACCTGTGCTCCTGCTCCAAGTCCGCTGAATGCTGAATCCATCAATGGGGTATAATCGGCGGCTGTTCTGGCTCTCTCTCCCCGCCCTGTCGCTGTGAAGCCTTGTCCGAGTGTATCGCAAAAAAAATAAAAAAAGGCATGGCGTTTGAATGGTGGTAAGGTGGTTTGAGCCTTTCTGCTCTCCGTTGATTGGGCCTGGATATCCAGATCCGTGGGTGGTTCGAAGGGCAGATCTTAGGATTCAACGAATCTCAATCCTGTCCCCGGGAGTCCCGTCACACAAGGAATGCGGCTCTGTCCCGCAGCCTCACTCTAGTGAGGTGGTCGAGCTGCTGCTGGAGTGATGGCCAGACCTGCTCCGGTGTCCGTGATTGGACGAGGACGTGTGCCGGCTGCCCTTTCTGGCCTTGCGACTCGTGTCATCGGCAGGCAGGCCCTGGACAATCCCGTTGCGGGCGAGCATGCCGCCATTGACCGAGAAGTTCCGGCAGACCATAAACGCGCGCATGGCCGCATTCTCCTGAGCCAGGGTGCTCGACTCGTATGCGAGATCCGTCTGGTACTCGCGCCCATTAACCAGGACCAGGCATGTGTAGCCATTAGAGTCCCGGTAGCATTCATACATGGGGTCATGCCATCCTCGCCTCCGGCACAGGCCTGTAAAGACGTTCTCGGTTAGCCTTATGTTCAACAAGCTCTGCCCATTGGGCTCCGTGCCTCTGCTAGCGGGGCTCGAAGCCCGAGAACAGGAGGGTGTACGAGACTCGGTTGATGCGAAGCAAGCTGCATGACAGCCCAACATGAACGCCCTCAGCCTTATGGGATGCAGTGGACTGCTGCCAGATCGAGAGATGGCACGGCCGAGACGTGGTGGCCAGGGGTATCAAAGTCAGGGACCGTGTACAGATCTATGTGGGGGGAGAACCACGTGGGCACGCCCTCCATCATGAATGACACCCTACCGCAACGGGAATAAGGTGCGATCAGGGTTGACAACAGCGGCGTAAACGAGTGAATGAACAATCTGAAGAGTTAGTCGACGACTCACTTTCCAGGTACTGCATGTAGAAACCGCCCATTGTGTCAATTGGCTTCAATGTGGCCCGCGTATACCTCGCGTGGTTGGAAAAATGTGAGAAAGATGAATGATGGCACCGAGGGGCAACGTGTGCTGCAAAGCGTGTAAACAAAACTGCCGGGCAGGGAACTGAGACTCGGTTGTGATGTGCTGCAGTCGAGCCCAACCTAAGGGAGATGCGGTATTGATGCCACGGAGAAAAAAAGTAGGGCAACGCAGGGAGGTGAAAAGCTTGTCTCACGACAAGGAGGGTGGTGTGAGCTGGGAGCTTGAGGAGGTTAAGGCTGATATGCTACGTATCCAGGGCGACGCAGGAAGGGGATGCCGTGGGTCAGCACCGGCGAGACAAGTGTGATTTATTGTGGTGACTGGGAGGATAATGCGGGGCAGGAGATGGCAAGAAATGCCCAGATCAGAAACGAATGCAACAGGGAAGTGACGGATAGGTAGGGAACGGAGAGGAGTAATGGGTCGTCAGACGCATGTCCACTGGGAGATGCGGCTCAAAGTGCGACCCATCTTGATGTGCTGGCTCGTGTCGTTGCCAGTTGATACAACCGCAGAGACCGGCCCATCTCCACACCAACAACATGGGGGAATGCACCATCCTAAGAGGAATGCCGTTTGATAAGTCCGGCCAGTCTGGATCGGGGAAAGAAGAGGCCCTAGTACGATGCTGCAGTGTTGGCGATTCCCGCCGGCCCCTCAAACCTCTACCATCCCTCTTGGTGTTTGGCCGGGCCCATCTTGCTTGCACATAGAGTCAACGGCTTCGAATATGTAACGGTGGCAAATTCGACCACCCAAAACCGAACTTGATCTGACCGGGACGCCGGACCCCCGAGGGAGCGAGTGAAAGCGGCCCGGGTACGAAGAGCTTCGGAGAACGTTGCCTGTTTGTTGCTGCCGGATCTCGAAGGACCCCCCACCCTGCTCAGTTCGGCAAGCAACAGAAGAAGGGATAGCCTTGTTCGCCCCTTCATCGTTGAGGATAATGAGCGAGTGTCTACCGCCAATGGAATGCGTGTACAACCGTCAAGCAGTTGGACGCAGAAGGTATTGTATGTACTTGGCTGCGATGCCAGACCACAAACAAGCAGTCCGCGGCAAAACAGCAACCTCGGAGTACGTACATTCAAGGAGTGGGTCGTGGGTGCGGGAAGCAACGCTGACGCTTCAAAAGAGTTAGCGACAATGCAGTGTCCCGGCGACCTGCACCTGCAGTGCTGTGGAGAGAGGATTCTTCGACGCGGTTCTGGGGGTCCATGCGGGCGTGAGTTACGGGCGATCCGCCAGTCTCGCATTTCCGTCACCGTCGGCAAGCGATGTGAAAAGGAACCGCACCCAGAGAGCGGTATCGGGCGGTACTGGAAGGCGTTCCGGTGACATACAACTGTCATTACACGTGTAGGGCCGGGGGCTGGCGAATGAGAACTGGACGATTTGGTTTTCCGGGACGACAGCTCATCGACTCTCGGGACCACTGAGAAACGCACGAGCGAGGCATTGGACGACGTCTGACCCTGATCGTCCCGATTGCGAAGTGTGCCCCTCCCTATGCTCCCTGGCTCCCTGGAAAGACTGGGTTGAGGCCACACCACGAAGTCGGTGAGGGAAGCGATGAGATGCATGAACGCTGCGCTGGTGGCTGGGGCCGCAAAACCCTTGCATGGGCGACATCTGGCCCTAATGACGAAGCAGCGTCTCTGAATGGCCAGAGGGATCGCAAGGCAACCAGGCACAGGCCAACCTTAACGCTCATGCAATGATGAGTTGGCAATGCTTTTTGATATTAAACACAGAGGCCAAGTATGGACCGGCGCGCGAGGGGGCAAATGCATGGCGAATCGATTCGGACGAAGGTGTGCGTCGCCAACAGCACAACCCGCAATCAGCCGCGGACCCCACGATGCTCATCCAGCCAAGGGAAAGCATGGAGATGGAGGTTCCGAGCGAGGGCTGATTTCCAGCAATTGCCCGGGCGGAGCGAGTTGACCTATGTGATGGGTTTTTTGTAAGGTGAGCGTGAGAATTGCAATGTAAAGAATTTTGAGTTGCGACGGAAGAGCAGATAGATCATCGGGGGTCCGGGTTGCGGGTCGAAGACTATAAGGTAAGCGTGCTTGTAATACATAATCAGGAAATACTCCAACTATTCGGTTACGGAACCAAACCATCAAACTCACCATGGCCCGGAGTTTTGGAAGGCAGACGAGGGCATGAGAGGCAGCTGAGACATCGGATGGCCTAGCAGGCGGGATCAAACTTTGGTCACAGACCAACTAAAAAAACGAGTCAGTTCGAGTGCCGAACCCTGCCCATCACCATGGGTATCGTACAGTACACCTAGTCTCTCAGCGCTGAGTGGTTGGAAAAGAGCCAGGCCCTATGAGCACATGGAAATACTTTGCAATCAAGACCTGGCCAATCCTGTAGGCTTTTGGATTCAACTTCGAAACATCGGCGGCGTCAGCCACAAGCAAGCTGACGGTTGGATTTAAGCTTCTTCACACATATGGCGGTATCGTTGCTCACCACTAAGATGGAGCCACGCTGACAGCTCACACGGGACAAGCGCGTCTTCTCCATATGTTCCTTCCTTCTCCTAATTCCTCATCATTGGTCAAATCGCTACCAAATCCTATTAGTATGGGTGAACTGGGCGAGCCGGAGCCAGCAGTTCTGGTTCAATGAATTGGTGACTGAATTGCCAAAACTGCGGAGTACACTGTACGGTTACCGGTATATCGTTTGTGTCTGAGCAGGGAGGGCTCCAACCCCGCAACATCACGAACAGGGGTAGAAACAGGACCATTCCGTGCCGCCCCCGCAACAGCGGCACGACGTCAGGCCTTAGGTTTTACCTTCAGAGCCCGGCCAACTGGAATATACGGACGGGACCGCTGCACCATCAAGATACCCAAACGCATCATTGATGCCGCAGCCTAAACAAGACAATCGCAACACCACCGAAGAGACTTGGGGAAGGGAAAAAGGGGAGCGGCATTAACCGCGCGGGATAGCCTCAAAGTTCCTTATGGGTTGAGCCGTCCATTGGCCGCTGCCTGCGAGCGCTCGCCTGTTTTCAAAACCACGAGCGTATCTTTCGACGCTGCCATCCACGTCCCTAGATCGCTCACACAGGACTTTGAGCAGATTACATCGCAGCAGTTGTGCCTGAGTGCATGCAAAAGCCTTGCTGTCATGCATGGGGGCCTGGCCGACTCATATATGATCTGGAAGGCCACAGTCGGCCCTCCTCCGGATGCCATCTTGGGGCCCATCCCGAGGCCCATTCCCACGGCCATGTCTTGCAGGTAACGCGGAAACAACTGGGTCCGAAGAGACGGGACAGACGGATGACTCGACGCCTCGGTTGCCAAGGATGAGAGAACAAGTTTGTCATCGAGCGTATCGGCCAATCTGGCATGCAACCAGGTTAAACTCTGCTTTTGCATTCAGCTTCGGCCCGCTTCTGGCTCTCTCGGCTTTGGCCGCAGATGTCGTCGTCCCTGCAAAACATCACATCAGAGGAGCGCTCATCAGAAATGACCCCGCGACTCCGGCGACGGACGCGTCTCGGACCAGCCGCACCAGCAGCGGTCCGGATTGGCGGGTCTTCCCTCTGACGGCCTCTCCCGAGTGTGGTTGCAGGGAAGGATTTGACAACGTCCGGATCCAGCATTTCTCAACAGCGGGGAGGGTTGCCACACCCTTTAGAATTTACGCAAGGACTGGTTGGTGCAGCTCTGCATTACCTGGCAAGCGGAGTGTGTCCCAGCTTGACCGCGATATCTGCAAGCATCAGTCGAGCAGCAATTATGGTGAGAGCGACAGTGGGGGGCGAGTGGCAAGGGGATTTGACGTGTAGCACGTAAGTGAGATTGAAATCCAGATGCGCGGCTGCACCTTGGTTGCTGAGTCTCACCAGTTCTGGTATACCGCTTCCTTGCGGCAATAGTACACATGTACTCTCAATCCGTGTTCAGAGCCAGGTCCCATGAAGCACCGGATTCCCATTCCCATGCCGAACTCGGACCGTCCAAGACACAGCCAGTCAGGTAGTCATACTACGAGGAGTTTTAGCAGGCCGAACTTTTTTGTGAGGTCTTTGCAATTCTCCTCTTCCCCTCTTAGGTGGCTACACAATCCTTTCTCACTTATATGGTGTCGATGGAGGCACCGTAAGAAAGAAATAACGAACTAAGCCGAACTCTTCTTCTCACGGTCACCCGTCATGGACATCGATACCGAGCAAATCAAAACCCCGGCCTCGCCCGAAAATACTCCCTCATGGCCCTCACACTCTGCTGCGGGATGGCGTAGACGGGGTGGATCGGGCGCACGCGGTCCGTGTTGTCAAAGATCCGCAGGCCGTCGAGATACGGCAGGACGGCCCACACCGCTTCTCCTCCGGGCAACGACGACAGCGGCGATGACGATAATGTTCCCTCACCCGCCGTCTTCTCGGGGACCAAGCCTTCGGCTTGCCCTTTCAGTTGTTGTTGGGTTGCCTCGGGCTCGGGCTCGTCGAGCACCCACTGGTGCTGGGCGGAGCTTAGCCCCGAGAGGACATAGCACGAATGATAGGCGTCTGACATCCTTTTTTTTGGGTGGGGGGGTGGTAAGTAAGCAAGCATAATATGGCATGGCATAATATCGCACATTACTGGGCACGGGGCGAGATCTAGCGCCGAAAGAGGAGAGGTAAGGTAGAGAAACGAGACTG
Organism: Parathielavia appendiculata; assembly: GCF_033297405.1. Lineage (NCBI taxonomy): Eukaryota > Fungi > Ascomycota > Sordariomycetes > Sordariales > Chaetomiaceae > Parathielavia > Parathielavia appendiculata. The sequence goes on from NW_026944221.1 coordinate 1,544,867, forward strand.
TGAATGCACTTACTTGCCCGGTTTATCGCGCAGGCCGCCGCGTTTGGTCTGATCTTGGCAGCAGCAGAGGATGTACCGGATCAGGCCCTCTCGGTTGAACAGGCTCTCGTCTGCTGGCGGCAATCGTTTGCTGCTGGCTGCAGCGATGGCCGGATCGTCTGCGGCCGGGGCCCCACAACCGCCGCTGGTGCTGTTGAGGCATGCCTCGATCAGGGGGAAGCACCCGCCAACCCAGTGGCTGTAGCAACCGTCGACGAGCTTGTTAGTGCGCCCGGAGAAGCCGCCCTCGGGTGCGTACTGTCGTGAGGACAGCCAGGCGATCAGCCGTGGAACGTCGAGGTAGCTGTTGCATAACCCTTCATCGTCAGCGTGCTGCAGCGCTCTATTTGCCACACGTGGATGCAGAGCTGGGTGGATAGCTGCAGGACCACCCCACCGCCGATGCTGCGTACATACCTCCAAATGCTGCGGCCTGGGTGGTCCAAGAGTGCGAGGCAACCTAGGGCACAGAAGGCATATGCCCCGTGGGCTTCGGCGTTTGGCTGGCCGGAGATGCCGCCTTCAAATGTCTGGCCTGCCCAGGGTTAGCGATCGCCTGAAGAATAAACGGACATGCATCCTTGATGCTTACATCGCCGTACATAGTCTCCTACCCCAGTCAGAAGGTTCACGCTGCCGTCTCCCGTATATGCAAGAGACTCTGGCGCCAGCTCCAGCGGAAGACGCAATAGCGAGATGATGACAGCTGCGCAATAAGCACCTCTATCCTGGCGGTTAGCCGGGGTCTCGCACGCACATTCTGTTCAGAACATCGACGTACCTGATGTCTTCCTCGCCCCCGAGACAAACTTGGAACCCGCCGTCTGGTTGCTTAAGACTGCAGAGCCACCTCCACATGGCCTTGCGATCGACAACCTCATATGTCTCGTCGCCCCCCACCAGGGCAAGCGACAGGACCACGGCGTAGGTGGTAGCCATGTGCGAGAGCTGCCTGCCGCCGCCGCCGAAACCTCCCGTGTCGTTCTGCATCGAGCGCGCAGTCGCTGCGAGCGACTGGCGGTAGGGCGTCACGTCCTCCCCGAGCATGGTGAGTGCCGACAGGCACCAGTACAGGAACCATGGGCGGCTGGCGTCGGCGGCGACAAAGCGGCCGGGCAGCTGACCCAGACACTGATGCAGAAACTTAACATGCCTCTCCCGGTCCAGCGGCGGCACCCCGTGCTCGTTGTACTGAAGCTCTTCGCTCTCCCCACTCAGCAACGGCAAGCAGAGCTCGACCGTCTCGTCCTGGACCTGGGAGGTCTCGGTGACCAGTACGTCCCGGACGGGCGGGAGCTGGGTGAAGAGGTCGGGAATCATGAGGCCTGGCTGTCTTCTGTTGGGTATTATCTCCTCGTCCACTGTTTCGCTGTCCGGGCTTAGGTGCGCGGGCGACGGCGGTGCTGGCGGACGGCGCTGTTGGGTGGCCATCTTTCTCCACGGGAAGGCAACGCCTTTTTGACGCATCGAGGGTCCTTTGTTTGTATGTGATTTCACCGTTCCTCTAGGAAGCAATATCCAGGCCGAGGAACAATACTTACGACCGGGTCCTCGTTAACATTATTCTGGCATGCCGCAAATGGAAAGTTTTGAATGTTTGCATTCAGGAGCAATGTGATTGGGCTCGGCCGTTGTCGTGGGTGTGGGCGGCGGTTGCCAAGACCGGGGAGGTCGAAAGTGGGTTTCTCGGCGGTCTCTTCCAGTAAGTTCAGTAACGAAGGTGCGGATACGCCACCTCCTCCTTTACCACTGGTTTATCCCTTACCTACTTTACAATAGGTTGCATTGTCTGATGTTTTCCACCGGCGTCATATCTCCGTCAACGACGGCATACCTAGGTAGATCTCGGTGGTATTTCTGCTTTATTGACTAAGGGATGGCTGCGGTGTGTCACCACGACCCCGGGCACGCACATGCCCGACCCCGGTCAGCGATCGGCCCTTGGCCCCCGTCCCATCCGACAAAAACTACCGGCCAGACCCGGAGCCGGAGGCTCGTTATTGACAGTCGGATCGGAACTGTAAACGGACCATCCTCTTGTCGTCTGATTCTCCGGCGCCTTCAACAAACTCGAGTTGCCCCTTCATCGTTGGTCGAGGTTTCAGCACCAGCCACTGGCTGCCCCTGTCGAGCAACAAGAACGCTGCAGACTATGGATTTCCATCCCCCTTTGTCTCTCGCGTCTTCTTCTTTTTCTTTTGTTTTAATATTGTCAGCATCCTGTGAATTGCCCTTTTTATCGATGTTGGGATGTGAGGGGTCCTGAGACCTCAAACACTCTCGACTTCTGCACGAATTGACCTGCAGGAATTTCGGCAACCCTCACAAGTCTGCGCCTTACTCTGAACTTCAGAGACTACTGTGGTCAAATCGGCAACACCAGACTGCCCTCTTCTGTACACAATTATTGCATCTCCGGCGGTCAACAAGCTCAAGGGTTAGTTTGGATTAAAAGCTCCGAAAAGCAACCCACGGCTGCCGGGATCCCGGAGCTTCCCCGGCCACGGAAACACGGGGGTTAAGCCGAATCCGTATTGGGCCACTGTCACAGGCCTTGACTGGAACGCGCCGTCGCGTGGCAGCAGGTCAGCAAACGGTAAGTGTGTGTAAACTCTCGTCTTATCGTTGGGCCCCTCAACGGATCCCGCTTGCCGGGGTCCTGATCCCCCGACCCGGTCTTGAGGCTCGGTTGAATCGGTTCTAAGCATGACCGATACCCCCAATCGTTCTTTCCTTTTACCTGACTCTCATATCAACAGGACACAAGGGAGAATATTGAAAGCAAGCCCCTATGAATCGCATCATGGTGGCGGCGATAGTCCGGTGGAGTCTTGAGGAGAACAATCGCGTTCGAGACCCCTGCGCGGAGAAGGGAATCCAGCATCTTGTCTAGATGCGGACAAGCCGCTCCAGCTCAGACTGTGGGATCAACAACCGGACTGTTGAGTCGGCATCGGCATCGGCATCTTGGGATCTGGCAGCGGAATTACTGTCGGCGGTATGACAGCTGAAGGCCAATTGATCTCTTCGAAGTTTGAGATGCTCGAAGTGCTCCAAGGGCAGCAGTTGACATATTTATACAGAGTTTGAAGGTTCGTCAGTTCAGGGTCGGCAAACAGCTGGTCGTCCCACTTCGGGGATATCAGATAATTAAATGCGGACAAACAGTGGGTGCGGACGATCAAGATGTTTGCACAGTGGGGAAATATAACCAGGCACTTGGACGATACTCCAAGAGACCTTGTTTGCAACCTAGGGACACTTTCAACACGTCGCGAGGTTGCAGAGAAGGACTCCCACGTTGTCTAGCATCATGCTTTGGGTGGCTTGACAGCTAAATCAGGTTGAGTTGGAGGACATCATGGTAGGTTGTCCAGGGCACAGCAAAACCACGAATGGCTTGTAGATGGGGGAAGCTGTTATGTGCTCATGACAAGAATTTCAGACTTCCGAGACAAACTTCCCAGGGACAAGCCCTTGCACTACCTGTAGGGTTGCGAAATTTCGGAAAGGTCCCAACCATGGAAAATGAAAACAGGGCCTTGAAATGTCGAATTTCAAGTATTTCAGTTCTCCTATTTCAGCAAGTGGTAAGGGGTAAGAAGGTTAGGGTTAGACACCACCCCTTAGCCATCTCGGTCTCCGACAGCTTACGACACCCAAATCAAGTACTAACCCTAGCGGATCATATATTGCTACTTCCGCCAGCAATTTCATGACAGCCTTGAATGATACATTTCTCAGATTCCATGAAAATTTCGCAATGGAAAAACTTCCATTTTACAACCATAACTCGCACACCGAAACACTCTATCATGCACCAGTAGAACACAGCCCAGGTAGGAGGACGGAGCGGAAACCTGCATGACTTGAGGACAGTCCGCCCATTAACCTTTTCATCGCCTCCCTCCCAGGGTATACAGCCGCCAATGGGCGAGACGCAGCCCGAAGAGATGATTCGGCAGAAGCCGATGTAGCACAGAACAGCAACGCTGCCAAACAGGATTGGTCATGCCGTGTAACAGAAGCCGTTGGGTATATCTAGGGCAATAACTTGTGTTTCAAGCCCACGTTGTCCAGTCGAGATGCAATCTGATGTTCTTTAGGTACGAGGACAGTTGTGCTTCTCATGCGTAGGTCGTTTCGGGGCATGTGAGCCCGCCAAGGTCTCGGAGAGACCTGCGCAACTTGAAGAGTCCAAGGCTACCTTACCTTACCATAGTGTATTCAAGTTTGCTAGCACGCCACTGGCGGAGAGCGGGTTCCTGGTCAAAAGGGCCAGGGAAAGGAAAGAAAGATGGCAAATACAAGGGGGGTCTGGGGAAAAGAACTGGGAAACAAAAGTGAAAGAAAGACAACAGCAATAGCTCATGTCTACAGAGAATCTGTTGTAGGATTACTATTTAACTCTGACTTACCTGCATTTTGCCTGAACTTGTAAACCTCACTGCTGAAAGAATATCAGTGTTTGGGCTAAGCCGCTCTCCAACACATCCAATGTCCCAAATTCAGTTGTGGGCTGACGCTCACAACAAATGATCAATGCAAGGCAATGAACCACCTCTCGACAACTTCAACCCGTAGGCGACAAAAAAGAATGCAATCGTCAGAGTGTAGCTATTTAGCACCAGAGTTATGTCATTCCGTCTTACGCTTGTGGCGGGATACCTCGCACAACAATTCTGGACACTGGACCTAACCCGAAGCGGGCTGAGCCACTGTCACTTGGTTCGACAGCTGTCGGCGGGGCTGGAAAAGACGCGAGCCTGGCAAATTGAATGAAACTCTAAGTTCCGACACAGTGCAGCACGGCAGACGACAACCCAAGCCGGTGCCAACCCAGCCAATAGAAGCTTGCAGTGGCTTTTGGACGATTGGACGGCAGTCTCCTCCATGCCCAGCATGCAGGTTTCCAATGAATCCAATCAGCAACCGCCTCGGAGCCGGGGTCATGCAGTCTCTCACCGCTTCTTCTTCAACTCCCAGAGGAGCGAGTTGCTTTGAGCGGCAGCTGGGGCGGGGGCGAGGAAACTCTCCACCACAGTGACCTTAACCCCCCGTTCTGGGACGCCAGCGATCTTTCCGTTCCCGAGCAAACCAGGCGCTTTCTCCGGCGCACGCTTCCGAGACTCGCGCGCCGCCTCCTTTCCCTTTTCCACGAGCAACGCAGTCGAAGGCGCAGGATCCGTCCTCGGCGGAGTCTCTTTCTTGTCTGCGACGCAGTCTGAAAGAGCGGTGTCCGTCCCCTCGTCGTTCAAGCCCGGCGCGACAATACTTCCGAATCTCCTCCAGCACCCTTTTGACTGACCCTTTCTCTTGATTTCCCTTCCTGGTTTTGGCATCATGACCTACAACTTCAACGCCGCTGGGGGGGAAGCCGCACTGTTGGAGCAACTGGTCTTTGATCCGCGCGACCGCTACTCGTATCCCGCTGTCTCCTCGGCCGCCCCGTCTCAGGACCTGACCACCATGTCCCAGGCGAGCCGTCAAAGCCTGAGCCCGGTGACGACCTGGTTGCCTCTTGAGCTGGCCGGAACTGTGAGCGCGCCCATGTCGGTTCACTCGCCCAACTCGGCCAGCGTGACGCCCTCGTCACCAGATGACCAGAGCGCCCACTCGCCGAGCCATCAGACAAGCGCCATGTCGAGCCCTTTGCAGCAACAGCCGTCCCCTTACCAGCCCGCTGCTCACCCGAATACCACTGGCCTCATCCCCGACTGGTCTCTTCCTCTGCAGGCCCAGCAGCAACCGGCCGCTGATCTCTCGCACTTCATCCAGGATCCCGCCCTCATCAGCTTCAACCCGTATGCCTCCAACTTTCAGCCGGCCCCGATTGATTATCTCCCAGCGACGACGACCCAGGCCCCGCTTGAAGCTGGCCTCCAACTGGAGCCAGCGTTCACCACCATGTCTCCAATCGATGCCACTTCGCGGGTGATGCAGTGGGGGGCGGGAATGGCCAACTGGCAGGATTTTGAGCCTACGGTCGACTTCCAGGCTGATGGTTTGGCCCGTGTGAGGAGCCTGGGGAGCCATTCCCCAACCGGCACCTACCTTGAGGTTCTGTCGCTGGGCTCGAGCAGCGACAATGGCTGGACGACGGTCGACATGTACCCAAGCTGCAGCAGTTTCGCCCAGACTCAGCATTCCCAGAACCAGGCAATTTTCAACCCGGGCCAGACGCTCCACCTGAGGAATAACTCGGACTCGACCGCGTCCGATGCCAACTCCTTGGAGTTTGGCAGCTACGAGGAGGTCACCTTCCCCTATTCGCCCTTCTCGCCAGCCTCTGACAGCTTTGTGGACCCGGCGAGCAACCATCGCAACTGCTTGCCTGGAGAGCACCATCACCACAAGCCGTCAACATCGTCTGAGCTCATCAGCCCTTCTGCGGCCGTCTCACCCTTGCCCATCAAGACAGTGTCCACCTCCAGGCCCGTCATTGCCAGCGGTTTCAGTGGTTCTGGCTCAACTTCACCACCAGCACGGCGGAACTCGGCAGGAACCAGGAAGAGCCCGATCGCCAAGGCAACGAAGCCCGTTATCCGGAGGACGTCGTCGGGGAAGAAGGACGGGACGGGTGAGAAGAAAGTGGGCAGGAGACGTGGCCCATTGCTTCCGGAGCAGCGCAAGCAGGCCAGCGAGATTCGGAAACTCAGAGCGTGTCTGCGGTGCAAGTTTCTCAAGAAGACGTGCGACAAGGGCGAGCCGTGCGCAGGCTGCCAGCCTTCGCATGCTCGCCTGTGGCAGGTTCCCTGCACTCGTATCGATATCAAGGACATTGGCTACTTCATGAAGGACTGGAAGGCCGACTACGAGCGGCACCTTGGCCGCGGCATGTCCGTCTTCAATGTCAAGGGCTTCGCGCAGAAGGAGACGCTCATGTGGATTACGCACGGTTACGGCTTCTGCCTCCCAGTCATGGTTCGCGAGGTATTTGTGGCTGATGACAGCTGCTTCCAAGTCGATTGGGTCGAGTCGAGCTTGCAGGATCAGGATCCCATTGATTTTGAGAGCCGTACAGAGCGCCTCGATGTGGGCCAGGAAGGCATCTCCATGGAGGCTCTCAACGAGTATCTCGACAAGCATATCGATGAGGGCTTTGAGCAATTCATCGATGACCATTTCGAGGGGACGCCATTCATCACCGAGATTTTCAAGACGGCGTATCGCTTCTATACCAAGGAGAGGCTACCAGTCATCCGCAAAGCCCTCAAGCTTGTCGTGGCCTACAACCTCACCCTGCACATCACCCTGGTCGAGCAGCCGCCATCAGAAGAGCCGATGGAGGGCCATGTCGACGACGAGGACTCCAAGTACTACGGCAAGGTGGTCGCCCCGGTTATGATTAACTTCCAGATTAAGTGCGCCATGGCCGACATCTGGCGTGAGCTGCAAAAGGACATCTTGGAGGAGCTCTCGGCTCTCTATTCGAGCGTCTACAGCGGAGAGCGCCTCAAGAACTGGCCCACTATTTTCATGCTCGCTTCCATCCTACTGGCCGTTTGGGAGGAGATCCAGTTCGACTGCCACTACCGCGTCCCGGACCCGGTCGCCGTAGAGAAGTTTTGCAGCGACATGGAGACGGTGCCGGTCGGTGTCATTGTCGGTCTCTTCCATGCCATTTCGCAGAAGCTGCCGGCGTTCACCGAATGGGATACCCGTAGGCACGGCCAGCTCCTCAACAATAACACTGCTGTCTGCGAGGCTATGACCGAAGTACGGCAACATGTCATCAAGCATGGTGAGTGAAAACGGTTTTCCTCCATTGTGAAACCGTTCGGCTAACCCGGCGAGCAGAGGCGTATCTGAGGACGCGTGCCGACTCCAAGTTTGACCGATATGACTTCGACTCGTTATCAAACAAGCTTCTCTCGAAGCTGGTCATCCGGTCCAATTAGGTTCCGCCTCTGTTTCTTCGACATGCTGTTCCGTTACGATACCCCGTTGTCGTCGATGGTTATAAACCGTCCATTCAACCTGCGAGGGTAATGATTTCTGTTGTTCTTTTACCCCCTTTCATATGTCTTTCATCTCTGTTTTGCTGCTGAGCGACGGCGTTGTGTTTGTATGCCATGTTATTTGCCTTTTTAGTAGTCTTTCTTATTGCCACGACGACTCTCGCTACCCTATTTTGGTTCACGTTCTTCACCCTCTCTCAAGGGCTGGATTCCCCACGGGACCCATGCTGCTTACGGAAATGACTGACGTCCATCATGACGGAAAAGGCATCGAGTTATGACTACACGCCATAGCATCATTTTTTTTGGATGGTTTTGTTGTTAGATACACACGCTTGTTTCTCTTTTTCATACACACCTACGGAACACCCGACACTCCTGACACACCTATCACCATGCAGCACCGAACGATCTTGTATGCCATTCTCATGAGATGGCGATGACGATTGACAAATGGAATACGGAGGGATGGGAAGGGCGCATTTGTGGTTGCGGGAATTATTCGACATGGACGGACAGACGTACGGGAAATGCTCTTGAGATGATCTCATGTTTCTCGCAACGCTACGCAACGCGGTTACGAAGATGAAATACAGAGCATATAGAAAATGAGTTTCTTGTTTAATGCGTTCGATGTTGCATGTACTTGAGCGTCTGCTTGATATATTCCTGTCTTGTTTTGGCAGAAATGGCCAAAAGTCTCACTTGAGTTGCTGAGTGTACTCTAGGCTCTGTAATCCGTACGGCCAGAGCGGCTCCCTGCCGGCGACTGGGAAAGCAGCTATCCGTTGCTATGTTGATATAAGGTATTAGTTCCCGGTTGAGCCGAGTCAATTTGCCTTGCCTGCTCTAGTGGTGCTGTGACACTAGTCCCAAGTGACGCTCGGGATGTGATGGGCCCAACATCCTTGGGGGCGATCCTACGAGACAATCCAGACAATCCAACCCTGCTCGTCTCTTAGATTTGTTTTGAGGGCGGTTCAGTGTAACTACGTGTCTCTCTCCGTCGTCGTCGGTCGAACTTGTCGGCAATCTACTGTACCTCCGTATGGTTTCGGCGACTCCGTTGTCGGGCGTTCCCGGAACTGCCTCATCGATCACTTCTCGGATACTGCCCATCATCTTGGCAACTCCGCAATGTGCAATACAGTACTCGTATTGTGATCCGTACAAAGTACATCTCCTAGCATGGGTAGGTCTGCGCTGCATTGGTGATATTTGGCCGCGTTTCAGCGATTAGGTAATCCCTGCGGCCACAACAGGAGAAGCTATCGTACAATTTATATTCCAGTTTGAAAGTGTAGCATACCTTAGGACACTCTGGTGCGGCTGAGTTGTCGCGGCGTCTCTTGGAGCTGGGGATTGGCTCACACCGTCTTCTCTCCTCCCTCTTCTGGAGTTTGGACCGTCACAGTGGTGATAACTGCGTTCAGGTGTGACTGTGATCAAAGCGGGCTATTTACCACACTTGCTTCGCTACAGTAGCAACATTTCCCTATACTACCTCGACTACTTGCTCTCGAGCTGCTCCAACAAGGAAGGATGCCCACCAACAGGCAGATTGTTCAAGATTGACAGGGGCAGTGAGCTTAGGTGGGGCTCTCGGCACGCGATGACGTCGATCGGCAGGGCGGTCACCTGCTCGGGGTGGAGATTATCCATCATCGCCATCTCGCAAAACGGAGGTACTAGCCCATTATAGCTTTCGGATGGATGTGGTGCAGAGAGAGATATGTCGGACTACACTACTGCTGGTGTTTTATTGTGCTGAGAAACGGCCTGTTTCAGAGTGCACCAGTTCCGGTCCCTTTGCTTGAAGTGGGCAAATGGACCCTTGTTGGGGTCTGGGGTGGAAAATGGGAAATGTAATGTACGTGTACACGATAAGATGGAGCGCTATAACGGAAGGGTGCTGCATTATTCAAATTGAGGTGAGTGATCTGAGGCAATCAAAACGAAAAGTAGACTTTGAACTCCGAATGCGTGGTCGCTCAAAAGCCGTCGAGCTGCCCCGCTCAGCCCTGCCTCTTCTACCTATCTCAGGTGACCATCTCGGATGCCCCTGGCGGTAAGGTGGTGTCGGTTGAGGACGTTGAATGTCTGAGTGAGGTGTCCCAAGGCTTGATCGTTGCTACAAGACCGAAGTGCGCGGAGCGTCACCACAAGCTGACCTGTTTGCAGCATCCCAGACTTTGAATATCAAGGCAGTGTTACGCCCTTATAGCAACTTTGGTTCAAAGAGCATGAAGATGACAAATTGTTCAATGTTCAATGTTCGCGCTCGCCAGCCACGTCACGGCTTGCCCGGCTTATCAGCCAAATGCGGGGGAGCTGAGTGAGGTGCAGGGACCGGGTGTTCTGCGAAATCGGCGGCTGTCCGGTTGCTCCCAACTTCTTGATGCTCTGTACAGAAGCTAGGATTTCAGCTCCTTCACAATGGAATTTCAGGACTCCTCGAAATCAGCTGTAAGTAAAGTCTTTTGACGGGCTGCAGAGTCTTCTTGCTTACAATTCACGATCAAATGGTGGCGATCCTTTGCGGCGAGGCTGTCACTTGGCCCCACTTCATAGCCTGTTCTGGTAGTTTCGCCCCACTTCCCTGCACCTGCACTGACCGTTTGCTGGCTTCTGCGCCTGCCTGACGCATCTCAGCCACCGGGAGCCTGTTTGCGGCCATTTGCCAACCGCCCTCGGCCTCCCTTCCTGCTATTTAAAGCTCCCGCCTTCCTTCTCCCACCCACTTCCTCCTTCTCCTCAACAACTTCGACCTCCTCATTTTGCCATCGAAAAGCTTCCCGTGCAACATTACATCCATCACTCAACCACTCCAGATTAACAAGGAGGCTTGCCTATCATGCAGATCTTCGTCAAGACCTGTAAGTTGAGCTCCTCATCACCGGCGACGACCGATTTTCGACCAGGAACCCGATACTGACCGCGCATTCAGTGACCGGCAAGACCATCACCCTTGAGGTGGAGTCGTCCGATACCATCGACAATGTTAAGTCGAAGATTCAAGACAAGGAGGGCATTCCACCCGACCAGCAACGCCTGATCTTCGCGGGCAAGCAACTTGAAGATGGCCGCACCCTGTCTGATTACAACATTCAGAAAGAGTCGACTCTCCACCTCGTCCTCCGCCTCCGTGGCGGTATGCAAATCTTCGTTAAGACCCTTACCGGCAAGACCATCACCCTCGAGGTGGAGTCCTCGGACACCATCGACAACGTCAAGTCCAAGATCCAGGACAAGGAGGGCATTCCCCCTGATCAGCAGCGCTTGATTTTCGCTGGAAAGCAACTCGAAGACGGCCGCACTCTCTCTGATTACAACATTCAGAAGGAGTCTACTCTGCATCTCGTCCTCCGTCTGCGCGGCGGCATGCAAATTTTCGTCAAGACTCTGACAGGCAAAACGATCACGTTGGAGGTTGAGTCCTCGGACACAATCGACAACGTGAAGTCCAAGATCCAGGACAAGGAGGGTATTCCGCCTGACCAGCAGCGTCTCATCTTCGCTGGCAAGCAATTGGAGGATGGTCGGACATTGTCCGACTACAACATTCAGAAGGAGAGCACCCTGCATTTGGTTCTCCGGCTCCGCGGTGGTATGCAGATCTTCGTTAAGACCCTCACGGGCAAAACGATTACGTTGGAGGTGGAATCTTCGGATACCATTGACAACGTCAAGTCCAAGATCCAGGACAAGGAAGGCATTCCCCCGGACCAGCAACGGCTGATATTTGCGGGCAAGCAATTGGAGGATGGGCGGACGCTGTCTGATTACAACATCCAGAAGGAGAGCACGCTTCACTTAGTGCTGCGTCTCCGTGGTGGTCAGTAAGCGGTTGGGGTTGAGGCAGGGCATGGGAGGTCTCTAGCGTTTGGGCATGGTTAGCCACACGGCGGCCACATGGAGATCTGGTTCTAGGTTTACGCGGTCATGACAAAGGTACTATTGAGATACCAATGAACTTCCTCTGTTGAGTTCCCGTATTTTTGTTCTGTGCGGTTGAATGTCGTTTGCGATGCGTGAATTTGCCCCTGCGTTCTGTGACTGCATTTGACCACTGACAGACATGGTGGGGTCTTCCGTTTTCGGTGTGTACTGTAGTTCCTGCAACTAACATTTCGTCGCGGATGGCGCGTGTTCCAGAACCATGCCTTCCTACGACGTAACCTGATCTTAGAAAGTAGCACACCGATCCATAATGAGGCTTGCTGGGCGAGGCCGCAAGTCTGGAGAAGTAGAACTCTTGTTACCTCCGTGACTTCGATTTTTCTTTGCCACATTCGACTCTTACCATCGTCTTCGACCTAATCGCAGTCTCCGAACCTACCTTAGCTTGTCATCAGGTCGCGCACCGTTGCGGAGCACGGCTTGACGGCATAGCGATACCGACTCACCCTTGCTGCTATGCCGCCGTACTATTACCATCTCAAGTTCGAGTTGTACGCGACCGGCGACCCGACGACCGACGCAAGTGCTGCCAATCAAACAGTCGTCAACAACAGCGGCGACCGACCCTACCGAGACGATATCTGGATACCCTCTCCCGGCGCGAGCATCTTTGACGACTTGCCGTCCCATCCGCGGAGGAACCGACAGCAGCCAATACCGCACCGCTGGCAGCAGTGGAAGAGGGGGCTTGACAACGGGGTTTTTGGCTTTGGCGGCGGCGAGGACGGCGGTGGCTATAGCGGAGTGAAGGGTAACGCGGCTGGGACGTACGGTATTGCTGCTGCCGGGACGAACTCGCGCGTGATTGACTGCGGTGCGCAGCGAGGCAGGACTCACGAAACCGACGGATACGTGGGGCGGCCGAGCGAGAGGCGAGCTCGGGAACGGTCGCCTCCGCCGAGGGTCGCGGACGGGATTGGTGCGGACAAGGCCGTTAATGACTGGCGGTTTGGGACGGTAAGGATCGAGAGCTTCGATCTTGCTGCTGCTGAACTCACCGAGGAGGGGTACAAGGCGGGGAATACCGAGACGGCCAGTAAGCGGGAGGGCGACAGCGTGATGCAGACGGCTACGCCTGCGGCTAGTTTGGGGCCGAACTTGGGTGGGATGGGGCTGGCGACCAAGGCGAGGTATGTCCCGCTCGAGACGAAGAATACCGAGGCTGGGTGGGGAATCGTGCACTTGTATCGTGAGCGGGATGAGTCGAGTGCTATGGCGGGAGCGCCGGAGGTGTTGGGTGGGCTTGCAGAAGGGGCCAGTCAGGGACAGGATGGGAGCGCGGGCGACGACGAGGGCACGATTCTGTGCATCCCCGCTGTCCCCAGCTACATGTCCCCGAGCGACTTCTTGGGTTTCATCGGGGAGAAGTGGAGGGGATATGTCACCCATTACCGGATGATCATGACCAGCAGGATGAGCCGCTACATGGTCCTGATGAAGTTTCGAGATAACAGGAGGGCGAGAGAGTGGCGAAAGGAGTTCGATGGAAAGCCGTTTGATAGCGTGGAGGTGAGCCTTCCCGTCCTCAGTTGCTGTGTCCCAAGACTCGGGTGCTAATGGGAACAGACTGAAATCTGCCATGTGACCTTCATCAAATCGATCACGGTCGAGACGCCAGGACAGACTAGCACGCAGCGAAAACACTCCGAGGGCAACAACGACCATTTCTCGCCAACGTCCCCCGTCAGCTCGCTTAAACCCTTCCCACCTCCTACTCCGAACCTTATCGAGTTGCCTACTTGTGCCGTATGCCTCGAGCGCATGGATGACACGACAGGCTTGATGACTATACTCTGCCAGCATGTCTTCCACTGCACATGTCTACAAACGTGGAAAGGCTCGGGGTGTCCCGTCTGCCGGGCGACGAACCCTAAGCCTACCCATGACTACGATCTTGAGAACCCCTACTCTCAGCCCTTCGGCTCCGGTGTGGCCAACATCTGCAACAACTGCAACTGCACCGACGACCTGTGGATTTGCCTCATCTGCGGCAATGTTGGCTGCGGTCGCTACAACGGGGGGCATGCCAAGGAGCACTGGAAGCTGACAGCGCACAGCTTCAGCCTCGAGCTCGAGACTCAGCACGTTTGGGATTATGCAGGCGACATGTGGGTGCACCGACTGATCCGCGACAAGGGCGACGGCAAGATTGTCGAGCTGCCGCGCCACAGCAACAACACTAGCGACCGCCAGCCCGGGGGTGGCGCAGCCCAAGAGGATGTCGTCCCTCGCGCCAAGCTCGACAGCATCGGCATGGAGTATACGCACTTGCTCACCAGCCAACTGGAAAGCCAACGCATTTACTTTGAGGAGATGGTCATCAAGGCGGCAGATAAAGCGGCCAAGGCGTCGGCTGCGGCGGAGTCGGCGTCGGATCAAGCCGCCGAGGCGCTGAAGCAGCTCGCTTCGCTGCGCGAGGAGCACCGCGTGCTCAAGAACGAGACGGTGCCCTCTTTGGAACGAGAACTCGCACGAGAGAAGAGCCGTGCGGCCAAGTCGGCGGAGCTGGCGCGCGGCCTGGGCAAGGCGCTGCAGGAGGAGAAGGAGGTCAGCGCGGGGCTGATGAAGAGGATTGAGCACCTCAAGGCGGAGTCGGAGGGGAACGGGAAGATGCTGGAGCAGCTGAGGGCAGAGAACGAGGAGCTCAAGGAGATGAATCGGGATTTAACCATGTTTATCAGTGGGCAGGAGAAGCTGAGAGAGATGGAGAAGGAGGGGATGGTTGAGCAGGGGGAGTTGGAGGAGGGCACGGTTGGGGTTGCGGAGGGGAGCGGCGGAGGGAAGAGGAAGGGAAAGGGGAGGAAGAGGTGAGAGGTTCGTAGTGCTTTTACTGGCTGCTGCCTGTTGGCTGTCAGGTTGGCAGCAGGATAAGCGCAGAATTAGTTACACGGTATGCCTCAAAGTGCAAAGATCTTGACATGAATAGCTGTTCGTTGGTCGAACCTGAGCGTCCAGAATGGTTGTTTCTTGAACAGTGTGCTGTCGTAGTTGTGTCCTTTACAAACACTCCAAATCCACCGCCTCAGTCGCTGTTGGCTAGGAGAGTTAGATGCTAGATTGCTCGCCTTGTTGATTCCTTCACGATTAGCAAAGTGGTGACTCAGGTCAGCGATCCGTTCGCAGCCTGTAGGACACCCTCACAAGGTTGCCGTCGGTCACGGCTAATTACAGATAGGTACCTTGCCCAATCCATCACGAACGGCTGCCACTTTTCTCACAAAGATTACCTATTCCCAGATCTGGACCTATTCATCCCCTCGTCCGGTCGGTGTGGTCATTGCCATGCCGTAGGAATCTTGCCAAGGCCAGATAGGGCCGATGCATCCTTCAGCAAGTCCACTAAACCATACCAAGCACGTTAACTTCTTATCTAGGTACTATCTACTGGACGCGAGAGGGGGGACGCTCTCGCGATAGTACATGGACGTCGCCTAATGACCCCGCAAGACGGTGTACTGACAGCGGAACCCTCCCGGAAACTGGCCGCTTGGAGGTTTATTAGCTGTCAAGTCCTCGTCATTCATTTTGTTTGAGAACTGTGCATGACACCTTTCCGATTTGGGTTGGCGTTACAGGAACGTGCTGCATTCGCCGGAATCTGCCTTGGAGTTGCTCGCCGCAACTCGTGAATGACTGCCAATGCTGCATGCGGGCGTGGAAAACTCCAGCAAACACTGGGCTCAAGAATGAGGAAAGCAGCCAATGGACAACAGCACATCGCGCCATAGCTCCGCTGTGGCTTGCTGGCACGCACCGTTTGTCAGCGAGAGTGTGACAGAATGATCACCGAGACGCCGTTCCAAACGGCTCGAGTGGCCTGTGCACTGGTGGATGACATCGCTTCGCCCCACAATTTTCATTGCAATGCCGCAACGGACAGGACTAAGCTTCTCACTGCATTTGCGTCCTGTCACCTCGCCTGAGCTCACCTCCTGGTCGAACATTCCAGCCTTTTCCCTGCTGCTTCATAACTCGCATTGCTGCCCTCTCCAACTTTCTTTCTGCTCGATATCCGCAATACCCCGTATTTGGCGTGTTCTTGTACTACTCTTTTCCTCTCGACGTTTCCTCCAGCTCTCCCAGTTACAAGACATCCAAAGCTGTGTACCCTGGCCCCACCATCCAAGTCCGTGCCTCGACGTGAGCGACAGCTCCCCGGTCACTTCTTTGCACCATTGATGAATCGAGCCGCCTCCAGATACCTATCAAGCCCCGAGCCCCGACACTTCAAATTATCGGTTTATAACCATCCCGTCGCCCAGACTTCGACCGACAGGCCGCACTCAAGCCGAGCGAAGACCAAGTAGACCGATTGAGACAGTTTCGGGCGTCTGCCACTGAGTTCCTGCACGTCAATCGCGGGACTTGGAGCTTGGGGCTTCCCATGTGCACATACAAAGCTCTGCATTAGAGCCGCCGACACGGCTCATATTTGAACCTGCCAGGTCCCTATCCTCAGGACGCGCCTCTCTCCCTCCGCGCGCCCATTAAACAAGACACTCGGAGCCTCTTCATCCCCGCCGTTACCATGTCTGGGGAACCACTAGTGCCCGCCCGGCAGGGCGCAACCTCCCCGTCACCTGCGAAAGAGCTATACCCCATGAGCAAGTGGAAGTACGATACTTTCCTCTGGACGATGTCTGTGCTGGTTGATCTTTTCTTCCGCGAGGTGCATCCTCGTGGCTCCTGGAAGGTTCCTCGTCACGGCCCCGTCCTCTTCGTCGCTGCTCCGCACGCCAACCAGGTAAGCAGTCCTGCTGCTTCTCGTCTTGTACGCGACTAACGGTGCTTGCTCTGCAGTTCGTCGATGCTCTCATCTTGCAGCGAACACTCAGAATGGAGGCGAAACGGCGTGTCTCGCTTCTGATCGCCCAGAAGTCGGTTCATGGTTTCATCGGATGGGCGTCCCGCCAGGTCGGATCTGTCCCTGTTGGCCGTGCCCAGGACTCAGCAAAGCCGGCGCAGGGTACCATCTACCTACCAGATCCCATCAACGACCCAACCCTTATCCGCGGAATCGGTACCGACTTTAAGAAAGAAGCCGATGTTGGCGGCATGCTCTTCCTCCCTTCCGCTGAAGGCCAAACTGGAGCGAGCGTCGACATAGCCAAGATACTCGGCCCGAACGAACTACGCATCAAGCGCCCCTTCAGAGGCAAGCTTGCCCTGAGACAGCTTACTGCGCGCGACGACATTGACGATAACGGCAACCTTACCAGCGTGGATGTCGACGGGTCTAAGCCCGGATATGAGGGGACCAAGTACAAGCTCGCGCCCCACATTGACCAGTCCAAGGTCTATCAGGCTGTGTTCGACCGTCTCAAATCTGGTGGCTGTGTCGGCATCTTCCCAGAAGGCGGTAGCCACGACCGCACGGAGCTGCTCCCGCTCAAGGCGGGCGTGGCCATCATGGCGCTGGGCACTCTCGCTGAAGCTCCCGACTGCGGCCTCAGGATCGTGCCAGTTGGCATGAACTACTTCCATGCCCACAAGTTCCGATCGCGTGCCGTCGTCGAGTTCGGCCCTCCGTTTGAGGTTCCCCCGAAGCTCGTCGACATGTATAAGAACAATCAGAGGAGGGACGCGATCGGCCAGCTACTAGACATGGTGCACTCCTCCTTGCATGCCGTCACCGTTTCGACGCCCGACTACGACACGTTGATGGTCATCCAGGCGGCGCGCAGGCTGTATAATCCCACCGGCAAGAAGCTTCCCCTTCCCGTTGTTGTCGAGCTGAATCGCCGCCTTGCTCTGGGCTACGAGAAGTACAAGAACGACCCACGAATTATCAAGCTCAAGGAGTCCGTCACCGAGTACAATAAGCAGCTTCGTTATCTGAACATTCGCGATCACCAAGTCGAGTACGCCAAGATGTCGTGGTTCACGGTCGTTTTCACCTTCTTTTACCGGCTCACCAAACTCGTCCTTCTCTCGGCGGGAGTGATCCCGGGTCTCGTGCTCTTCGCGCCCGTATTCATCGCGACCAAGTACATAAGTCACCAAAAGGCCAAGACAGCGCTTGCCGCATCCTCAGTGAAGATACAGGGCAAGGACGTGATCGCGACGTGGAAGCTTTTAGTCTCGATGGCTTTCGCGCCGATTCTCTACAACTTCTACACTGGCATCACTGCCTACAAGGTCTATCAGGACAGGCTCGGCGGTCGCGTTCCCGAGTGGGTGCCGATTTGGGCGGTGTTTCTGGCCGGCTGGGTATTCTTCCCGGCCATCACATTTGCTGCCCTGCGCTTCGGCGAGGTGGGCATGGATATCCTCAAGTCGCTCAGGCCGCTGGCACTCTGCATCCACCCTTCGTCTAGTTACAGTATCAGCCAGTTACGCGAGCGCCGTGCCGAGCTGGCGCGCCAGGTCACGGACGCCATCAACACGCTCGGGCCCGAGATGTTCCCCGATTTTGAGCACACCCGGCTGGTCTTTGACGCCTACGCCCGCGGGGCCACGACGGACGCATCCAACGCCTTCCTTAACAACGCCGCCGGCTCGCCCACGTCGCCGACCGGCCCGACGACCCACTCCCGTAGTCACAGCGGCGAGTCATCGCCAAGGGGCGCCAGCCCGACGCTCTCTCGGCGCAACACGACGCAGTCGAGCCGCGCCATCCCGCGCAACGAGTCGTTCAGCAACATTGGCCAGGCGCCGCTGTTCGCCACGCGCCCGCCCAGCCGCAGCCGCAGCCGCAGCAGCAGCGCGGGCGGCGGGCTCGGTTCGGCTGGATTTCCTATCAGCGGGTTCACGAGGCTGGATAGCAAGGAGGGGTTTGCGGCGGCGAATCGCAAGATTAGGGAGGCGATGCGGGAAAGGGGGGAGTTGAGGAGGCGGCAGAGCGAGAAGAGGCGGCAATCGTTGGTCGATGGGGATGGGATGACGAGTGATGATGAAGGGGAGAGTCTCTCGGGCGTTTCAATGGGGGATTATGAGGAGGCGAGGAAGGCGCAGTGATGTGTGTAAGGAGTTTTAGGTGCGAAGTTGGTTGATTTATTGCTGATATTTTATCGTTGTTTGGCGACTTTGGGCGGCTGATTGATTTGAGCAAAAAGGGGGTTGGGGGCGATCCTGGGCTGAGGACTGGTGAATTGGGTTTTTCGGGCCTCTGGTCTCCGTTGGGGAACTCGATCTGGGGCACTGGTTTTCGGCGTGAAGAATTGAGTAGTCGGACAGCTGTCGTGCGTCCTCAGTGATTTCCATCTGTATGCTTCCCCATGGCCAGTTGATACTTGTGAACCACCACCAATCATCTATCTTCTGATAAGGGACTTCGTGAGCGGGGTTATACTCGCTGCTCCGAGCAAAACCTTGCCGAGTTCGACCTTGGAAGCACACCATTACGCAATGCCCGCGTAGGCTGCTGTCATTGATGCTGTGACGTCGCGGTGAGAACGGACGCTGGGGGCTGGAAGTGGTATTGTTGCTCGGCGTTACGAGGTTGCCGGTCGTTTATGAAAACGGATCATGTGGGCTGAGGGTGTCGCTGGATGGAATTACGGAGGCATATTGGCCCAAATCAGCATCTCATTGGGGTTGATGACTGGTCGGATGACTTGAATGCTTCCAGATTGTTCTGTCTATTTGGAAACATGATAGAGTAGCACAATATTCAGCCACTACTTCGAGGTATGTCTATATAGACCGAGCTTGATGAAGAGGCCACCCCAAAGCAACGAAAGTTGGGCTGGGTTGTTGAACGGTGGGGAATCTGACGCACCATAGCCCATCACCCCTGCAGCTTGGCCCGTTAGCTCCGAACACCGACAAGGGGTTGCCGGCCGCGGCATCGGGCTTCTGCTCTTTATAGCGACACGGTCCCGTCCCGGCGGGCAGGCGGGCTCGGCCAGCTCCAGCAGCCCCAGCTCAGCTTTAGCCATTGACTCGATCGAGCACACAGTGAACAGCGTTAAGACACAAACGGTATAATGGCGGCGAGCATCAAGTCGCTCATCAACAGCGCTAAGGCGCTAACTATGGGTAGCTCGGGCAGCAAGGCGTCGTTAAAGGAGCTGTTCCCGGTCGTTGACAAGGCCATCGACGGCGACGACTGCGACCACGACTGCAACAGCTGCTCGGTGCAGTACCCCAAGGGCTTCAAGATCGATGAGGACGATGATCTGTACGGCTTCGTCAAGGGCTGGAGCACCCACGTCTTGGTCGCGACGGGTAAAACCGACTGGGTGCGCGACATCGAAGACGAGAAGGGCAGCGTCATGCAGGCCATTGCCTGCGCCAAGGCACCCACGAACGGGGTACGCCATCCTTTCTTACAACATACTCACTTACCAGACATACTATTTTCACAGTCACTGACGGGGGGCTTAATGGTATCAACAGCGGCTGCTCCTCTCAGCCTCCAACATTCCCACTCCACACCACACGACATCCTACTCCGAACCGACCACCGTCCTCCTCCTGCCAGCCTTCACCCTCATCGAAAATGTCACCCCCGCCACAGTCCCAACCCTTCTCTCCGCCATCGTCTCCAACGCACCCACCACAACCTCACCGCTGCAGCCCGTCTCCATCCCCCCGTCTCTGCCCGCCCCGCTACCCGAAGGCACGCCGGCTGCCATCAAGGACCTGACCACGCGTCACTGCCCGCACAAGGCGCTGATCCTCTTGTGCAGTCAACGGACGCGCGACGCCCGCTGCGGCCAGTCTGCGCCGCTGCTGCGCAAGGAGTTCCAGCGCCACCTGCAGCCGCTCGGGCTATACCGCGACCTGGACGACGAGAGGCCCGGCGGTGTGGGGATATACTTTATCAGTCATGTTGGTGGGCATAAGTACAGTGCCAATGTCTTGGTGTATAGGAGGAAGGATGCATTCGGGCTAGATGGCGTGAGGAGGGCCGAGTTGAAGGGGGAGGTGCTGTTGCCGAAGGTGGATAGTAACGAGAGACACGGGGAGGAGGATGAGGAGGGCGATGCGGGTGCTGCGCAGTGTATCTGGCTCGCCAGGGTACGGCCGGAGGATTGCGAGGGGATTGTCAAGTTCACGGTGCTGCAGGGGAAGGTGGTCAAACCTGAGAGGCAGTTGAGGGGCGGATTTGATCGCGGGAAGGGTTTGTTGAGTTGGTGATGTGGGACTTTGCAAAGTCTATAGACAGGCGCAGTTTCGTCGTGCTCAGCCCTGGGCTGCATAAAGTAAGGTACGAGTTCTGCCTCTTGGCTTGAGTTTGAGACTACCGTACACTGCACGAGACAAGCCTGACATTGGAGTGGGGTGCTACCTCCATACGGCCGCCATGGTACTTGAATGTGGGGAAGTGGGGAAGAGCGTGGGGCAGGCCGACCAGGTACAGGTTGCCTCGGCAACGCTCTTGTGCTGAAAACATGTCCCGGCCGGGGCTGGTTCATTCGACCAACTTGAGACATCGACGACAGTGAAGCATTTCATTTCTTCCCAGCCGACGGCTGCTGGTTCTCGCGTCAAGCCATTGGGCTTCCATGGTTCTGACAGCAATGGAATGACCCAGAATCGCGCATCATCCCAGCATCCAACAGTTGTCTCGCGGCATCATTTCTTTTTTGGTACTTCTTGGTTGTCCTTTTCTGGCATTTGCATTCTCATCTGGCATCCGCGTACTTGTATTGGCATTGGCATTTACTCGGGCGTCCGACGGCAGACTCAAAACATTTGAATACGTAACGAAAACACGCATCTAAGCACCGGCCATGTCCTCCATGGCATCAGCAACAGCGTCCGGGTCGACTGGCACCGAGCCACGCCACCATCAGCGGTCCAAGTCTTCGGTTCTTCGCTCGTTTATGGGCGGTGGTCACAAGCGAAACAATTCGGACGGAGCGGGACTGCCATCGGCTCCCCTTCTAACGCCAATCGAGACCACACCCGCGTTCCACATCTCGCAGCAAAGCCTTGCTCCAAGCAGAAGCAGCGGCGTCTTTCACGTCGGCTTCGACCCCGTAGCCGCAGCAGCTATGGAACCAGAACGATACGCACATGCCCTAGGCGAGCTGCAGCAGAACAGACAAGACCGGTCACCGGAGAGACCGCGGGGACGCGACCGTGGCGATCAGGCACCTCCGTCACCTACAAAGACTGGCTTCTCCAGTATATCGCTGAGAGCGTTCGGCGGGAAAAACAGGGACTCGAGCAAGCCGCCGAAGACCAGGGACAATGGCAGCACCTCGCCCACGAAGCCCAAGAAAGCAAAGTCGGCAACCAACTTGGCGGCCCTGCTGCGGCCCAAGTCCATGAAGAATTTGAAACAGCTACTGATGGACGACACCGATGCCGCCAAGGAGAAGGACAAGGAGAATCGGTCGCCGCCCAGCTTCCTGGGTAACGACAATCACATTCCCGTCGTCCCTCCCACGCCCATCTACGCCCAGTTCGCCGCACAGAATTCTGGGCCGCCTTCTCCGCGCCTCGAGTCGCCGGCTATGTCCTTTATCAGCAGGGATTCATCAGCGGACCGGACCGCAGCCTCAGCAACATCCCTCCCAAAGAAACCACGTCCAAAGTCATACCAGGCCTACATGGCCCACCGAGACGATGACACGAAGGGGTCGGCCGGCTCAGGCGGCAGTGACAGCCATGACAAGCGGCTGACGTGGGGGAAGGGTGACACACCGGCTGCAGCAACTCGGCCGCCGATGGGGCCTAGGAGCAAGTCGTCGACATCGAGTGCCGTGGCGCCACCAGAGATGCCCATCATCGACCCCAAGGACATCGACAAGCACCTCGAGGCCATGCTGGACCGCCGCAACATCCCCGAAAACCAGCGATACAAGATGCGGAACCTGAGCGACACCATCAAATTAGAATTCATCCGGCAGGACTGGGCAGAGATGCAGGCCAAGGTGGAGCGCCCCCCGTCGCACGACGGTAGCCCCCCACAGGGAAGCGGGACTGGCGTAGCAACGGGTCCCTCAGACCAGCCGGACCATAGCAACAACAGTGGTAGTCCCACCAAAAAGGACAAGAAGAAGCATGGCAGGGGTCTGAGCCTGACCATCGTGCGAAGCGGCAACAAGTCAAACCCGTCATCGCCCTCCAAAAAGAAGGGCGATAGCAGCCTTGGCCGGCACTTCCGCACCAAGTCGAGCGAGAGTCTCGTTAGCGAACCATCTTCGCCTTTCGCCTCCGGCTATGCCAGCAGCTTCCTGGCCAAGGTAAAGGGTCAGCAGTTGCCTGGCGACTTTGTGGCATACCTGCAAAAGGTGCAGCAGCCGGAGCTGGTCGAGGTCGGCAAGCTGCACAAGTTGAGGCTGCTGCTCCGCAACGAGACGGTCGCCTGGACAGACGAGTTTGTCCGCCAGGGCGGCATGAAAGAAATCGTGGAGCTGTTGCATCGCATCATGGCCGTGGAGTGGAGGTACGTCGTTCTTCTCATTTCTGTCCTAGTCCGGTTTTGGGAAAGGGACCCTGCATGCTGCTGTTGCTGTCAACCGTGCCTCGGATGCCGGCTCTCACAGAGACCCCAGGATCCTGAAATCGATGTACACCCCACAAGCTCACCTATTCCGTCGGCTGACACGCACGCAGGGAGGAGCACGAAGACGCGCTACTGCACGAGAACCTCCTCTGTCTCAAAGCCCTCTCCACCACCGACATGGCCATGCAGTACCTCCATTCGATTCACACCACGTTGTTCCCGGCCCTGCTGCACATGATCTTCGACCCGGAGAAGAAGGGCCCGAGCGAGTTCACGACCCGCAACATCATCACGTCAATCCTCCTCACCTACATCGAGGCCGCCACACCACAGGAGCGGGTTCCTCGAGCCCGGGCTGTCCTGGGCTTCTTGCGGGACCCTGAGCCGAAGGAGGAGGAGCGGCCGGTGGACTTTGTGCTGGAAATGCGCCGCGAGCGGCCCTACCGTGTGTGGTGCAAGGAAGTAGTCAATGTCACCAAGGAGGTCTTCTGGATCTTCCTGCACAACCTCAATATCGTGGCCCTGCCATCGGCCGATAAGTCATCATCGCCGCCATCCGCCAACCCCGACCAGCAATCCAACCCCGAAACTCCATCCACCACTCCCAGCGGCACCTCTGACCTAGCCAACACCACTACCAACAACGACCAATTCGCCTACATGCTCCGGCACTTCCCGCAGGAGCGCCCGCCCGTCCCAGCAGCGCCCTACGTCGGCGGCGTGGAATGGGACGCGACAAACTACCTGGCCAGCCACCTCGACCTGCTCAACGCCATCTTGGCGTGCACGGGACCGAGCGCCGCCGAGCGCAACGCCCTGCGCGTGCAGCTGCGCGTCTCCGGGTGGGAGCGCTGTCTCGGCGGCAGCCTGCGCCTGTGCAAGGAGAAGTTCTATGGCGCCGTCCATGACGGCCTGCGCACCTGGGTCGCTGCCGCCGCCGAAGATGGCTGGGACGTCAGGGATGTGCGGTACGGACCGCCGCCGCCGCCGTCGGCGGACGGTGGTGGTAAGAGTAGGAGCTCGAGTCCGGCGAAGAAGGCGGTCGGTGACGGGAAGGCGAATGGGAGGAAGAAAGAGGAGGCTCCGCCTAGGATTGAAATGCCAAGGTTTGATTTCGGCGGGCCTGTTGTTGGACTCGGGGTCGGGGGGGTTCCCGGGTCGGACGTTGCGACTAGGTCCAATGAGCAGTGGTTGAGCTGAATGGAGGGGCTTTCGGGGCAGGGGGTTGATGGTGGGCAAACCGCACGCCTCGTCTCCCCTTCTTCTCTCCGGTTTGGGGGTTGTTGACGGACGCCTTATCTGATATTAAGGTTGACAATCTCCGAACAGGCCGCTGGGACCATTTCTCCTAAAAAGTTGCTCGCTGGCTTATTTACGTACGGCTTCGACTGGGTTAACCCTCTGCGTGGCCCTGTGACGAGTGGCGTAGGTGACACCAGGACGACGAGCGGGTACTAGTTATTGCCTATTCGACATGGCTGACGGAGGCGCACTCGGTCGAAGGTCTCGATTGGCCCCTACGCAAGCTCCTTCTCTTACCGCTGATGGGGCACAATTGAAATTTCAGCTGTTGGTGGCGAAAACGAGCCGCATGTTACCCCTCGGTCTGGACGGTATGGTTGGAAAAGGAAAAGATACTGGCGCCGTTGGCAATTGGGGGTACAGCTGGTGTTGTGCTGGTGTGTCCACTTGTGTCACACTCTGCCTTTTCGTAATCTCGACTGAGAGTAAACGGAAGAGAGGGAGAAAGGGGAGAGAGAGTGTGTGTGGTTTTTTCTCTTTGTCATGATGGCGATCATATTCCAGAAGGTTTCCGCCGCAAGACAGGTGTTGAAGAGGATGAGGGTTAATGAAGACTTCATGACTGTATGCATAATGGAAGAAGGAATCTCAATGTGTCCATCGTCTTCCGGTGAAGTTTGGCCAAAGACTGTGAGGTTCCTCTGCTGTGTCACCCGAGCACCGGCATCTCAACCATGACACTTTTTGGATCAGATAATGGGCTCGAGACGGAGAGAATCCAATAGGCTTGAATTGGGAATGGGCCAGAAGGGGAAAAGAAAATGTTGAAGGGGGCGGTCAGCGACATCCTACTGAAAAAAAAACAGAAGGGGTGGCGGTCACAGGGAGGGCGCTTAGGGCCCGCCTGACCCCCTTACCTCCGTAATGCTTGACGGGAATTTTCCGCCTGGCTGGACGTCATTCTACCCCTACCTAGTGCCCAATCAAATCAACGACTCGAAATCGGTGAGGCGACGGGGTTATCAATAGGATAGTCGGGTCCCCGAGGGTCATCGACGCCCGTCTGAGCAGACCAAAGGCTACTACCCAGTTGACGTACTTCTACAACCACTCAGTGTCTTGGGAGGACTATCACACGGAGATGAGGCCGGGAAGCAGCCAGTCAAACGGCTGGAACGGTGAAGGAAAACGGCAAGGATGGCGAGGCACCGGAGAAGCTGGTCAAGGTGATCGCTCAGTACTCACCCAGGCTGGCCTGTCGTTGGTTGGCATATACTCGAGGTTCCCCCTGAAAATGTTCTGCTGACCGAACTCTCGCAATGCGAAATTCCCTGCAGAGAAGTTCCCAACTGCGTGTGAGCAATATAACGACACCTCCGGCATCCCATATACACCTGCTCTGCCATGAAAAGCGAACTTTTGGTAGGGATAAGGTCCTCGGTCTTTCCTCCTTGAGCAGTCGGATGTCGTGTGCGGCAGAGACTGGACGGATGTATTCTACAGAAGCCGACAGCCAGGACCGTCCTTTGAGAACGAAGTCGAGGCAAGAACTGGCATACACTACTGGGCAGGAAGCGGGTGGCCAATTCAGAGTCCAAGTCTCCTTGAAATGCGAAGCTGAGCATGCCCACGTCACTGCAGGTCTATGTATCCCTTGCCGCCTGCAGCCAGGTATGCCATTGAACAGGGCCTATATAGCATGCCGTCACGCCATATGGCCTCAACACCCCGGGAACTTGAGAAAGGACTAGGTAGTCCAGTCCGACTCCACGCAGTCGAAGAGCCACGGCTGGATATACTCTGTATCTCGTAGGTAGCAGACGTCCAACAAAGGTTGGGGGGGCTTCAAGAGGGCTTGCTGTGCTCGCCTTGCCAAGAACGTGGTCTGCCCAGTGCCATGTTGAATCGATACGTGATCGAAATCAGTAGACCCAGGAATGTTCAAGGAGCCACGTGCAAGACTAGAAGACCGGAGACGTCGTGGGCCGGTCCTGCCAAAGGATGCAGTGAGAGGGGTGGCTCATAGCACGGGCTAGCCGGAGCCGGGCATGAAATCCGATGTGGACCTATTCTGGCCAACTTTGGCGAGCCGCCAGACCGATGATTCTTCTGGAGAACTGAGCCGTCGAATTGAAGACGCTGTGACATGAGAGAAGGGCCGACGAACCGCAGAAACACCTGTGCAAGTGGCATTCCATCGCCGTGACAAAGGCACACAAGCAGACTGCGGGGGACTCCGGAAAACCAAGCGGAAGTTGGCGAAGCAATGGTCAGCTGGTAAGTACTGCCTTTCCTCCTGTGCAAGCAGGATGGATGCTCGGCGTCGTTGACCTTGCCGGTGCTCGCCTTGCGGTGCTCGCCTTGGGGCCATTGCTTCGTTTGAAGAAGCAAGGCCTGCTCTCAGGCATCAATGGAACCATGGGTACAAGCCTGTACCCAAGACTTCCAGGTTCAAAGGCATCGCCGTAACCCTTTGGATGAAGAGGAGGAGGATACTGTGGTCCGAGGAGGCACCGGGGACATGCCTGCCCCACCTTGCCGGATCAGCACCCTGGCCCGCATCATGAGAAGTACAGGGCGGTGAGCCCTTGACCGACTTGGAAGAATGCAGACGCTTCGGGAAAACACTGAGGCCCCTATGATCGGTGTGAGATCGCTTCCGTCCTGATAGGCGACGAGTGGACGCCGACGCAGGGAAGCCGGGTCGCCGGGATGTCCATAACTGGCCGAGTACTTCCAGGTTGATATTCATCTATGGTGCGGGCTCGACCTTGCGTACATACCCCCCGTCTCCGGCCCATGGACTTCAGGATGTGGCATGCTGAGCACACAGTCTGCAAATGTGAATGCTGCTTCTGTGCTCTGAGATATATCCTCGACACTGCTGCTGGCCACGATGCATTCGAGCAAGACTTTGCTAACGTCAGCATGAGATGAAGTGACGGGCAGTGCCAACTGACTCCTGACTTGTGATTATTGTGTAATCAACGAGAGAAGTCATCCATGACGCTGATGTCACAGAATTGGCAGCCTGACAGGCGCCCCCCGTTGTGTCCATGGCGACCAAGCAGCGCTCGCTGGGCAACAGGGGTATAACCGAGCTGTTCCGCACGTTTCTTCTGTCTGGCACAGTGCAAGTTGACTCTTAGCGGCCCGAATCAGAGCTGCCCGGCGGGCCAAGAGGTAAGTTGGACATGCTCAGTGCTCGCATCTTTGGGATGAGAGTTTGGGTGACCAGCATGGCTCAATGTCCGCCCGGTGATGAATTTGCAGCCATGCTGAGGTACCTAACAGCTGCTTTCGGAGAGTGTTTCGTTGACAGGTGTCCCATCAGCGGGAGTCGAGTCTGAAACCTGTTCCTGCACGTTTGCGTGTAGCGCCGACAGAGTAGCAGCGGGACGTTGACCCTTCTGTTTCGTTTCTGAGAATATCTTGGGGACATGGAACGCAGGTGGCGCTGCCATAACAGCGAGGATCTTCAAGGCAAGTTGTATAGTAGTTACCGTACAGTTGGCCTGGGAAGGACGGTGGAGTCGCGAGACAGGGCAGCCGTGTTGCCGTGCGCAGATGAAGATGAACCTGCATTACCCGTAACGAAGTCCGAATTCGATGCGGGAGCAGAAGGCAATAAGCCTTGCCTTGCCCTATCCCACATGGTAACTGCCTCTCGCTCCTAGACCAGTCCCGTCATTGCCCAATGTTTTTCAGGTTGTCTGGCAGGAAGTCCTGGGCTCGGATACGTCATGCGGACCACACTGGCCCCGGTAGTTGAAGCTTGAATCGCGGCCGGACTTCAGCACCAAACGATTCGACACTAGGCAGCCCCAAAACGCCCGTGTCAATAGTTAGTATGTACAAGACTTGTCTGAGAGACGAGAGTGTGAGTCGACATCCATAAATTTTGAGATGCTTTCCACTTCGGCTCACCAGTAATTTCCGTCATATTATTTCATGTTTCTGGGTTCCACACTTGGTCGAAGCTGGCTCAGGTACCCGTCTGCTTCCAGTTTCCATCATATCATGGATACGGCGTACAGCCGCAGAATTTAGGGTGTATTTTGTTCCGTAGGCTCGGATCTTGCTTACCTCAGATGCGATGAACAACAGATGGTTGCTCAATCGAAAAAACTCAGTTGCCATTTTGTAATGGCGGTTCAAGTCCCACTCTGGGCTGGTACCCACAGTTCAACCGCTGCGGGCCCTCGGCTTGCTAGCGCGGGGTTAAAAGGCCGACCAGGACTGCGCACCCACGCCTGGCCTCTTGGCCCGCTCTTACCCATCTCATCTTCAACCCTGGACCTTGCCAAAACCTCCAGCGCTTGTCTGCTTCCGCAACCGTTCAAGCGCCGCGATCCATCACCCCGCAGGACAGACACATGACACTGAACGGACACGATTCAGAGAACCGTAAGCTGTCGCTGCTCTCCTGCCACGAGTCGGCCTTGCAAGTCCCCAGGGGTTTGGCCACTCTTTGTTCAAGGCTTGCGTAACAGGACCCGGCAGACCGGGCTCGAGAGATTGGGCTGCCGAGCGTTCCAGGGATCCCACAACGCCCCGGCAGCGAGGGTACATCGAGGGGCATGAAGGCAAAATAACGTTACTGGGCTGTCAGCACCTCCGACCGAATCTGGCCCACACCCCGGCTACAGCACAGTACTGTGTACCATTCTGTCGCCGCATCTCGTCCTTGACTCCTCAGATCTCGGCCCTGTAGCTGTCTGCAGGCGGCACTGGTTGCGCCCTTGGTGCCACTCCTGTGGGTGACCCTGCGCCGTGGACGGGCTAGCGAGCATCAAATCTGACGAATCGAGACCTCATCGAACGGCCGCTGTGGGACACCCGGACGACACACCTCTGCGGGCACGGCGGGCCATTCTGCGGCCAGCTACCCGCCTCCCTTGACAATGTCAATAAAGTAAGTATGGCCTTTTGTGTTCTCTCCCCACCGTACCTGGCACATCTCCTCTTTTTCTTTGCCGGTCTTTTATGGCCCCCTTTCCAGACCTCTACCCATTCTCTACCCCATGACGCCTCTCACGCGCGCGCCTGCTCCCAGTCGCAATACATCACCCCCCTTCCCTGCTTGACACCCAGTTTGGCAAAGGCCCCTGCCCCACAGCATATAGTTCCGAGTCCGTTTCCCTCACTGGATCGATGGCCGACCAGTTCTTGGCCGAGCAGCACAAATGGACGCTGTTTCAGAACTCCCAATCTGACGAGGCGGACAGCTGGGTGATGCTGACCCGGGACGGCGAGATCGTACCCATTCCCGGTGAGAAGATACTGCATACCTCACGGCCGCGAGTCAGCCTCGAGGTATCAACGCCTCGGGAGCTCCAGATCGCCGAGCCCTTCTCTCTCAGATGCGACAATGGGATCGCCTACATCACGAATGAGCGGGTAGGTGCACCGCCCTCTCTCCCGAATTTTCTCGTTCCCAGTGGCCACGGTTTCCTACCCAGAGGAGGCCAAGGCGGTTGCTGAGCTGACGGGGGTTACAGGTGATCTATCTCCCAGCTCGACCGAGCGAGAACTTCAAGTCCTTCTTTGCGCCGGTGTTGAACTTTTCCGACACCCATGTTCAATCCTCATGGATGATAGGTCCCTGGAGCTGGGGCGGCACCGTGAGGCCGGTTACGGGAGGAGGCATTCCCATGCACATCCCCAGGATAGACGTCAAGTTTGTCTTCAGGGACGGCGGCCACAGCGATTTCCAGACCAAGTTTGAGTGGCTCAAGGAACGCCTGCATCATGCCCAGGAGCTCGGCCTGATACCGGGCCAGAATCTTGATCCTCCCCCGCCATACGAGCCCAGCACTCCTGGGCCCTTGTCCTCCGGTGCTTCCGGCGGCGCCCCTGCCGACGCTCAGGCCCAGCAACAACCGCCTCAACCCGCCCCCGATGAGCCTCCTCCGGACTACGTGGAAGCGCAGAGCCAGGCCATTACGATGCAGTATGAGGAGCGCATGAGGGAAGAGGCGGAGAGGCAGTGAGGGTCGCCGGAGTTCGCATCGTATGGAACTCGGCAGAGTTTCACTCACAATCTTGATACTATGCTCTTCTCATATTCTTTCCTTGGCCCATTGTTGGTTATGCACGCTGTTGATACCATTGATCTCGATCCGGTTCTACATGGCATTTGGATCTACTGGCTGTTTGCAACGAGAAGGATACTGCATATCAGACTAGGCTGATGTTCGGCAATCTCGCTGATGGTTCCGTCAAGAGAGACTTCGGTGAATGCGAACCTCGAGGGATTCAGGGATTCGGTCCGCTGATGGAGCACCAGTTTTGCAGAAGGCTGCATGAATGCTCAGCTTGAACTATGCTCGTAGCAGTCTTCTAAATCCAAGAGGGCCACGGGGGTTGCTGCTCACCACTGTTTGTTTGATTCCCACATTCGTTCGCGTCGTTGTGTCTGAACCAGCTCCAACAAGTCTTAAAGAGCTCAGGAAACCAGATTCCCAAAGACCCTCCCTAGGGCCACGTGATAGGCGGAATTGCCCGGAGCTCAGACGGCCAAGGCAAGCCAGCCAATCAGAACAAAGCAATTGGCAGTCCGGGCGGTTTTCGCTTACCCGATTTTTGCGAGAGCTCCAACGTCGCGCGATTGTCGACTCGACGTCAAACCCCCGACCTTTTGCCATTGACACTCGCTCGCCGCCCCCCTTACGGCACACTATATTGACAATGGGTTTCTGGGACACGATAACCGATCTCGTCGAGGCCGCCACCCCCTGGGCCACGGCCGACGCCGAGGCCCCCGCCAAGGAGATTGTAAGTTCATGCGTCACTTTTCTCTCCGCTTGCTGTTGCAGACATTGCGGTCTCGTGGATTGTGCTTTGAACTTGAATTCGTGGTCGCGGTAATAACCAGGGGAGCTCAATCGGCGTATGGATAGAATTTTACTGACGTTTGGATCCTTTGTCACTGCAGTCCGACGAGAGCACCGTCGAAGGCTCCAAGGAGGAGGAGGCCAGCACCGAGGCCGCCGAGTCGGCCGCCGCCGAGGAACCCGCTGCTGCTGAGGAGGAGGAGCCTGCCGCTGAGGAGGAGGCGGAGGAAGAGGAGGAAGAAGAGGAGGAGGAGGTTGTTGACCCCAAGGAGAAGCTCGAGGAAGGTGGGTTATTCGACTCTGCTGCCACTGCCGCATATCCGTTCTCGACGTCGTCCCGAGGCATAACGCCATGGATGCTGGAGCAGGCCGAGCGGATAAAGCTGCGCCATGGCTCTGCCCTACGCCACAACTGAAGGCGACAACGGCCAGCAACGGGCCCCGATACAATACTGAACAGTTGTTTTTGACCACCGAGGCTGACGATGGACGTTCTCGGTATACAGAGTGCCGGAATTCCAAGCAGTGCGCCCCTGCCAAACATCACTTTGACGAGTGTGTCGAGCGTGTCACCAACGCCGAGGCCGAAGGCGGCGCCAAGGAGGACTGCGTTGAGGAGTGTATGCGCTTTCACTCTCTCCTTTCATCCCCTTTCTCTCTAGCTTGCCTTTACTGACTTGGTCAAACAGTCTTCCACCTCGCCCATTGCGCGACCCAGTGCGCTGCCCCGAAGCTCTGGTCCATCCTCAAATAAGCCAACAACCTTCCCACGATGTACCCGCCTTTCAATCGGCAAATGAGTGGAGCCAGCGTCGCCTCAGGACATGGTTGAAGCGTTTTCTCGTGGCAGGCTTGGCTTCAATAGATGGGGGGTGTTGCTATAGACGGAATGAGGAGGCCGGCTTCATTTGGTTGCGGGGAGGGCTGGGTCAACACGCAAATCGTGGAACGGACAAGCACACCACAGTGGGGAGCAAACAAAGCTGTATAATCGATCTGGTTTGGGCTCGGGATACGAGGTTGTTCCATGCCAGGGCTTGCTGTATCATTACCCTCCCGTCATCTCGCCATCTATGCACTGCGAAGAGAATACTCTGAATACTAGACACTACCAATCAATGCCCAGGATGCCTCCCTCCTCATTTTGACCCTGCATGGTTGGTTAGTATGGACGCGGGAGATGTCACAGCTTGAACAGCACAATTCATTGCAATGCAGCTTCCGTCCTTATCTGGTAAAGGCGCATCTGTGCCAGCTACGCCTCGATGGGACAGATGGACCTCGTGTGCTTGAGGAGTAACCCACGACTGGGTGTACTAGCGTGATGGCAGAGTCATGTTCAAGCAGCCCAAGAAACACACAACCGAGCCAACGGTTGCGACCGTGCGCGCTAGCTCAGTAATGCCTTGTACGTAAGTGTCTCCATGCGGACAAGCATAGACAACCTCCCTCTCTCAAACGGGCTGCCGACATGACTTGTTGGCTGCACTACATCGTTATACATGATGCACGATAGCGCCCCTCCATGTGAGGAGTGTCTCGGAGGTTGAATATGGTGTGGTGTGGGCGTTCGTCTGGCTCGACCATGTGCAAAGCTCTGTGATAAGGGCAATTCAATTGGCGGGGTTTTGGGGAAGCTTTGTTAGAAGTCGAGTCCGTTTCCACGCTATTACGTTACTCGAGGTTACAGGACGGTAGTTTACTTGAGGGACCGGGGCGGATGATTTGCAGTTCTGGGGTTGAGGTGCTTGAATGTTCTGGGTGAGAGGGGATGTAGAGATGGGAAAGTGATGAGGTCTTGGACTGAATTGGATGGGGTCGTCTGGATCTTAAGTTTCAGGTTCTCAACAGTTTGGAATGTGAGTCGGAGATAGAGAGATGAGTTTAGGAAGCCGACTTAAAGCAAGCCGGGACACTTACTGATGGAATATCGCTTGACTTCAGCTTGGTTCATGCGAAATCGAAGAGGTAGTAAATCCTCCTCCTATGTAGAGCCAGCAACATAGGGAGATGGCCTTTGTTCACCTTAAAAGTCCCTGTATGCTCCCCAATCCGGAAGCCAGTAATGTCACATGCGCCCTCCACCATCCTCGACGAGGCTGCTACCCCATCCAACTCATTGCTCCACACCTTGTCGCGTTGTAATGGCTGCCTGCCAAGAACGGGAGGGGAAGGCAGATTGGAGATGTCAAGGACAGGGACCGAGGCCATCCCAGCGCTAAGGAGGGCAATGATACGCTTGACCATCCACGACCCCCTCTGACAAACAAATCTTGAGAATTATCATCTCTGTAGCCATCAGCCGTAATAGACAGACAGGAGAGAAGGATTCAAGCAGGGATCGGAAAGGTCACCCACCTCGGACTCATTCGGACAAAGACCTTCAGCCGTGCGCCACAATTCCCAGCGGCGCGGTTTGATGTGTGCGACGCTGCGGTTGAGGGACCGCTGACGTTGGCTTCAAGAACCTCGGCATGTCCAGCGTCAGCAGCGTCGACAACAAGCAGCCCGGCCTGGTAACATACCTCACGAAGCCACGCGACTCGAGGGCCACCCTCAGCAAAAGCAGCGATACGATGGCCGGACTGTCGCATCCATGGCAAGAGCTGAGTGGTGAGGACGCCGACAGCATCGAGAAGAAGACGACGGGGGGCAGCAGCGCCGGAGGTAGTGGCGTCAGAAACGGTGTTGGCTTGTTCAAGCGGGGCGATGGGGACCATCTTTCGATTGAGATGGATGCAGTAACGGGGCACGCGACAGGGCCGGCGCCGGGCCCGGCCGGGTTCGCGTCAGGGCCCGCAGAGCCCGGCGCGGCGGAGACGGCGGCATCGGCCGTATCTGAGTACAAGGTATACAAACGGCGGTTCTTTGGGCTCCTTCAATTGACGCTGTTGAATATCGTTGTCAGCTGGGATGTAAGTGGTCTGGCATCTTCTATTCCTCACCTGTGCTTTTGTTTCACCCTCCATTCAGCTCGCAAGGCGCACAAGTGCACATCAGTTGTCGAGGGTCCACCCATTTTATCATCCGGCCTTGAAACGATGAGGTGCTCAGTCAGCCCGCGGAGTCATCGTACCCTTTTCTCTGCTCTTCCGGAAATGGACCTTTTCGGTTGCCGCTCAGCGTGCGAAATGTCTCAGCTTGCTGCAAGAACGCCACGATGCAGGTCCCCAGACAAAGCATCCGCCATGGACCAACCAAACCCGTGTCAACTGCAGAGAAGATGATGCACCAGACCTTGCTGACCCTTGCGTTCAACAGTGGCTCACCTTCGCGCCCGTTGCGAGCCATGCTGCCGCCTACTTCAACACGACCGAAACGGTCGTGAACTGGCTCAGCACCGCGTTTCTGTTCGCCTTTGCGTTTATCACTCCTGTCGTGATCTACGTCCTTCATCTGGGGCCCAAGAAAGCCATTGTGACGGCAGCAGCCCTCATACTAGTCGGGAACTGGATCCGCTTTGCGGGCTCCCACTCCAGCTCAGGGGGCCTCTTCGGAGTGGTCATGTTCGGCCAGATCTTGACGGGTCTCGCGCAACCCTTCGTGCTCGCCGCCCCGACGCGCTACTCGGATCTCTGGTTTACCAATCGGGGACGCGTCGCTGCTACGGCCTTGACCAGCCTCGCAAACCCGTTCGGCGCCGCCCTAGGCCAGCTCATCATCCCCTTTTGGGTATCCCAACCCGGCGACATCTCCCACATGGTCCTCTACGTCTCCATCATCGTAAGCCCCGTGTCCCCATTTTTCTCAGACACCAAACCACTCTAACAAAAAGCGTCATAGTCCTCAATAAGCGCAATCCCCTCCTTCTTCATCCCCTCCCACCCGCCTTCCCCACCAGCGCCGTCGTGCGAGACCCCCAAACTCCCCCTCCGCGCCTCGGCCAAGCTCCTCTTCAAACAGCTCGAGTTCTGGCTCCTCATCCTCCCCTTCGCCGTCTACGTCGGCCTCTTCAACTCGCTCTCCTCCCTCATCAACCAGATCCTCCTGCCGCACGGCTACACCGACGAGGAGGCCGGCATCGCCGGCGCCATCCTCATCGTCGTCGGCCTCGTGGCCTCGGCCGCCATCTCACCTGTCATTGACCGCACCAAGTCGTATCTGCTGGCCATCCGCGTCGCCGTGCCGCTGATCGGGCTGTGCTATTTCATCTTCATCTGGATGCCCGGGACGAGGGAGGGCGGCGGCGGGGTCGCGGGTCCGTATGTGGTCATGGCCGTGCTGGGCGCGGCCTGTTTCTCGCTGCTGCCCGTTGTGGTGGAGTACCTGGTCGAGTTGACGCACCCCATCACTCCGGCCATTACATCCGCGCTGGCCTGGAGTGGCGGGCAGGTGTTGGGTGGTGTGTTTATTGTTGTGTCGGGCGCGTTGAAGGGTGGAGAGGAAGCGAGTCCGCCGGGGAATATGCGGGATGCCCTGATCTTTCATGCCGTGCTGGCATTGGCGGGGGTGCCATTGCCGTTGTGTTTGGGCTTGTTTGGAAGGGGGGAGAAGTTGCTCTTGAGAAGGGTCAAGTCGGATGAAGAGGCGAGGCGTGGTGCCGTGGAAGGGAAATAATGACGGACGATGTGATGTTTGATGAGCAGTGGCCGGCCAGCCACGACATATCTGGGTATCTACCTATACGATTTTCTTGGGTTTAACCATGTATGAAGCAGATAGCGAGCTTGCGAAGGTCTCACTCCTCGTCAGCGTGAATCAAGTCGGCGTTCACAGTCATTCCACATTACCATTACAATAATATATGCTTCATCCATCATTTACTTCCCATCTAGGACCTCCCGCTCTCGACAGCATCCACCCTCTGCTCCCACACCTTTCTCAGCTCCTCCATCCGCCTCCAACACTCGGCCCCCAGCGCCTTGAACTCGACCAGCCTCTCCTCGGTCACATCCACCGCCCCGGGCTTCCGCCCTTTGAGCTTGTGCTCCTGCTTGAGCGCCATCATCTCCTCGACCTTGCCCTCCCAACCCCACCCGTCCACCTCAGTCTTCTTGACGCGGCACTCGCCCCAGAAGTCGGTGCTGGTCCCCCACTTGACGCGCTCCGCGTGCGCCCCGTCTAGCCACCCCTGCTCCTGCAGCGCCAGCCACACGGGCGCGCACGCCCCGTTGTACGCTGTGATGGGGTGCCAGGGTGAGCCCAGCCAGCGGACGATATAGAGGACTACGTTGTACCAGAAAAACATGAAGGCGTTGAGCGGGAAGAGGGTTGTTTGCACGACGCCAGGGTGCACGAGATAGATTTTGGGTGGGGTTATGCTGCTGGTAGGTGTTGTTTGTGGTTGCGTGTTGATGTTGAGATACTTGTCGACGTACGGCCGGGAGGCCGGGAGGGTGGAGGTCAGCGCCAGAATGTCGGTCAGGCGCTTGGTCGACTCGTAGGCCGCCGTGGTCTTGATGGCCTCGAAGTCGTCCAGTGAAAAGCACTCCCAGTCCGGCTCCACGCTCGATTCCCAGATAATACGGCTTGGAGCGAGGGTGCTGTTGGCCGGGCGGGCCATGAGCGGGACCAGCTGCTGCGCGAAGAGGTAGTGACCAAACACGTTGGCGCAAAACACCTCGCCTATCTGCGGTATGCCCTGCCCCTTTGTGCCCGTGATGGGGTTTATAAGACGGCCTCCCAAGGCGCCCTTGAAGGTGGGCCATGTCGTGGCGCTGATTAGGCCCTTTGTGAAGATGTTGTGGAAGACCTTGGGCCAGTCCAGCCCGTACCACCCCCCTATACCAGCATTGAAGATGACCGAATCCAGGCGCGGGATCTTGACGTCAATGAGCGACACAAAATCGTCGTCATCACTCGGGCTACTGAGAGTCCCCGAGACGAGCTGCTTTGCGGCGCGGCGAACCGAGGGCAAGCTGCACAAGTCGAGCTGGACGCTGAGAATGTGAACTCGGCGAGTGGTTTGTTTCGGGTCGTAGCTCGGGCCCGCGCGCTTCCGGAGGGCGTCCGAGGTGACGGCGAACTGCTTTGTGTGTCTACGAAGGCCGTCGATTGTCTCTTGCGACTTTCTGGCGCTGCGGGTGGTTGGGATCACGACAAGATGCGAGGAGAGGGACCGAGTGGTGAGGTACTCGTCGATGAGGCGCTCGCCAATGCCAAATCCAATTCCACTGCAGTACTAGACGTTAGAACAGAGCCCCTAAGTCGTGTTCTTGATAATGCACCTACCTATTACCGCCTGTCACCAGCACGAATATGGTGTCTTTGGGCGGGACTCTATCCCAAGGCGCAGATGCCATGATTGCCGAGGTGCTGGAAGAGCGAGATGGTCAAGTACTAAGCTTCGGACTCTGTACTAGACCTGCGCGAACACCGCAGGGTGTGCTCGTATATGCTGAGACCTTACTTAAGGGGCTTAGATTTCTGGGCGAGGAACCTGAAAGCAGTTGTTCAGTCAGCCGCTTCGAGTATGGGCCCAAGTTCAAATTGTCCCCCAAAAGTGGGAGATTTCTTGAGCTGCAACTCAATTGAGTGGAGCTTTAGGTTGCCGACAATGTTACAAGGGTAGCTCTCGGCTTAGCTCGACGGGACCCACTTCCATTTTTCGGTGCCTGACAAATCCGTCTCCAAATCATGAACTTCTTTCGATGCTCAGGTGCCGAGGTCCTCCTGTTATCATCTCTAGCCGACTCGACTTGACACATCCCGATCTGAATGACATCTCCATAATGGCTGGCAAAGTTCTGTTCTTTACTGGAGCACCTGAGAGCAACGCGCTGGACTGGAACCCAAGCGGGTTACTGTCCGAGTTTCAGGACGCCATCGCTGCGTTTGCGAGTATCGGCACAAACAGCCCACAGCCGCCGTCATCCACGACCTCATCTATGCCTGAGCATGCTGCTTGGAGGTCGCTGCCACTGACCAACGAGAATCTTCCAACTTGCTTCTCGCAGCGGTATGCCATCAACTTCCATCATGGTCCTGATGAATGTTCCTTTGGACCCAGTCCCGAGTTCCTGACCACCGTCACGCTGTCCTTCACCTCGGACGGTGACGGCGGCGATCAAACGGCCGCCCTCTCTCAATTCTACGAGCACTCGATGGCCGCTCATAAAGAGCTGGTTTCCTCTCAGCTGATTTCGCAGTCCACTGGGCAGGCAACCTCCTTTCTCAGTGACGACACCTCTTTCGTCAGCGGCCACGGCAGCCAGCCTGGTTCCATCAAGGGCCCACTCTTGTTCCGGGGCAGCGAGCTCCTTAGTGACCTCAGGAGCATTCCTTCGGCGGTCCATCTTACCAAAATCCAGCCGCAAACCATGACTTGCAATTTGATCGTGGGCATCATCTCCATTTCACAGCCAAAGACCATCAAGACGCGCTGGGGTGCTACCAAGTACCTAGTTGAAATACTGGTCGGAGACGAAACCAAGGCTGGGTTTGCTATAACGTACTGGCTGCCATACGACACGGTGGACGAGAGTCCTCTGGCGGGATTGCGGCCGCGGGACATCGTCCTCGTACAGGATGTAGCTCTGAACGTCTTTACGAACAAGGTCTACGGATCGAGTTTGCGCAAGAACCTGACCAAGGTGCACCTGCTCTACCGGATGAAGCTGGATTCTCGAGATGTCGGCGGTTACTACAGCACTTCCGACTTGTCTTATCCCGGGCTTGCCCACCCTCAGCTCGAAAAGACCCGCCGTGTTCAAGATTGGGTGCTGAATTTTGTTGGTCGCGGAAACCACGACAAAGGGCAGCCGAACCCCCGGCCTTGGTGGGATAAGCCCCCAGCCGACGACACACAGCTGATGTGAACGGCCTCAGAGGTTCAGAATGCCCATCGAGTTCCTCCAGAAAGCAGCCCCACACACCCTTCGGCTCCGTGCCTTGCCCTGGCCATCTCTCGGCAACTTCCGCTTCTGGAAGTGGAACACGCGTCCATGACAAAATTCGCGACATGTCCCTTAAGGGTAGACCAACATACGGATTGTTTTCACTCCTTTCCTTGAGTCTCGCTGGGTGCCACTTCAGCAAAGTAGCGAAGGCAATAGATCCCTCCACAAGCATGATGCGCAGGAGCCACAGAAAGTCCCGTAACGGATGTTTGGAGTGCAAAAAGAGGCATAGTCGGTTGCCCCTGTGTTGTCTCGAATTCTGTGGCATCATGGCTGACTCTAGTCGGAATCACAGTCAAAGTAGGACCTGTTTCAGGTGTCTGGTTGTCCCAGCAGACAGCTAACTTAATAGTGCGACGAATCTCGCCCACACTGCATCAACTGCACCACAGTCGAAAGGAGGTGTCGGTACTCAACCCCGTGGACGCCTACTGAGAGATCGCCTTCAGATCGCTCTGCCAGTCCACAGATTGTGTCTACGGTGTATGCTCCCACGCCGACTCATCCAACAGAAGCTTATCCGAGCCTGCATCCCTTCGCTTCGGCGGAAAATCCGCATTCGACAGTCGATATGGTTCACATGGAACTTTTGCACCATTATATGGCTAACACTTCTAGTATCCACCCGATGGACACTTGCATGAAGGGCATCATCATGAATATCGCCCTCCGGGAGCCATACGTGATGCACTCGGTTCTCGCGCTCTCGGCCCACCACCTAAGCGCCATCCGTCACGATCGACAAGCCTTCTATCACAATCTAGCTATCCAACTTCAAACGGACGCGCTCTCTCTCTTTAACAGCATCGACGTTAGCCTGTTCGGTGATTCTGTCGAGAAGCGCATCCCCGTCTTCATATTTTCGTGCTTGCTTGGATTCCACGCCCTCTGCGACACCCTATCCCATCGAGATCCCGATCCCGACTCTGCCATTGCCCGGTTCCTGGGATATCTAGCCCTGCACCGCGGCATGCACACCGTCATGCACGGCTATTGGGACCAGTTGCGACAGAGCGAGCTCAAAGTCATCTTCGACGAGGTTGTACCACAGTGGTTCCGGGGGGTAAGCCAGGGACAGGAGTGCGACGGCATCCGCGAGAGACTTGCATCTGCGGGCTTAGACAACGAAGAGCTGAAAGCGGCTCAGAACGCCGTCGACCTC
Organism: Parathielavia appendiculata; assembly: GCF_033297405.1. Taxonomy (NCBI): domain Eukaryota; kingdom Fungi; phylum Ascomycota; class Sordariomycetes; order Sordariales; family Chaetomiaceae; genus Parathielavia; species Parathielavia appendiculata. Next base: position 1,585,309 of record NW_026944221.1, read on the forward strand.
GTGCAATGGGTCCTCGATGCCAAACCAGGGCCTGAGAGTCGAGGATATGTCCTTTGCTCTTGGGCGGCAATGCTTGACAGGCCGTTTGTTCGGATGCTGGAGGCTCGTCGGCCCGAGGCTCTGGCGGTTCTTTCATACTTCTTCCTCGCCATGCATCACTGCCGCGGGGAATGGATGTTTGGACGGGCAGGCCAGCACTTCCTGACCTTGCTTGCCGAGCATTTTCGCGGCGGGAAGTGGTATGCCTGGGTCGAGACCCCGTACCAGATGCTGCAGGAATCGTTGCGCCAGGAGGCGCTGAATGGGCAGTCTCACGGTCCAACCAGCCACTCGGAGACGACGCGCTGATGTGGCACATGTCACATGGTCTCAATCCCGGAAAGTTGGCTACATTTTAGCTCCAGTCCCTCGCGGCAGCTAAAAAGGCAGTTCCCGCTCCATCGCCACAATCAGAGCGGATCGTGCATCATCCCGTCCCGATGGCTCGGGACTTTACTGTCGAGCGGCCCGGGGAGTCGGATGCGCCCCGCATCGCCGAGATCCACCTCGCCGCGATGGGCTCGAATCCGCTGCTACATGTGCAGTTCCCCACCCCGGAAAGCCTCAAGTCCCTCCAACAATTCTTGAGCACGCATACGGCGGAGGAGCTCCGCGATTCCACCAGCGGCGTGCTGGTTGCACGAGAGGTGGAGTCGGGCGTGGTCGTTGCCTTTGCCAAGTGGGATTCGCCATCGCACCCGGGAAACACCAAGTTGGAGAGCGGCGATTTGAGGAATCTAGAGGGGTGCCGACGCGAATACCTCGATCGCTATGCGTCGCTTGCCGAGGAGGCCAAGGCGACATGCTTCGGAGATGGGCCCTGCTATCGTATGTGCTATCCCACTTGTCTCTCACACTCTCTACATACCTATGTTGGATAGAAGGCTCGGAAAACCGGAGGGCAAATATCGGGCTGACCGCCGGCGAGCCGACCTTGTTGTCCACGCACGGTCCGATAATTCCGCCTTCAAGGGCTCGAGGCTAACGTCGATCGGCTCAGGTTTGAACTTCGTCTGCACGGACCCGGTATATCAAGGCCAGGGTGCCGGCTCGCTGCTTACCAAAACGATCCTCAAGATGGCTGCGGCGGATGGCTTGCCGGTTTACCTGGAAAGCACCGAGTGGGCATTCAGCATGTATGAGCGGTGTGGCTTTCACGGTCTCCATTCGTTTCAGATGGACATACCTCCCACGCCTACCTGCCAGAGTACGGTTTACTTGGAGTTGTGCATGGTTTGCTACCCTCCGTCTTCCCCGAGCGGATTGTTGAGCAAGATAGGCTCACGTACGTGGCGGTTCTGGAAGTGGTAGTCCGAGCCAGCATTCGTGTCATGTCGCGAAAGAAGACATCCACAAGCATCCATACTGGTTCTCCTGCGTCTTCAGTATTGTGCACCTAGATGGCAATCAGAGAACTGAATATGTGCGAAGTTGAGGCCAGCAGGAATCCATCCACACAGCTCCCGCGCCCACACACCGTGAAATTTCTTTATCTTCCAACATACCACTCGCTGGCCAGTCAGGTAGATGGTCAGTCAGCCTCTTCAACTACATCCTTTCCCGTCACACTCACCGGTTGGTATAGGTAGCCTCTTTGATTTGAAGGAAGTCTCAGCAAGTCCAAGTCTGGGAAGGAGCAGTGCATCCCTTTGCGGCCAACATGCCCGCAAGTACCCCTCCATTCAGTCTGTTAGTGCAGCCAGAAAATTATCTATGTAAAGTTATCCTCTCAACTACCTGCTTTTAACAGCTCGTTCTGTAGAAGTACATTAGTGGTAGCAGGGCGGAGCCAGCCGTTGCTCTGTTTCTCCCGATTCGAACGGAAAGGCAGGTTCACCGTACATCAGGTGAGTCAGCCTCATCATAGCTGATGGTGCAGCCGAGGATGCAGAGGGGATTTGAACTGGCTGATGATAGGACGATCTTTCTTTGTACTCCGTACCTCTCCCCGCTTCCGCGTGCCGCCCTTTGTCTTGGCTTGCTGAGCCTTTTGGCAGATGCAGATTGGCGACGTCAGACAGGATTTCTTGGATAATTGCAGCCAGCTCACAGGCTGGTGGTGATATGTGTGTGTGTGTGTGTGCGCATGTGTGAGTGCTTTGCTTGTGCAACCCCCGCGCTCTGGCGTATATCGGTGTAACAGTGTGCTGCAGGGCAACGGCAGCCCCGGAACATCCTCCGCATTTGCTTGGGCTGCATAACTGTGTGGGGGAAGGGATGGTGGGTGGTGATTCATTTTGAGTTTTTGGAATTTCATGGGGCTCGATCGATCACCAACCCCAACAATCTGGGGTAGAGTTGGCGGGGTGAGGGCGGGCTGAGATACACGCCGTAGCTCACCTTTCCACCATTTAGATGTGGCAGTCCTCAATCCTCTGTTAAGAGGGGTAGTCGAGAGGATGAATTTAATGTACATTATTTTGCCTTCAATAACAGATGCGACATCCCATTTTCGTCGTGTCGAAGCCGTGCAGACTTGCACCTGCCCTGATCTTGAGCGGCAGCTGGATGTCGGTCTACAGTGGTGTAGGTATCGGAACGTGACACTTCTCATACCTTGGAAGTGGGAAACAGTCGTGTGTCTCTTGCAGTCACCTCCATATGCCCGCCCATTCTGATCCTCCCCACCATCCCATGGCCCATATACCGGATGGAGGCCGCCAGGCGACGTCATCACAAGATTATCCGTATGCGAGACTGCCCGGCAGCAGGCTAGGTAATTGTACATAAGCAACCCGGAACACGACAGAGAAGCGGTCAAGTGTCAGTCCGGGTGAGGTAGACACGACAGAGCCTGGCTGTGCTGTACGGAGTAATGATGCCGTCTACCCGATTGCTTGCTTACCTTTGAACAAAAGAGCGACGATAAATTCCCGGAGCAACAGACACCAAGCTAGCATCCATCGTTTCATCGTTCGCTCGTCTCATGGCTATTTCTTCCGAACATGCAGGGCACTCCTGGCGTGCTCTGGGGAGTTGTCGATACCCCAATAATTCTTAACATCAACAAACTTGAAGGCACTGCATTTGGAATCGACCAACGAGGGGACAAGGAATAGACCTCCAGTGTAGGAGTACAGATCAATTTTAACTGGATGGACCCTTGGTTGGCACCTCTGACTCGGCAAAGGGAGTCATTACGTGACAAGTATTCTTGCACGAGTGGGAACGGCTGCAAAGGGCCTGTCGCTGCGTTTCTATTTGGTAATCGGGCCCAGTCTGAACATGGTGGGCCAGGTTGCGGACCGTTGCAATAGTTTTGCCGAAGACTTCGTGAGACTTTGGGCGATAATCGGGAACAAACACTTGGCGCTGGAGTTCGGTCTGAGTTTTTGGTGCGTCCCAATATGAGGGCTGTTAACCGCAGTGGCTCCGACAGGCAATGTGCAAGTCCCTGCATGGTAGCGCGCACTCTGCAACGTTATCTGATTCTTTTGCCATTAGGAATTTCGACGTGAAATCGAAGTTACGATAAGCATCTCAAACCGACGCCTTATCGTCGTGCATGTGTCTCTGCATGCGGTTTGCGGCTTCATCTGCACCACCACGAAGCGAAGTGAGAAGAGAGGAAAACGGCAGGTCTTACCACAGTACGGAGTACGTCGCGCCCGTTGGTCAGAATTCAATTTCGACGCGATTTGACTGTTAGAGATCAAGTTGGCAAGAAGCTGACGACGGTGATGGATATAATGTGGGCTACCGAGTAGCAGTCTCACTCACTTATTGTCTAGTTTCAAGCTTCTATAACAACTTTTCGCTTTAGAGGTGCCTTCCATTCTTCGTCTGATAAATTGGCAAGACGAGAGAGACTGACATCACTGAATTATCCAGCAGCTTTCCCCATATTGGAGCTGGTGGCATACTTTGCCGGTTCGGCCGGACCAGGGCTCCCATTATCTTTTTTTGAATTGTGATCCTTCCCGAACCCGTCACTTGAACCAAATATCGTTCCCTGCGACGACTTCTCCACCATCTAACACAAAGACTATGGGGATCAGAATGAACTGAACAACTGTGAAACACGCAACCCTCTTTCTAAAGCTCAATCTTTCTTGGCCCTGATCAGCGTACCGAGAGAGTAAAGCAAGGGCTCCTGCATGATTCCTCCGAGCCTCGACACCGACACGTCAAATCGCCGCGTGCCTTGCTGCCGCCGCAAATGACGCAGATAAGCCTGGCTTATCTGGTGCTAGTTTCCATCATCACATAGATCCGGACCTGCCATCGTCTGGGTCCGCATTCCAATCTACGAGCCTGCATGACACTGCTGCCACCGCCGCTGCTGCTGCTCTCACCTGTCGCTCACCCTCCTCGCATCTGCCCGCGCGGAAACCCGGCTGTGTCCCCCTTTTTATCTCCGGGTACACAAGCTGCTATCGCCCAACGACGGGGCTCACCTCTGACGGTATAACTGGGGTTCCAAGAGGCCAGAGATACGCGACGATAAGGAACGACCAGTTATACACAACACACGGCGCTGAAAGTGTGCCCGGAGCGAGGATCCGCGTGGGAGTCGTGCGGATTGTGAGAGGGGCGAGTCTGGGGAAACGGTCCTGCGCCGCGCCGGGAGCATCAACCTTAGCTTATCTACGAACCACGAACCTGTTCTTATCACACCCAGGTCCCAGTCGCCGATACCGTCCTCGCTGCCGGAGCGATTGCTAGTTATCTTTGGGGAACTGACAAATCCGGATTCTGGAACAAGATCCCGGGGGGTAGTCCTGTCTGATCGATCCGGGCCGCATCGAAGCACACCCACCAATTCCGCGGGGCTGCCAACGTTATCGGCCGGAAACTTCCCGATCCAACGAACGAGGCAGCCGCTCATTGGGAGAGAGAGGCGTTGTCTGTGTGCTCGTGCCTGTCGGCAGCGAGCCTCCGCGGCACCGCTTGTCTGAGTTGAGACGAGGAGGCCCCTTCGCCAGGTTACATCCTCTGCGATATTGCCGAACTGCAGCTGCCCTCTGGTTGTGAATCTGGGAATCCCCTTCTGAGCGCTTACCGGGCCTTTACCTACGCCATGTCCGCCCCATGCGCCGTCCCTCGGACGGCTCCCATAGCCATCGCGCCAAAACCGCCGCGCTTTCCACCGAGCCGCCAGAACAGCATACATCTCGATTCCTTCCGCAGCGGCTTCGATTCGCCCGACTCGGACTCGGTAAGCGGCTTCTCAGCACCCCCTTGCGAGGCTTGCCTGAACCGGCGGAGCGATTGTGTCATGGGCGACGACGAGGAAAGCTGTGTTGCGTGCCTGGTTGCCGGAACGGAGTGTTCGCTGGCCGAAAGCCCCCTGCCACGGAAGCGCAAGCTGAACGGTGACCTGGACGGCGGCAGCGCTAGCAAGAGAAGGTGAGAGCCGCCCTCATATTCTCCGAAAACCCCACGCTTTGTCTCGTGTGCCCCCCTGTTTCGTTCCCCCCAATCATGCCCCCGTGCCCTACCGGTACCTGTTACGCACACCCCGAGGTCTCGGGGGACACACGACACAGATCTTGTCTAATACCTGATTGGCCAATGTAGTTCCCCTGGGCGATCTGATATCAGAAGACGGCGCCATCAGCATCAGAGTCTGTCGTGCACCACGGCCAGCAGCTCCCTCGTCGAGGAGATGGCCAACTTTGGCGGCCCGACGCTGCTGAAACGCACCCTCGGCCTCCAAGCAGACAGGTACAGTCAGTATATTGGGCCAACCACCGACTTTGAGCCATCCCTCATCAACCTTTCCCCATTTGACCCGCACGACGAGAGCCTGCTGGCGCGGGGCACTTTGAGGAGGGTGAGCGACAATGACACGTTCCTGCTGTTGCCCGACCACAGCACGCCGGGCTATGAGCACATACTCAGTGACGTCGATGAGATCGAGAACCTTGTGGCGCCCCATGGCCGCAAGCTGATAGACTTGTACTTTCGGGTCGTGCACCCGGCCTTCCCCATCCTCCAAAAGAGCGTGTTCCTCGAGAAGTACGAACGCTCGCACCGCGAGTTCTCGCCCCCGGTTCTTGCTGCCGTCTACATCTTGGCCATCAACTGGTGGGAGCAGTCGGAGGAACTGGCAAGCCACCCGCGGCCCAATGTCCGAGAGCTCGAGAGGCTGGTGCGGACCACGCTGGCCGATGCCATGTACCGACCCAAGCTGTCAACACTACAGGCCGGCCTCATCCTGTCGCAACGACCTGAGGGAGACCAGTGGGCACCCACTGCGCAGCTCGTAGCCATCGGACAGGAGCTTGGTCTGCATTTAGATTGCAGCCACTGGAAGATTCCGCCCTGGGAGCGCGGCCTACGGAAGCGCCTAGCCTGGGCTTTGTATATGCAGGTGGGTTCCCTTTTTCCCGGAACCCTTCTGTGTGCATACTGATGATCCATTGTCTAGGACAAATGGGGTGCTCTCGTCCACGGCCGGCCGTCACACATCTTCGCTTCCAACTGGGCTGTGCAACCCCTGAATTCGAATGATTTCCCAGACGTGGAATGGGATGAGAATGATGCCGAGGGGAGGATAGAGATTGAACGCGGTCGCGTGCTGTTTGGGCAGATGGTGCAACTGTCGCAGATCCTCGCCGAGATCCTCGAAACCTTCTACACCCTGCAGGCTTCACAGGCCGCCGCCAACGCGGGCGCGCAAGCCACGCAGCTTATACTCTCCCTTGCCAAGCCGATCCAACTCAAGCTCAAGGAGTGGTACTCGGGCCTCCCTGCCGTCGTCCGCATGGACTCGAGCTTTCAGAGCGGCCTCAACCAGTCCAACCGCCCCTCCAGCATAGGCTTCCTCCACCTAGCCTATTTCGCCACGGAAATTACCCTCCACCGGCGCATCATACGCTCAATGGACGCGTCCGGCGCGGCAGCTGCTTCCTCTTCCCCTTCCCCAGCCGGCGCCAACGCCAATACTGGTGGGGTCGACCCCTACATTCAACACATTTGTCGCAGCGCCGCCAAAGCCCGCCTCATCTCGGCCATGGACTTTGTCAACCGCCTCACCCCTTCGCATCTGCGCTCCTTTTGGTACTTCGCCTCCAAAACTAACTTTGCCCTCATCGGGACGTTTGGCTCCCTCCTGTGGGCGACGTCGCCGGGTAGGGAGGAAGCCGAGTGGTATCGCCGCCGTCTGGGCGAGTACCGCTGGACGCTGTCGGTGAGCTCCAAGCCGGGCGAGGGCAAGGGCCTGACCGAGTTTGCCATGGGCATGTTGGACATCTCGACGGGTCTGCTCAAGAAGCTGCCCGAGAAGCCGCTCCTGAGTCGGAGCGGCAGCGCGGTGGATATCGATGCCGCGAGGAGGCAGAGCCTGCTCGCGCTGGGAGGAACGGGGGCGTCTGGCGTTGCTGGCGGGAGTAGTAGTAGTGGGAATCTGATGGGGATGGGCGGGTTTGGCGTCGGCGGGAGCGGGAGTATGAGTGGGTTGGAGAGCTATAGTGGCGGGCACTCTGCGGAAGCGAGTGGCGTGCAGAGTCCCGGGAGCGAGGAAAGCGAGTGCTCGGAGGAGGGAGTGTATGGGAATTTTTCTGCAACGGCGGGGATGGCTGGGTTGGCGGACTAGGTGTGCTGGGTCTGATTCGTGGTCATCGCTGTGTGATAGCTTGGTTATGCTCACTTGGATTGAGTGGCCAGTCGATGGGGGTGTTGGGAGAGTTCGGTCGGGATGAGGTCACCGCGGCAGCACCGAGGTTATGAGCTGAGCGGTGTTTTCGACAAGGGTGCTTGCAACCTCTCTTGCGAAAACAAACGGCTTTCTGTTGCCATCGCAGGCGGGAGAGAATAGGGCGGAAAAGGGGTGCTTACGCGCCGTGGCGTGCCGAGCACGCGATCTCCTACTCAGTAACTCTACCAGTAGCGGGCTGCCGCGCTGAGGTCGGGCCGGATGGCGTCATCCCGATCAGGGCTGATCTCACCTTCATTTCCCAACCCACGTTTGGGGAGGCAGAAAAAAGATGGAAGCACGCGTCAGTGGTCTCAGCTGCCTAAGTAGCTACCTCGAGGGGACATTGAAAAGTCCGAGTGGCTGGCAGGGGGGCTGATGTGGTATTTGGCCTCGGTCAAACAAGGCTCTGTCTGGCAGACTTGGCTCGCCCGTTGGATGTGGTTGTCGCGCTGGAGTTGGGTATTATGATGCACCGATGGATGGATGAAAAATGAGTTGATGCGATATGTCTTTCTTTTCTATTTTTGCACTTCGGTTACGGGCGACTGGGGCTCGATACCCGCCAGCTTTATAGACGGTTTCTGGGTGTCTTTTCCCCTTAGAGAGGGGCCGGTTGATTTGTCTTTTTCATCAGCCAGTTGGAGTGTTTTTTAGATGGATATTGGAATTGGGTTCAGATTGCTATGCTGGATGATATATATAGACTGGTTTTACTCCTCTTGCCTTGCAAGATCGAGGTTGTTTGAACTGCGATGTCACTGCAATTGCTTACCAACAAGTTATCCTGGTCAAATTGACAAGCTCAGTCTACGATGCGAAACGTATATTGCCATGAAGGCTAACCAATGCCCGTCTGGATCCTTCATCGTACCATTCCATCATCAAATCCCAAAATCTGTACCATGTAATGGCTATCCAACCCTACCCATCTTGACCTTGCTTCCATATCTCAAGTTCCTAGGCAACGCCAACATTTTGCACAGTTACCTCCCAGCCCACCTGGCATTGCCCGGTAGTTCGGCCGCCATCCTCGTGTTAGGCAGCTCCGTCGCATTCTCCCAAGCTCCCGGCATCTCTTGAGGCGGCGGTTGTGGTGGGATGTTGCCGTAGTAGTAGTATCCATTACCTCCTCCAGGCGGTTTGGGGAGCTGGTCCCCGAGCGGGTAGTGTTCGGCGCCCGCTGGCGGTGGGGAGCCATGGTGGTCGTAGTACTGCTGTGGTTGTTGCTGGTGATGATGGTCGAGTGGTGGGGATAGTGGTTGACCCTGTTGTTGCTGCTTCCTCTTGCGTCGCCAGAAGAGCAGAGCGGCGAGGAGGGCACCGAGGACCACGAGGGGGACTACCACGCCGATCGCGGCTTTGGCGCCTGTTGGGAAGTCTGTGTTGCCCGGTGTGGAGCTATTGGAGGAGGAGGGGTCTAAGGAAGCGCTGGTCGTAGAGGTGCTAAGTGTCTTTGGGGAGTCGTTCGAGGCAGAGGTTGCTGTGGTAGACGGGGTTTTGCGGTCGGTGGACTGGTGGACCATGCGCACGCCATAAGCATTGATGCCGCCGGGCCAGGTGACGGGTTCCGTGACGGTCGACGTGCGACCATCGACCGACTTGGTTACGGTGACCACTGTCCCCGTCGATTGCGGGGCGATCCAAGTGCAGAAGAGCGTCTCCCAGACTTCGCTGAGCGACAACGGGTCGGGCACGCATGACAAAGAGATGTCACCGTAGGTCGGGCAGCAGGTGACGGTGGTGATGGTCGACACGCCCGTCGTGTCGTGGCATGCTGTCCAGTAGCCGGACGGGCAGGCGATGCCGGGGGAGTAGAAGAAAGCAGAGTTCGAGGTGGAGAATCCGGCCGGGAGGCAGGAGGGTTCGTTATCGATGACATAGAGGGGCGGGCTTCGCGGGCTATACAGGGCGCCACAGTCCGAGCTAGGTCGGGTGAAGGTCGTTGTAAGGGGAACGGAGGGAAAGGAGGTGATGACGAGGGCTGTTTTGCCGGTTTTGGACACCGCGGTGGTTGTTAAGGCTGACATTGTGAATCAGGGAGTGTCAATCAAATCTCACTTCTTGAGACCAACCCACCAGGGAGGTAAAACATCAGCCGACAATGCGGTCCGCAAGCGTCATTTGCGCGACGGTTCATCCCGCGCAAGCAAGCCGGGCATGGACGACGTCGCGGGACCAGAGCATGTTCAAGAAGAGGCCCGCCGCTGCGGCCGGGGAACCCGAGATCCCCTGTCGCATCTTGCGACTGCAAGCCGCACGCGCGGATGCAACCCTGGCTCGGCTGCGTGGGAAAACCCAGCTGTTCAGATTGCAGGGTTTGGTGCTCCGCCAGAAGGATCGACGCTACTCACCGGCGCAGTGTCGCACCGCAGGAAACCAGGAAGCGAGCAACGCAAACCACGGAATGGGGAGACAGTCCGAGGAACTCCATGTCTCACATACACCTGGGTCAGGAAGGCAGCTGACTTCAAAGGAGTGGCCAGGAGCTCTCGAAACCAATATGACTCTCAAACTTGCGCAGACGTGCTGATTTGAGCGGGAAAATCGCATCCAAATACACCGAACGCCGGTTAACGTACACTCCGGATATTGGCGGATCAATTGCGTTCCCCAGAGCCGCCCATGCCGCGGCGCTCTCGCTCCAGCATGGCGTCGAACTCTTTCTGCGCCTGTTCCTTCGCGACCGCCTTCTCCCGCTCGTCCGGCGAATATGTGTACTGCTCTGTCCTTGACCGGGTTTGCGAATCGCCGTTTTGCTGATCTCCCTGGTTCCATGCTGTACCCTCCTCCGACTTCGCGCGCTGCCTGATTCTGTCCCACGCAGAACCGGGCGGCGGCGGGGAAGAGGCAGACGCGCGCTGAGGCTGCTGCCATTGCGAGGGTGCCACGGGCGAAGCATCGTCAAAGAGGAACGACTCGTCGTCCTGCAGACCGCCCTGAGGCTCCTGAGGCTCCTGAGATGTTTGTTTCCAGGTCGGTTGCTGTTCCGCTGGTTGTTGCTGCAGGTTCCCCAGCTGCTGCTGCCATTGTTCCCCACTCTCGTTGGGTGGCTGGGTAGCAACCGGGTGCTGGTGCTCCTGATTTCGGTGGGGGTTCTGGCGCAATAACTTGAGCCGATCGTCGCGCAGCATGCCCACCAGGGAGGTGGCGTTGGCATATGACACCACGACGGGCTTCACGAGGATCTGACAGATGAGTCCATAAGCACCGAAGCGCAGGACGTGCCAAAAGCGCACGGCTGAGACCCCCCTGAGAAACGGTCTGGACGCGGACGGGAAGTACGACGGGTTGAAGGAAGCCGGCTTCGGGGTGTAGAAGGGGAAGCGGAAGGTCGGGCGGCCGCGGTTGAAGAAATAGGCGGTGGTGAGGAGCACGGCCGGGGGCGCCCAGGCGGCCCTCGAACAGAACTTGGAGCGGTAGTACGCGATGGCATCGGCTTCTTCCGGAGTCGGCAGGCGGTTTGCGTGGCCAGCTATCTCAAGGATCATCTGAGCGACCATCATCTTGTGCCATGTTGTCGTGTAGCCGAACAACGGCGCGAAGGGCGGCACCTGCGGGAGATCTTCAAACGGCCCGCTGAGCAGCTTCAGCGTCTGCTCGACCTGATTGCGACTAAAGCCCAACAGATGGCCCGTTCTGCTGAACCTGCCGAGAGAGGCAAGATCGGTTGGGCGGTCGCCCTGGGCCGATGAGTCGGGGAACGGCTCGGCTCCGCCCGGCCACGACATGTTAGGCGGTAGCTATTCGACAACTGCTTCCTCGTGATTTGCTTGTTGAAGTTCGTTATCGGCGTGGCCGCGCTTCGGGGTGTTGTACGGATAGACTGAGGGGCTTTGGATGACGGAGTAAGGTGGGGAGCTTGGACACAGAAGCTCGAAGGTTTGGTGCTTGGCGCCTGTCACTTAATGGAGAACTGAGACCAGGGCACTTGGCAAAAGACCCTGGCTTTGCTTACGGTGAAAGGGTTAGGGTTCCGTTCGTCTATTGCGCTCCTGCTGCCCGTCATTTGTGGGCGCCATAGGCCTGGCAATCCGTCCCTCAACCTGCGCGACTCGGCCACTTCCAACCTGAACCCACGACAACTTACAGCTTCACAGCGCTCCCCGATACGAAGCCACAGGTCGCAGGTTATTGTTCGCTTTTCGGCACATGCCGTTGCGGTCATTATGTCGACACAACAGCAGGCCATGATCGTGGACACCGTCCTCGCGCTGAGGAGGACGCTCAAGCGCAAAGCCTACGGTCAGAGCGCCCCGTTGCGCATTCCGCCGCCTTGCTGCTGGTCGTCTTCTAATCGCCATGTCTGTCGCAGATTCCGACTCGGACTCGTCAATCGACCAAACAACAAACCGCGGCAATAAGCTCAAGAAGCGAGCGCGATTCGTCCACCAAGGCCGCTTGACGTCCTCGATGGGCCCAGCGGCATACAAGGAGGTCCGTGTCAGGCGAGTTGACCACAGACTGCCGCAACCTGACTGACGAGACATAGATCGCAGACCACGCTGGATATCAACGAGCAATTATAAACCGCAATGTGCCCCTGATTGACGAAGACGGCTACGACATTGACAGCGGCGACGACGAGGAGCAAGTCCAGGAGGCCATTGCCGCGGCTATGGACGAGAACCCTTACTCGTCTATCAGGCTTGAAGGTGAGGGATTCTCTGGCAGTTTTGCACGCTGGGACTGGCTAGCACATTCGGGGCTGACTTCAACTAGAGATACTGGCTCCGTTGACCGCCGTCACCGACCTACCGTCGCATCCGACCCTCTCGCGACCCTTCATCTCAAACACTCTGACCGAATTGATAGAACAAGGGCGCAACCTGATGCAAAAGGAAAACAAGGCACTGTGGAAAGCTAAGCCGCTGCTCACCCAGCTGGTGGGCGATAACGCTTGGGCACCCTGCGGGCTCATGACTGCACCCGACGATCGCGATGCCTTGTTGTTTAGCGACACGGTGAGCTTCTTCAAGCGTCCGGCTCGACCCGTGCCCGTGGGAATTCCGGCCCCGGTCGGAGCAAATGGGGGCCCTAGATCTCCTCTGAATACCCCCCCCGAGTCAGCGCAACGAGGCACTATACCGGATGGGTTACGAGCACAGGCAGCAACACAATTAGCCAACGCCGCAGAGGGCAATGCACAATCGACCGAGGAGGCCCCAGACGGGGAAATACTACCGGACGCCCACATTAACAGCAATGGGGAGCGGGAGGCTGATGGTGGTGCTGGACTGAACCTAGCTGAAGGTGGTGGACAAGTCAACGGCAATCTGACCAACGACAGGGATAAGATAGACGGTTCAGTCTCCGCAGATGGCACCTCAAGCAAAACGGATACTAGCGCAGCGGAAGACATGGAGATGACCGAGGCGTCAGGCGAAAATGCCAGCACAGTACCTGACCGACCACCAGCGCCACACCCGGTGCTTGCGCCACCAGCCGTGCACGCCGCATCTCCCATGGCTGAAACGCTTGACGAGCACTTCATCCACCCGCTCTTCCGGCTCCCGGCAGCAGCGCATCCGGACCGCGACCTGGGCCTGCCCGAGCAAGAGGCCGAGGAGGTACGGCGGCTGCTGCTGCTGTATGTGCAAAAGCAGGAAGAGATCTGCCGGGGCGCCCACCGGCTCTACGAAGGGCTGCTCAAAGCGGACCGGCTCCGCAAGACGGTGTGGCGCTGGGCCAAGTCGGAGGCGCATTGCGGGCCGAACCGGGACATGTCGGACGGCGAGGACTGGTACGACAAGGAGGAGTGGGGGCTGACGGAGGACCTGAAGAAGGGGGAGGACGAGCCGGAGGAGGACACAACACTGCCGCAGAAGAAGACGCGGAATCGCAAGTGAGGACGGCTTCGGGGGAGTGTTCGGAGTTACGAGAGGGTTCGGTTTTGCTGTTCATCTGCGAGGTTCGGAGGTAACGTTAATTGTACCCTTGTACGTTTCAATTATGATACCAACAACAGACGAGGCCTTGATCAATCATTGTCTTGCTGATTCCTGAATGCGAAAAGCCCCCAGCACGTACTGTGGACTCTCAGTATACGCGCCATCAAATTGTCGTGTCCAACAGGTAGGCCCTCATCGATTGCAGCTAACAGGAAAGTTGAGTCAACCTCACAACATTGCCAGCTGGGACGGCCGTTCCAGACGCCCTCGGTGGAACATCAATGCCGAGCTCCGACCTTTTTCCAGGTCATTCAAGCTTTGAGCCAAACACCAACCTGAGCTCTCGGGTAAGCCCGATCCGCAGAGTGGGCCCACAAGGTTCTCATCGTGGGTCCACAGCGCGGGCCACAGCCAATTGCTGCCTCAGGGCACCGAGCGTGAAATGGCACAACTTCGCGATGACTCCTTTGTCTGGTGTCGACGCGGGAACAAGGGTGGCAGTTGGCGAAGATGATGTTGCGCTATCGACGAGATGGGAAGGGGCGGGAAACAAATCTACCTTACATGCATTTGAACTTTTCTTTTTCTATGCGGTTCGGGAAGCAAGGGGCGACGGTGACCATCTGATGTAGTGTTGGTACTTTACTTAAAAGGGATTCTGACGTCGCCAGCCTCAGGACACTTGCGTTTCGGCGTCTTTTCTGCCATTTCATGTCAAGCGCGTGCCCATCGTGATAGTCGTCGTCGTCGTTACACGATTTCTGGCGCCGTCTGATGGCGACTTCCTCCAAGTCATCCTGATATGATAAGATTCGACATCACCGGCAGCTAGCTGTTCTGAATACCACTTTCGGACTATCGCCACACAGTTTGGAACAGCCTCGGGGTCCAAACAATTAACCTCCTCCATCTGACCTTTGTCTCGTCTCGTCCATTCTCATCACACCACAACGCACACTGGACCATGACCGACAGAGACACCATGACAACCGACACAGAGCCCGAGAAGCCAACCCCGCCACGGGCGCCCTCCCCATCCCTAACTCCCGCAGCCGACAACATCAACCCCAACACCATAACCAAAACCAACACCGCCGACGACCCCTTCACATCACGTCGCGCCGGTGTCGACTCGGCCGATGTCGTCTACCCAAAGGGCATCAAGCTTGTCCTCATCATCGCCTCGCTCTGTCTCTCCGTCTTCCTCGTCGCCCTGGACCAGACGATCATCGCGCCCGCTCTTGGCGCCATCACGAATGAGTTTGCGTCCGTCAAAGACATCGGCTGGTACGGTGCCGCGTACCTGCTCACCACCACGGCGCTGCAGCCAACGTACGGCTCCCTGTACCGCATGTTCAGCGTCAAGTGGACCTTTCTGGCGGCCGTCTTCATCTTTGAGGTCGGCAGCCTGATATGTGCCGTCGCGCCGACGAGTACCGCCTTCGTCGTTGGAAGGGCTGTCGCCGGCATCGGCACGGCCGGCTTGTTCTCGGGCGGCGTGGTCATTCTGTCGTATACGCTCCCGCTGAGGCAGCGGCCCATGGCGTTTGGGCTGATTGGCGCCATGTGGGGGGTTGCAAGCGTGGCTGGGCCGTTGCTGGGCGGTGCCTTCACCGACCATGTTACGTGGCGGTGGTGCTTCTACATCAACCTGCCGATCGGCGGGGCGGCCATGTTCGCCATCTTCTTGTTTTTGCATATCAAGAAGACTGGGGAGAAGAGCACCATGACGGTGGTGCAGAGGATCTTGAGCTTGGATCTGCCCGGAACGGCCATGCTGGTGCCG
This sequence comes from Parathielavia appendiculata, assembly GCF_033297405.1. Taxonomy (NCBI): domain Eukaryota; kingdom Fungi; phylum Ascomycota; class Sordariomycetes; order Sordariales; family Chaetomiaceae; genus Parathielavia; species Parathielavia appendiculata. The sequence goes on from NW_026944221.1 coordinate 1,600,664, forward strand.
TCGATTGTGTGCCTACTGCTAGCGCTGCAGTGGGGAGGGACGGAGCACGCGTGGAACAGCTCCGTCATTATCGGCTTGTTTGTTGGGTTTGCTGTGATGTTGATCACTTTCATTGGCATTCAGATCTGGAAGGGAGACAAGGGAACGCTGCCGCCGCGCTTGTTCAAGAACCGCGACGTCGTGTGCGCTATGCTGTTCACCTTCTTCTTCGGCGCCGCGTTCTTCCCCCTGATTTATTACCTGTGTAAGTGGCCATGGTGCAGGAGGAGGGCTAACGGATTGGCTAACGGTTACATTCAGCCCTGTACTTCCAAGCCATCCATGGCGACAGCGCCGTGCAGGCCGGCATCAAGATCCTCCCAATGCTGATTGCCGTCGTCATCACCTCTGTTGCCGCTGGAGGCCTGATCACCGCTGTTGGGTACTACAACCCCTTCGTTCTGCCGTCCATGGTCTTGTTTACCGTCGGATCCGGCATGATCACCACCTTTGCGCTCGATAGCCCGCTCCGTGTCTGGTTCGGATACCAAGTCCTTGCTGGTATGCCCTTCCGCGGTTTCCCTTAGTTTAAACACAAAGCCCCGCTAACCCAATTCAAGGTCTCGGAATTGGCGTCGGCTTCCAGACCGGTGTCCTCGTCGTCCAAAATAGCGTGTCCCACGAATGGATACCGCAGGCCACGGCTTGCGTACAATTCTTCCAGTCCATGGGCGGAGCCATTTTCATCGCCGTGGCCCAGACCGTCTTCCAGAATGGTCTGATCGAGGGTATCGAGCGCGACGCGCCCGGCATCCCGCCGCAAATTTTCATCAACAGCGGCGCGTCCCAGATCCCCCAGGTGCTGCAGCATCTGGGTGCCACGCAGTACTTGACGGCCGTGCTCACCGCCTACCTTGACGGCCTTCGCAACTCATACTTCATTTCAGTCGCGTGTGCTGCCGCCGCCTTTGTGTCGGCGTGCGGGCTGAGCTGGAAGAAGATTCAGAAGCAGAAGGCGGCCGGTCCCGGTGAAGGGGAGGCTGAGAAGGGCGAGGTGAAGGGTGATGCGGATGGGGAGAGCGCCCATTAAGGGCAGGCGAAGGCAGTACGTAGATGGATTAACGAGCTCGCCATGCGGCTTGTATAATCATTGACAAGGCATGTTTGGAGGGATTCGAAAAGTTTGGTGGATGCATGAAAGCCGGATACCCAACTCTTGTTTTAGTTACACATATTCGAAATTCCCATAATGATCAGACCTGGTACTGCATTGCATGGGCATCATTACGTCGTCGAGTTTCGTGCCACTTGATGACATAGTGGCCTGTGAACGAAATTGATCTGAAGCACCCGGAGCCGCTCTCGGGATCACTTGAGTTCTACAAGACATCCTGCCATCGTAGACTTGAACTAAGGGATCGTCAGACACGCAGGTCCCTGCTATATAGAACTCAAGCTGTTTGAGGATGATGTCAGGGTACTTGGCAGTTCTGTTTCCCTTCCAATAACTGCCCAATTCCACTTGCCCTTGTCTCGGTAGGCATTTATCTGAATGATACGGACACTGTCGTGTCCTGGCGGTGCCGATTCCTGTCATACTCCGTTGGCGCTCCGAGTCCTCAAAGTACAGTCCAGCCCTGGTTTGTTTATTAGCCTGTTATATGACGGGCGCTAGAATGAGAACGAAAATCCAGACAAAGGAAAATAAGTAAGAAAACAATACAGTTATATAACTAACTATAACGTAGTTATATACGTTAGCATTATATAACCTAAATATATAACTATAGTTAGTTAACTATAAATATCTATATATCTATAATAGATAGCAAAAGTTCAAGGAAAGGAAGATAAGAAGGAAGAGGATAACAAAGATCTAGAGAAAAGAACATAGAATGCAGACAAGTAAGAGAAGAAGTAAGATGCCTAACTCGCGTGCTAACAAACAAACCAGGGTTCGACTGTATTGTACACTCGCCGGCTACCAACTCACTCCCAGAAGATCTTCACCCGGCCACCCATCCCATGTTCACCTCCGAAACTCACCTCTCTCCTCATCCCACCGCCCAACAACGGGCTCCAGCAACCTAGGCAACACCTCGGCTGCATCCCCTCCAAACGAGAAATCCTCCTTGTCGACAAGCCTCGCCAGCCCCTCGGGGCTCTCGGCATCGACATTCACATGCACCACGCTGGTACCCGGTCCCCTCGCCGCCTCCGCAATGCCCGCCGCGGGCCACACCAGCGAGCTGGTGCCCACGACGAGCACCACATCGACTTTCTCACGGCGGATCCATTCGTCCATGTCCGCTAGCATGTCACTGTCAAGGGATTCGCCGAACCAAACTACTCCTGGCCTGAGCAAAGCGGTCTGACACTGCGCGCAATGCGGGAGGGAGGAGGGGGGAATGGTGGGGAGGGGTTTGGTGGTGTCGAGTAAGGGGTGGATCTCGGTCGGAGAGGAAGGCGCGTCGACTGCAGCTGCTGCCAGGGCCGGGCAAAGTGGGGATTCTAGGTTCTCGGGCTCGGTGTAGGAGCAGGTCGGGGAAGAGCACTTGAGGGCGAAGAGCGAGCCATGGAGGAGCTTGAGTTGGCCCGAAGGATCTGTCGGTCGAGGGTTGCCAATGTCAGTGAGACATGAAGCTGGAATTACAAGCACTTTGACGTACGGTTGGCACGGATATGCAGGTCTGGCAAAATGTTAGTGAGGTCGTTCAATGAGTGAAGAGAATGGCCCCGGGAGAGACGAACTGTCAACGTTTTGAGATAGACACAGGAACTCGGGGTTTTGCCTCGCGAGTTCTGCCAGAGCGTAGTGGCCTGCGTTGGGTTCGGCTCTGAGGGCCATGTGTCGTCGCTGGCTCCGATGATCAGTCGTTGCCATGTCATGCATGCAGCGAGGCCAGCGGACTCACATAAGCATAGAACATCCACACCATCCCGGGATCATTCTTGAAAGCCTTGGGCGAAGCCAGTGCGGTGGCCTCGTAGTTTCGCCACAGGCCATCGGCGCCGCGGAAGGTGGGCAGGCCTGAAGAGGCCGAAAGCCCCGCGCCGCACACGGCCAGGATCCGCCGGCTCCGGGCGAGCTTGGCATGGAAGGCCGGGATGCTGTTGTAATTGGGATTGCGGGGCATTTTTATTGTTGGGAGAGAGAAGAATGTCCGGACATACCGGATGATGGGTTGGAGACGCTGACAGTTATGAGGCGCTTGATGTCTAACTTAATGGTGGGGTGTTGGGTCGAGGCAGTCATAATCGATCGCCAGTGACCAAGGGCGGCGGCGGATGCTCTTGCCCAAAGAACATCCAAGGTTAGCAACTCTGTCTGAGAGAGAAGAAAAAGAAGAGAAAAGAAGAAAGAATGGAGAGAGAGAGAGAGAGAGAAAACGTAAGAAATGAGGAGAAAAACTTAAAGAAGAGACAACAAAAAAGAACAGATGAACAGAAAAACGATGGAAGGAAAGAAAAAGAACAGAACAAAAAAAAATAGAATAGAAAATGTAAGAGTAGTGAGTAAAGAGAAGAAAAATATAAGCAAAGGGAAAAAATGCAAGAGACATTTGGTTGTAGTTAAAATGTTCAAACCGACATATCGGTTTGCTATTCATTGCTGGCGACATCCCGAGAATCGTTAGTGTGTTAAATCCTCGATGTTGAGGTGTTACGATCTATCTTCGAAGATGGACGACGTTGCCGCACTTGCTGAGCACGCCAGCTATGTCACGACGCACAGCCCATCAAACGTCCTCGAGTTAGTCACCGTCCTCAAGTCAGTCATACTACAACCAGATCGGGTACAACCGTACGGCTGAACTATAAAACAACCGCGTATATGATCATATCTAGACTCGATCATGTTTAGCACGTAGAATCACCGTGTAGGAAATTAGCTTTCCAATGAAGATTAAGGACCGACCAGCACACTCACACCCAATCGACGGACCTCCATAGAAACCAAGACAACCGCTTCCAAGGTATCGGTATCAATACTGATCGATTCAAGGTATCGACGAAGCAGCAAGGCCATCCTCTCCCATCTGTGAACACAACTTAACGCTCCATTATCCTAAATCGCGAACCCAAAACCACGGCCCACACCACCAACTGACGCGCTCAGTCCATGACGTCGTTCGTGACGTTCCATCTATCATGTGTACAAGAACGCCGCGTCTCCCTCTTATCTAACATGACTTGAGAAATCTTGCCTGCACCGTTTATGCACTCTGAGTCCTGCTGTGTACACACTCCCCAGTTTTTCCCATGAACTCCATAGTGACTCTGTCTTGTCATCGACTTGATTCCATTGGGATGTATGGAACAAAAAGACGCCGGGTAACGTGTTGTATTTGTTTCCTTCTCCCAGTGTTTCGGAGACCGGCGTTAAGAACAGATGGTAGTACCATGGTATAAAGGGGTGGGTTGCAGAGCAGAAAGTGAGCGTGGCAAAAGTGTGCAATTAGTCACCGGTTTTGACAGAATCGGGAGGTAAAGACGCCGCAAAAAAAAATGACATCAGCAGCCCTCAGAGGTGGAAGGTGCTTAGAGAGCGAGGTAGCCGAGCAGGGCGGCAGCGCCGACAGCGGCCATGTTTCCGACCAGCGTGGGGGCCGCGGCGGTCGACAGGGACGTGCTGCCTGTCGTGGTGGCGCTGACCTGGTTGCCCGAGGTGCCGGTGGGGCCGCGGCTGCTGCCTGAGCTGGTGATAGTAGCGTTGGAGCTGGTGGACTGCGACGAAGTGACGGTCGTGAGCGTGGTGGCGGACGAGGAGCTGGGCTTCGAGGTGGTCGAGGAGGACTTGGTGGTAGAGCTGCTGGAGCTGGACTCGGCCTCCTCGCCGTTGTTGACCACTTTGATACTCTGCCAGCTACCGCTGAGGTCGGTGTAGTGGTACTCAGTCGCCTCGGTCGCACCCTGGGCACCCATGTAGTCGACGATGCGGAGACTCTGGTAGTAGCCCTCGAAGGGGGCATCGGTGAAGTCGGTGACACCGCCGGCCCACTCAATGGTTCCCTGGGGAGCATTCTTGCGGCCAGCAACCCAGGTGCCGAGCTTGATCTGCATGGGAGACTGCGGGTAGCCGGCGCAGCCCTGGACGCCCGTGTTCATGAGCGTGCGGACGACGGTGCCGTCGATGATCCAGTCGAGCTGAGTCGGGGTCCACTTGATGGTATAGGTGTGGAACTGGTTGACGGGGTCGGCCACTGGCGAGAAGCCGCCGCGGTCATACGTCTCGACGCAGCCCTTGCTGAAAAAGTTGGTCTGGACCCGCGCATTATCACCGCCAAGCCACTCCCAGTCAATCTCGTCGAGGTCGTCCGACTGCAGCACGAAGCTGGTCACGACGCCAATGCCGCGGGCAGCCCGCACCGTCACGTCGACCTGGCCGAAGAAAATGTACTTGTTGCTGCCAATGGTGGGAGCGTCTGTCTCCTTGCTTATGGAGAAGACGGCACCGAGGTTGTTGTCGTACTTGAGGCTCGTGCCATCGGCAAGCTTGAAGAAGTCACTGGCGCCCTTGCGGAAGTCAATGTCGACGGGCTTGGAGCCGACAGCCTTGGGGTTGGGGCAGTCATCTGGAACAAACAGTCGAGTCAGCCATGGGAGCTGGAGCATTTCAGTGCCACGAGAGCTCGAGAAGACATACCGCGCTTGGTGGGGTCACAGGAGGTGTAGGTCTGCGCCGAGACCAAAGAGGCGGCGAAGGCCGCCGAGGTCAGGAGCTTGAAGAGCATATTGGATGTGTATTGGGTATGGGGTTTGCGGTGTGTCGTCTCCTACAAGTCGAACTGGCTGGAGCGGCGGATATTAAAGAGCAGGAGAGGCCAACGGCGAACCGAAGCGAGTGTGTTTAGGAAAGTGAAAGCGCGAACTTTTGAAACGAGGGACTGGAAGAAGCGACTGAACGCCACGAATTGTGGTCTTGTTTTGCAGAGGTGGCAGAGGTTGCGATGATGGTCAGGGGAAAGAGGGAGCAAAGAGGAAAGGCCCTGACCCATTCTGGGCGCAGCAATGCTTTCAATCACCTGGTTGCCCCTTCTGGCCCGGCCACGCCAAGGGCTTGTTGCTCGTGTTGGCACTGGTCCTTGCCCCTGAGAAGGAGCTGGGCCGCCTAGGGATGAACAGGGTCCAGTAGGGATCCCCGAAATCTACCTCATACATGTGTACGAATTTCAACGACAAGCGCCTCCACAGCCGCCTTGTGGATCAGGTACTGAGACAGGCGAGCCAATCCTGTCACTCAGAGTTGCCCAGGCGTCCTTGGCGGCCGATGCAGGGCTCGTCTGCCCTTGCTTGGCATGCCAGCCGCGCCACGCTCAAATTTGGGCTTGGCAGTTTGGGCACGAATAATGCATGAGGACAGGCCAACAAACGTGACGGCCGGGGATAACTAATGCTGTGGCCATAAAGTTACGAGCCGTTGCGCCTCGTCACTCGGCGAGGAGTGGCCTGAATGCGGAACCCATCGTCCCGGGTGAGAAGTCAAGATCTCGATGGCCAGATTTCGAAGGCCTGATGCTGTGATCGTGTAACTATTTTTACTTAGCACGCTAACGTGAATGCACATGTTCGCCTGACACAGCAGAAACGGCAGACACGACAGCGGCAGTTGGCTGGACTATAGCAACATTGAGTAAGCGTTGGCGTTCGTTACCGTAGTTGATTATTACCGCTTGGCACTCATTTCCCATTCGGATTGCTTCCCAGAATGGCAATGTGGACCGATGCCTCGAGCGGCCCGGGGAAACAAACATCAGAAAACACAGCAATCGACATTCCACAGTGCTACCAAAGAACACGTCGTTCTGTCATCCCGTAGAATCTCAAATTCCATGCCCAGGAATCCATGAATTTACGCGCCTACCGATCAGGCACAGACGGGATCGCGGCTCTCGAAGTCGGGGCGCCCGGGTCTCGGCAAATCCACTGCAAGCAAAGCACGGCCCCTGAGTCCTTGCCGCTGATTCGGTCCCGTGCCTACGTCGCCCCGTGGTCCCACCTGGAATATCGAAGATCACGCAAATCCGACTGCTCAGCCGGGCCGCCAGCCAGGCTCGGAAACTAGGCGTTGCCACTTGCCAGCCGCTGAAACAACTAGCCGGGCATGCGAATGGCTGGACGTCGGACAATAAACAAATGCTCTCTCACCCTTGATGTTTCCCCTCGTAAGGCTTGCAAATGGAAATTTTTCCATTGCGAAACTTCAACCGATTTTGGAGAATATGTTTCATTCATGCTTACCATGAGATTACTTGGCGAAAATGGAAATATAGGTCTGCTAGGGCTCTGTACCCACCTTGCGAGTCGTGAGCTGTTGGAGACCGACATGGCTAGAGGTTGGCCAGATAGATCCCACGTATAGCCCTAGCCCTTAGGTTCCCTTTCCTACGCAAATGAGAATATTCAGAAATTCGACAATACGGATCCGTACAATGTCCTGTTTTCTTCTTCCGAAACCAAGGATTTTTCCGAACACATTCGCAACCTACCCACGTCCCCTGAAACAGGAGACCGCCCCAGCCAAGGAAAAGAACCCACCTTTCTCGCTTGTTGACTTCTCAGGACAGGCTCACAGGCTCTCATTCTAGCATGTTGACAGGTGACACAAACAAGCAATACTGCGAAATGGTTACCGGTACCGAAGTTTCAAAATATCCGTTTCGGTTTCCGATTTCACCAGGTCCATACTACACAGTACTTTCACCAAAAACGCGAACAAACAGGAGGGTCTTCCAAGTTCTCAAGAGACCCGAGCTTTGGCAACGTTCCATCAAAAATCCGAGTCTTGAGCATGAATGTCTCAGTCCAAGCGCCTCGGCCTCGCCATATTTCGAGTTGTTGGGTGCAGTGGCATGTCAGCAACAGTGGGGACTGTCGTATCCGTCACGCATCACGCGGCAGGCTGGGCAAATGCTGCGTAGAGCAGAAGAAGCAGGCCAAAAAACCGAGCGCGAGAATCGAACTCGGGTTCTGCTCCCGTGGATATTTTCTAGTATACGCGAAGCGGTGGCCATGATTCATAAGGCATGCGGCTGCTATATTTGACACGGCCAACTGCGGGCCCCAAATCTCCTCGGCCCTGGGGACCAATATGGTGGCGTCGGCCGTCTCCGAGGCCGCTGGACCGAGCATCACCAACAACCCGTTCCCGGCGCTTGTTGATCATTCTGACTGATCACTTGACTGATGTCTCGCTTCATCCATCCGGCCAACTCGACTATTATCAGGCTCCAGTCGTGAGGAGTCAGCATGACTGTTCACAAGGCCCTTGCAGCACGGGTAAAATGAAGGACTCTTTCGGCCCGTCTTGTCGTGTTTCGACAGGAGGCGCCAATGGCAAGCTCCTGTAAGCAAAAAGCGAAGTCTGAGGTGTCAAGCCGTCCGTGCTCGGCTCTCATCGTCCTTTGGTCGTCCAGCAGAAGGATATCAGGGTTAGGGTTGACTGCTGCTCATGCGCAAGGCAGGCACCTCGCGCCTTCCCAATTGAACAAATTGCCCCGGATTAACCCTAAACACCCAAAATATTGGACACATCGCCAAAAAAATATCACTAACAGCTGGAAGTGCGGCTGCGATTATCTCTCTCTCCCGCCGGGAATTGAACCCGGGTCTCGAGCGGTGCTAAATCCCGGTGCGCGGAATTTGACAAGCTCACATACTGACCACTATACTACGGAAGATGTACAGGTGTGGGCACCTGTCGTAGCTGGCTGATTGGGACACTGCTGCCTTATCCTATATAGGGAATGTTACACGTCGAGTAGTGCCTGAAATAGCCCATTGCAAACTCGTCGGTTGGAAGGCCATGATGTCTGCGGCCAAGCGATGATGTAGATTTGATATTCGTGCTTACTGAGCGGACCACCTGCATTCTGCTTGGATTTGAGCGCCTGAACGCTGAGTACTGCAAGAAGCAGCAACATTGCAGCCGGCCTGGGCAAAGAGTTCGGCGCCCGGGCTTGGCATCGGGTGACTAAGAAGACTTGCCCGAAACGTCCAGGAGGACCTCCACTGATTCGTCCGACCTTAGCTTCCGCTCCGGTCTTCAGGGGTTGCTATGGACACTGCGGGATTCCTCCTTGAGACTCATATTTTCAGCAGGAAGCTCTAAGCTTGCCAGTGCCATACGTGGGCCCTAACCTGTGAGCTTGAGTGTGAATGGAGGGCGAAAAGCAGCTGATTCAAATGATGAAGAAGAGAAAAAGGCATGGATCTGGTATCCCGCATATTGATCCTGAACCATTGTCCTGTGCCGATACCGAGGCCTGTCAGGTTGGAAAAACTCCGGGCGATGAATTAAGATGGGAAGGAAAGTGGATAATTGATGGCTACGCCGTTGTAATCGACGCTATCAATCACCTTAGGAATGCATATATGATTTAATCCAGACCTGCTTTGAGATTGCTTCTCCGGGTGATGAGGTATTAGGGCTGAAGTGCAAGAAAGACAGAGAACCACGAAGAAAGCTTGCGAAGAGGGCTCGCGACATAAGGGTTCTTTGAGTCTGGTAAGGCTTGTCAAATCGAACGGATGGGACGGGCTATTACAGGTCTGTGGGTTGGAATAATTGTCTTGCTTCAGTTCTGCTGCTACCAGCTTTGCTCTCCTGTTAGAGAACTGTCTTAACTATGGCGGGCAGCCCGCATTAAACAGACGGAGTCGAGGACAGAACCTGAAGCCACGCAATTCCTGCCCTTAGCGTCTGAGCTCCAGCTCTCGACCGAGCGAAGTTGGAGAACCCAGGGCATGTATCCCACGGAACTGAGCAATACATTGCAGTCATACATTCCCGTCCCCAACCACGCAAACAAGGCTTATACCCGTGGACTCATGAGGTGTTGGGTGCGCAGCCACTCATGATACTGCCTCACAAGAACACTGCGGAAGGCAACCGTTGGGCTCAACACTTGACTCTTCCAATTAAATCCCCCGCTTCTCGTAGCCCGTCCCTTGACAGATTCCAAAAGGAGCCTCGCAAAAAGAGCCGCGAACAAGCGAAAGACAATCGACATCACACCGCCTTCTACACACAAACCCCTCAGCTGCCCATAGAACGGTACGTGAGCCTCCCACCGTTACACAAAGCTCCCAACGCTGGCCAACCCGGAGGGCTACCGTCCTTTAAAAAGCCACACGCATCAAGGACAAACCCCGCCAAGCGGTGACACAGCAGGAATGGAATTGACGCCTGACAACACCATCAAGTGTGATGTGGGCGCACGGAAACCGGCCATCGCTTCGCGCTCCCAAAGACGGGGAAGCTCGTGTCGGCAGTGACTGGGCTGTTTGCAAGGGTCGCGTACTGGCCAGTAGACTTTGCCGTAAAGTTAAACATGGCCTCCTGATAATGGATCACCTGCCACATCGCGATGAGCCTGTCGACGTTGCTGTGGTGCAACATGCTACATTTCTGTCAGCAGGCAGGTCTAAGGCTGTGGCTCGAATTACCTGCAACAGGGGGTCAAAAGCAGACCAGTTGAGATCGGGCATGGTTCCATTGCAGACCGAGAGGGCATGGACCAGAATGTGGGGAAACTCCAAGCTCGAGACGCGCCAGCTGGAGTCGTCTAAGGTCTCAATCCTTGCGAAGATATCGTACTGTCCCTCGTTAGCCGCTATCCAATGGTCTCATCAGGGAGAGCCGTGGCCCCCTCTTCCTTGACGGGAGACTTACGACGTGACTGGTGAGATCTTCAGCGATTGAGAGCATGTTCTCATTGGACACCGTATGGTTGTCCAGTATATTCTCCTCGCCAAGACATCTAATTGTCTGAGGGTAAGTAGTCAGGAAGCCGCCAAAGCTCGACTCAACCGAGGGCCGCTTAAACGGTAGCCGGAAAGCGGATTGGGGATTTGAACAACACCACGGGTGGCTCTGACGATGACATTGACGGCGTAACAGCGAGAGGTGGGGTTGGATCTACCGCCCAGTCCCAGTAAGGCTGTCGCAGTGTTTGGACCGCGGCCACATACTGAGGCTGAAGGTCCGGGGGGTACTCGCTCGCTATTCTCACCGCATGAGAAACCAAGACTTGCTGCAGGGAGCTCAAGTCAGTGGTGTCATGGGCTTCGGGGTCTGTACTCGCACCTCAAAGAGAGCCACGTATGGTCGGTGCCAAGTAACAAAGAGTATGTCCTTGATGTGTGTGTCAGCTGACGACGGCTCGCATAGGGGGTGGCATGTCAAAAACACGCACGCCGTGAGGGCAGAATCCTGTGATAGGAGCACCATCTACATGTCCAACCCCGTTCCACGCACTGTAAGGAAGTTCATGGACTCCTGGCCGACGGATTGGCAGATGTTAGCCGGTCTGGACGGAGATAATCCAGGGGCTATGCAACAATACACACCTGCGAGTCCGAAGTATGAGAGCTCGTCCGTCTCGTCTGCGGCCTGAAGTTCTAATAAGGCGAGAATGTAGAGATCCCTATGGGCAAATCAGATTATTGATCTTGGTCAGGCTGTTGTGTCAGGTGTTACCACTGCGGTCCCCCGCGCGACCAGAGGGTGTTGATGTTGAGCCTCGCCGGCGCGCGTCCTGTATTTCTGTCGATGCCAGCCCGGACGCCAACCACGGGAACAGGCGCTGAGGCTGACTAAACCCCCACCCACGCGAGCGTCGCGGTGAGCGAGATTGCGATCTTCCGCATATCCGCCGTTGACGTTCAGCACGCGATTGGGGCCTCGTTGTCGTTGAAAAGAAAGGATTGGGGCCAGCAACTGCTGGTGGATTCTATGCGTGCGTGGTGGTCAGTATTGAGGCGGCTGGCAGCTGAAGAAAATAGCTGAGTTCCGTGTGGTCGAGACCCGTTTCCGCAGGGCAACTTTGTAACCATATGGCGAACATTGTCACTCCCGAACACTAGGCAATCTCTGATAGCAAACACACTGAATTCAGATGAAAGGCAAACCTGCCATCCTCGTGCCTGGCCAGTAGTTGCCCTGTCCGCCCCGAGTCATGCCTTAGAGGCCATGCTCCCGGTCACCATCATCCAGGTGACAGCACCAGCAGTCGCAGTCCCGTGCTCCAAGAAGCCGTACGTTCTGTGGGAGCAACAGGACAAACTCAGTTGCTGAGCCTGCCTTGTACTATACCTGGCGAGCTGTGCAAGCCAAACGGTATGTACTGTGCCTCTTCATCAAGATGCGGTTGGCTGCCGGTTGCGATGAATGAAAGAAGCGGTAAGAGACCGGAAGCTGCTCGACCACGGGGTCCCTCGTCGGGGTTCGACATCGGACAAATGCCAGACAGTCGGTTCAGACTGTTGTTGCTGATTCGAATGTCAGATTTGCTTGGTCACCTTACAGGTGTCCTCGTGAGTTGCCAGTGTGTGCGTGGGGGTTGTCGTTTGCTCCTGCCCACTGCACAAGGCGATCAGTCGTCAGACCCATGCACTACCTCCGGGAGGTTCCTGCCATGAATAAGGTACCTACGGCATGACTAAAATCTGAAGGTGAAAGAAAACAACATTGAGAGAAACGGACGGAAAAGACTCATTCGGATTTCAGAACTTCCCGAGTCGACCCAACGGCTTCCGAATCCTTCAGCTTGCCATGTTCCAAGGAGTGCTGGAAGCAATGAAGACGTTGCATAGGTCGACTGCTGCAATCTCCTGCTTGTGACCACGGTGACCGTGTCGCCATGCATTCCAGGATCGTGGATGCAGAATAAACCTCTTGCCTTAAGATAGAGGACTTTTTGGTACCTGAAGTCTTCAAGTTACGTTCAGGACGTTGGTTACCATTCTTGAGAGCCCCCACCCGCCACTCTACGCCACTGTTCCTCGCGCATTGGCAACGTTTTTCCATGACAAGAGCAAATTGCCTTGGACGCAAGCACCGCCTGCCGGCGCCAACAGGAAAGAACGGTTTCCCAACTTGGGACTGCCCGCCAAACCCGGCTCCCTGGTCCTCCCACCTTGCTGCGCGGGCTTGTTTTTCTCTTTGCTCGCAGGCCCGGGGTTGTGGACGAGGCAACTTACACAGTAAGGTGGCGCACACCCGGACCAGGTTCCGGGAGCCGAAGAAGCCCACAGTCAGGCGTTCCGGCCTTCCACAGTGAGATCCGCGGGATACGTGGCACTCGACTCATCGTATCAGAAACAAGGTGGCTGAAGCCAAAGAAGCGACATCTAGGAGCAGGGCAGGGGAGGCAGCCGGGTACCTGAGACACAGGGGACTGTTGCTTGCGCTACACCAGAAGCTCCAAGAGGGAGGACAAGCACACATACGGAATACTCCATACCGCCTGGTCCTTCCTGCAGTGGGCTGACCTGTGGCTGGTGGCTAGACTGACGATCGCGCTGTGATGGTACCCAAAGGCGACAGGGGTGCGCTTGGGCTCGATGGACGAAGAGGAGGCGTGCTCGACGCCTGCGCCGCCATTGCAGTGATTCAGTACCTCGTCGCCTTCCCTCTAACCCCGGGGCCAGCTTCTCTTGGCGAAATCAAGGAGTTTTGTAGCTTGTCCTCCCTAAAAATGCTCTGCCACATGAGCGGACACAGCACCATATGGACAAACCGAGGTCAGAAGGAGCGGACTCCTACTGCGTCACGGACGGAGAAAGAATGAAGACCACCATGAGGAGCAGTACTCATACAACATGGTGAGAGCGAAAGCAGGATGCCAGACACGCACGTCACTCTTCAAGAAGCGCGCAGCTGTCGGTCCAAGATGTCATGAATGGGGATGAGTATTAAGAAGAATATTGATCTCAAAACCTTTGAGTCATGGATGCTTCCCAGGTTTTTGTGTCCCAAACGCCAAGAGACAGATACCTGTATCATGTCTCTTTTGTCCCGTTCCATCAACCCAACGCCGAACATGTGCCCATTAACCCCCGCCTTTTCCACCTCCGGGAAGCCATGCGGTGTCCATGACAGAAAGAAACAAATCATCTCCTCGGAAAGTCACAGTCAAAGCGACTTCTCCAGAATAACCAGTTCCCTGAACCCTTCCTTCCACTTCTTGGCCTGGTCCCCGCTGGGCCTGGGAAGCGGGCTCCGCGCGTACCCGCCGTAGCCCATCCACCCTTGCAGCCCGGACTTGACGCCCACTACGCCGCCCTGGATCGCCGTCCAGTCGCCCCGCGCGACAACCTCCTGCATCTCCTGCGCCTCGGCCGTCTTGCCCTGGGTGAACAACTCCATGGTCCGGATGCAGGCCTTGGGCGCGATGTTGGCGAGTCCCGCCAGGATGCCGTGGCCGCCCGCGACAAGGGATTGGATCGTGAAGTCTGCTGATCCGGCGAGGACGAGGAAGTCTGGCTGGGCAGCGTTGGAGCCGGGTGTCTTGGTCTTGCGGGTGGCGGCGGCTACGCGGTTGAGCTTGCCCGTGTTTCCGCAGGTCAGCTTGACGCCGACAATGTTGGAATGCTCGGCCAGGCGGATGATGGTGTCGGACGAGAGATCGAGGCCGCCCACGGCGCCGGGGAAGTTGTAGATGATGAGCGGGATGGGCGAGGCGTCGGCCACGGCCGTGAAGAAAGAAATGATGGTTTCCGAGGCTGGCGCGAACAGCGATGCGTAGTACGAAGGGGGCAGGACCAGCGCGTAGTCGCCGCCTGCTTCCCAGGCTTCGCGGCACAGCTGAATCGTCTCGCGCGTGCTCTGCGAGCCGCAGCCGACTATGATCGGCATCTGCGAGAAGCCGGCCTCGTTGAGAGCCTTGCGGGTGGTAGCCGTCACGAGCTGGCGCTCGGCGTGCGTCAGGTGGACGGCTTCGCCGTTGGAGCCTTGCGTGGCGAGCCCCGTGACGCCGGCACGGGCGAGGCGCACCGCGTGCCGAGCAATGGTGTCTGTGTCGACATCCTCGGTCTCTTCGTCAAAGAAGCACATGGTTGGTACGTAGACGCCGGGCACCAGCGGACGAGCCATGTGGAAGTCTGAGGTCTCTGAGGTGGTGCTGTACGAGCTGCTGAGAGGGGAGTGAGGTTCTGGTAGGCTGAGATGGCCCGTCATGAGGCTGGAGGTAACCACCGGGCGGTAGGGCATCCTGTTGAAGCCGGCGGTGTAGCTGCCGCTGGGAGAAGGTGCGTCGTTGTGCGGTGCCATGGTGGGCGGTATAAAGGCGGATGACAGCGGAGAGTGGTGAGTGGCCGATGAGGAAGGATATCAGGGAAGCTGATGAGAGAGGCAAGAGCTTGTAATATTGGGAGCAGATGAGGGAAGCTGTGAACACTCGAGGGGAGGGCAGCATATTTGTACACAATGATGACTTGCACAGGGCAGTGTCGAGGGCAGGGGTCAGAGGAACAAGACAGGGAACCGCCCTAGGCTAGCAAGGATGGTGGCCATGATTCGATGCCCCCAAGTACCGGTGAGCGTCTCGGGCGTTTCTTTTTTCTCCTGTTCGGCCCAAGAGCCCCTTGTTAGCTCCCACGCGAGAAGGCTCGATGCAAAGGCTCGATGCAAACTTGGTCCGAGAATGGCGCCGCGGCGCGGCTCCGAGCAACGGCTTGCCTTTTTGAAGGTACACGCATGTAAACTTTCATGTAATGTGGTAAAGCTGAGACTCCAGGAACACGGAGACTGCCATCACCTGCGCCCACTCTCGTCGCCCAGGGGCGTTCTGAGCCGTCATGGCCCTTGGCATCGCCCAGGTACCTGCACACAGTGTGCGCGCCAAAGCCGCCCAAGCTCTCCAAATCCGGGGTGTTCGTTTGGCTGGGTCTGGTCGGACCAGGATCAGGCCCCGATCAATGGGTCCCAGGTGTGGGGGTTAGCGACGAGATCGAGCAGACAGCGAAATGCCAAGGAGCCGTGATGCCCAGGTGAGGCTAAACTGGAAGGGGAATAGTTATCTACACAGTAGGAGTCTGGCTGGGAAACCTATCTGAGGTGTCCGATGCTGGAGGCGTCTTTTCTGAGGCGTGATGGTGTTATTCAGCGGCTTCCCAAGGACACCCAAGGTTTCGAGAAAAGATAGACGTCCACTCCAAAGCAGCGGCCAACCGCGAATTTCGTGTCTCTGGCGGCTTGAGCGTGATTGGCAGTGCTAGTGGTGCTGATGCTGACTCCAACAAGAGCTAAATGGCCATTGCATGATCAGCTGCCCTCAATGCGTCGGGCAATGTTCCTGAACCACATGTGGCAGGCCAGTCGATCTCCACGTATGTCGTCTGCGAGGCGGGCACCAAAAGCTCTTCTCCTCGGACAAAAAACTGTCTCCAAGGGAGCGACATGTTGTAGGAAGCAGGACGGCCCGGCAGCTCATGTCCCATCAAACTAGCCTACTGCTTCACGAAGTTTGATGCTGCTTGTGACCGGTCAGACGATGCGAAGTCGTATCAGAGGACGCGCTCGAGGGCGTTTGGAGGCGCATGAGACGGGGACACCATGCATGCGCATGCAAGGCAATCAGGGCCCTACAGCAGAGTAGAAACCAAGTTCCCCAAATGAGAACAGGGCATCCGAGTCTGGGAATTGACAAATACCTTCCACATTTTCAGGCGTGATCTTGATCCCATCGCCAGCCGAGCCTGCCATTTTTGCACCATTGCCTTGCAAGCCCGCCGTGTGGAACAACAGATCTGGTACCTGATACGTTAGCGGGTATGGTACGCGAAGAACCGCCACCATGGAACTGGATGTGAGATGAGCCTGTTCCGTTCTGTACTGTGTACTTGTACAAACTTCGAACCTCAAGACGTGCGTGGGTTCGTGCAAGTCGTAACGCCAGATGCGGATGGGTCATGTTGGCATTGAGGTGGTCTGCTGACAGGTTTGGTTCGCCGGACGCGAAGTGGGCGGGCCATGGGAAGCGTACCTTAGACGACTGCTGCTCGCAAATTTCGAACAACTGGCTCGAGAACTGAGGTCATGACCGCGTGTCGGTTTCTCAGCGACGACATGATGAGAAGCGCAATCCTCGATCTGTACCACTTGCTGTGGAGATGCCGCAGGAGAACAGGAGAAGGGACAGCGGATCATGATGGCACGTAGACCTCGGCCAGGCTGCAACCACGGCAGGGTTGGCGGCCTCCCATTCACCCAAGCAAAGATCTCCTTTGGGCGTCATCAGCGCCAACGATGAGGTTCCAATCGTCCCCAATTTGCTGCGACTGGCTGTCTCGGGAGCAAAAACAGGCAGTGAGGGGCAGTGAGGGGTCGTTGAGGGGCACCTGACACCGTCTCTACATGGAATTTCCGACCGCTCAGCCACATCCATACTTCCTCTTGAGAACGCCTGCATCTGTATCTTGGTTGACCGACGTTACTTCTCAGTCAGGCTTGACCCGCAAGGGTGACCTTTGCATCTTGGCTGGCAGGGCGGAGGGGCTCTCGCGGGTCGCAATGAAACACTCTTGGCTGGTGTTCTGCTCATTGAGTTGCCAACGTGCGGAGCGAGATTGGGTTGAGCGGCCGGAATGCCTTTTGCGGAGGAAACTGCAGCATCAAGCAGGCAGCACCTGGTGAGGGGACTCGGAAATCCTTCGCGCGTGAAAACTAAGAATGAAGAGATCCACCCCGGTGAAATAGAAATCCACAAGTTCTCTGTTCCTCTCCTGTTTCGGAAACGTGGGAGGAAATCCCCCACCCTTGATCCGTTCGATGGAATTGGGACGCTGGCCAGTGCGCTGGCCAGCTGTCATCCCTGCCCCTGAAAGCTCGTCCCAGCAATGTGGTCCCTCACTTGCCGAATCGGTGGGGGTATCTGCTCTCTTCCAGGGTGAGCTGCTCTGTGGCAGGATAATGTCAAACGGGTCAATCAGCCGGCAAACAAGTGTTCACATGGCAAATCTGGGTTGCGTCCTACGTTCCCTCGTCTTCATGAAAGCGGCAGCGGCTTCGCTTCCCATCGTTGTCTCGCGAGTCCCAAGTGTCTAATGGGAGCACAGAGCGTCGATACTTTTCATACTGTGGTATCTACTGTGACCATTGCAGATCCAGCACAACTCGCCCAACCAGCTTTTCGCGGGGAACGGGATTGAGAGCCTCGTGACTGCAGGTGGAGTTGAAGTTGAACTAGGCACTCCCTTTGCAAGGTACCTACTTCAAAAGCTTTGACGGAAAGCAGCAACATCAGGTCAGGGTCAACTGCGACCTGGCAAAGTAATGGAAAGTGGACTACTTGAGGGTAAAGCGTAGGTAGCGTCAGCTCTTTTAATGACCTGTCTGATTCACTGCGCTGGATGAGTTATTCGCGTTGATGTCCTCTTCTTTCCTCTTCGCCTCCTTGCCCAATGAGCGCGCTTGCCCAGGGAGATACAGTCGCTCACCTGATCTTGAGCGGGACCTGTGGTGCTGACCCCCACGCTCTTTCAAGTTTTCCACCTCGGACAGAACACAAGTTCAGGGAACGGTCTCGATGCACCAAACACCGGAATTCCTCGACCAGTGCCCATCACACTGCTGAGCATTCTACGACGCCTCATCTTGTGTTACCTGCTATATCATCAAGCTCGATTTTGGGATGTCTTCCGCACGCAAGCATCTGATTCCACCAATTGGAACTTCCAGAAAAACCATCGTCACACCAACTTCAAGTAAAGATTTCCTTGGCTTTCAGTCTTCCTCTTATCTTTTTAACTCAAGGGGTTGTACGCATCCAGGTATTCAACATTCGAAGCAGATGCCGTGTCCCAGGGTTTGACATCCTATACAGCTTCAAAACGTGCCAAGTAGTGTCTTCGTCTCTTCCTTTCCCGCTGTTCATCTCATGGCTGACGATGGCACCCTGATTGCTCACAGAGATTACACACCAGGGATCCACATTGCAACTGAAGTGATCTTCAGTTCCCAGTGTTCTGTCTCTCAGGGGAAAGGGAAGACCTCGGTCCATGACCGGAAGTCGGGGCACGGATCAGACGACCAATAGGAGAAAAAAAGAGAGACATGTCTCACACACACACCCCGGCGCTGACGTGCAGATACCCCAGGTCTGGCTCGATCTGCTCCGGATCCAGCACCATGGTCACTGCTGAGCCTCTGCGCTTAGTGGCATGCACCTGGCCGGATCGAGAAACAACGAGAGGAGACGACGCCCAGGGCCCTTTGCCAGGGCAGCATCGAATGGCCATGAGGGTGTGAAAGGTGTGGCGATGGGAATCTAGGCTAGAAGCAGCCGGCGGCGCTCTCTAAGGCCGTCTTCCTCGCCCTCATTGGCTCCTCTCCACACTGGAAGCAGTTGCTTGGGGCCAAGGAGGTGGTGGCTGGGGCCAGTGGCTTCCCTGTGATGGCAGGATGGCACGGAATCGGTCTCGAATTTCTCGCAGCGAAGTCAGATCCACGTGGCCGTCACTGTCAGAAAGGCCAGAATGGCCGTGGGAATGAGATCTTGATGCTTGGCCGGGGGGTGATCGAACGGAAAGTGTCTTTATTATGCAGCCCGGCCCGTTGCCTGACCCTCATCCGATTCTCCGATCTCTCAAGGACGCACGATGCAGCCGTTACCCGACGCTCTCTCATGAGCAACGCCACATCGCACATGCAGTACCTTGGCTGATATTTCGCCCGGAACACCTTGAGGAGACCAATGCAGTGTTGAATCGAGCTAGATGTGCACCGGTCTCTTCGGCAGACTCACTGAGATCTGAATCTCGACCCGTCTACTCATTAGTGTCATCAATAGCCGTCTCTAGAACTCAACGCATGGTGATCGGTCGAAATTGATGGCAGAATGATGCGGAAAGGGTGTCGTGTCCCGGGAGATGCGACGAGGCCACAAAGTCTCATTCCTGGCCCTTTCTTCCTACAGTTGCAGAGCGGTCGGCTCTCGTCCACTTCTTTGCTCAATCGTCCTGATGGCAGACGTCCCTGTTCTTCCCAACGGTTGTTGATTTAGCGAGGATAGCGATATTGACGTTCGTCACGCGACACTCGTTGATGAGTTGGCTTGAACCGAACCAGGTGCGTCCAATGTTATGTAAGGGTTTGGTAACAGGCCGCGTCGTTAAAGCGAGCTGGGTTCCACCACACCATCCCGGCCCTGACAGAGCGGACGCCCCCCGCACCCAATGGACCGGCACCTGCATAGCGGGAGGCGATCGATACTGTGGCCACAGTGTGCGATCCTTGCCGGACTGTGACGGTAACCTGGCGCCCGCTCTTGACCCCCAAGTCTGCTCAAAGCCTTCGGCTTCTGCCCAACTGTTTTGGGTCGAAGGGTTCTTCCTCGACTTGAGCAAGCGATTGCGCTGTTGTTTCTCGAGGTACCTATGAAGGCGGAACTTCCATTCTCAGCGTCGAGCCCGATCAAAAGTGAAACCGAATATGCAGCTGCGAAGCAGGCTGCGAGCACGCTGTCACGAGCCCTTCAATGGTGAACCTAGATTGGCAGGGAAGTTCCACCCTCGGGCAGAACACCATGATAATAACATCAACAACGGCAACAGCCCACTTCCTGCAAGCACCTGCATAGCGAACTACGTATTCGCGGAACGGGAGCTACACACAAAAGGACACCCCTTTGTCACAGACCCATGCGGGGAAGGCGGCCCAGCTCGAAAGTCCCTAATTGATTGGGCTGAAATTTTTCCTCCCGGAGGACCGCTGAAGAGGATGGAAAGCCATTGACAGCCACACCCAATCTTCGGGTCCTGAAATTCCACAAACCGGGCGATGGCCGGCAAGCTCTTGAAGAGCCTTGGATCGGGCCAAGGTTCGGATAGTCGCTGAGGCGTGTTCGGGGGCCTCCTCCATCTGGCTGCTGATATCCGCAGTGCGGATGTCTGGAAGCAAAGATGGACTCCATTTTCCGGCAGGTATCGGGTTAGAGTTATTATTAGGGAAGAATGGGGTCAGGTCATTCGGTCCCGATAACCGGTCCGGCCACCGCCGACTGCCGCCCGGAAGGATACCCGGAGGCCTAGACTGACCATTGCGGCTGTCTGGAAAGAAGGAGGCAGGGGAACAATCGGAACGCTGGACGGAAGTGCAAACCGCTCAGCAAAAGCCACAAGATTGCCTCGTTTGAATTCCCCCGGCTCGAGCCTGGGTGCCTTCTAAGACTGCGATCCATTGGCCAATGCACGCTCTCATTCCGAGAGCAACCCCCACGTCCTCCCAGGGGCACGCGACGTCATCGGCACATTTCAGCAAACAGCACCCACGGCCGGAAATCGGCTTCAAATTTCGACAAGCGCAAGACCGCCCCATGAGCCTGCTTTTCCGGCTCTGGGAAAAGCAGAGTTTTGCCACCTTGATATCTTGCCTCAGCGTGCCGATTGTCATGCTTCGGAGCAGACTAGAGGCTATTCACGGCTCGACCCCCATCTCTCTGGTCATCCCACGCTTCAACAAGGATCATTCTTCCCGCGGGTGAAACCAGAGACCTCCGGGCAAGAACATCCGGTAGTTACACAGTACAGAAAGCTGGTCTTGGACGCGGGCACGAACGGGTACCGATTGCGTGGGCGCATGTCGAAAGCAAGCTGCAGGTCCCGAACTCGCGACACATTCAATGCATCGGACAGAAGCAGGCGCTGAGCAACCCACGCCAGTTTTGGACCCGAGATTCTGGCTGTGGCTTTTGCAGAATAAGCAACTCCCGGTGTTTGAAATTGCCTGCCGCCAGCCAGAGACGTGGCACAGCCATTCAACAAGAATTTATCCAGCCATGCTTATTCCGAGCCGTACTTACACTGCTATGCATCATTGCCGAGCTCATTCCATGCGAGTTTCAGTTCCCCAGACAATCTTGCTGCATACGTACCTGGATGTTGAATGTTGGATGTCGAATGTTGGATGTCGAATATTGGATGTGGGATGTTGGGCGGATGGCGCCGTTAACGGTCAGTCAATTTACTCAGGACTCGCGCACGACTAACCTGACTACATAAAACAACACCCCTCTGGGGGGACGGGGTAAGCTGCTATCGCCGCGCTGGCCTGCGCATTCTATATGGTTAAGCCGTAGACGCAATTCACAAGCCCTGCTTATCTTCTTTACTTGTCATGGGCGTCCTCGTCGGTCTCAAAGACTCTTTGGTTTCGACGAGCGTATCCGTACTGCCTTTGTTTTCTTCTTGGGGACGTCGCATTTCACCTCTTGCTTCTGCCTCCTTTTTGTTAGAATGAGGCAACGATAGAATATCTGCCCTTTTAATCCCGAAGCTGAGCAGTCTGCCATTTGTGTTCCGCTCTGCTTCAGGCTGCTGTGAAGGGTGGGGGAATGTCCGCTCGATCGAAAGGGAGACCTTTCGACGACGGCATGCCGGCCGAGGTGCACGGCATACTGAAAGGCGCCGAAAGTCTCGGTGGTTGTCTCCCGGCTGCCTACTGGAAATGGAGGGCGTAGAGGGAAGCTATTTTCGCTCTGCTCTACCATGGCATTTCCTTCGCTTCATGAGATTGGCGGGCCAGCTTCACTCTTCGCGCGGGCACAGCTGGATCTTTCAAAACTAGAAACATTCGCTAGGGTACATTACTTAGATGACGGTAACGACTACCACATATTGATACTGCAGCCCGAGCTCCCACTGTCGCTTTCTTGGGCATCGCTGGTGTGTGTTTCTCTCCCGCGTTCCCTGGACCTCGCCTCCCCATCCGACAGAGATCATGTTGCTTCCACCGGCATGCCGTGCGAAGCAAAAGCCGGAAAGCTGGTCTCAACAAAGACGCTACATGCTCCCTAGATCATTCCCTAGATCATTGGCTGGGCTTGGATCTGTGTCATGCTGACGGGCCCAGGCTCGTCCTCGTCTGAACTTCGTGCTGAGCCGGGGTATGCCCCCGGGGTCCCCGGGTTCACCAGGTTGATCTGCGATTGGTTTGGTCCTGGAGCTTGGGAACTCGACTCGGCCGGGCTTTGGCCCTCGTTGGTGGTGTTGGCCCGGCGCTGCTGGGACCGCGCTTGCCGAAAGGGATTACGTTGGACTGGGCTTACTCCTTGATTTGGCAGGTTGGTGTGAGGCTGGAACTGCCCTTGAACGTGAGAGCTTCCCTGGGACTGGCTATGGACCTGATCCGAAGCTTTGGCCTGAAGCTGGGACTGCCCTTGAACGTGGGAACTTCCTTGAGCCGAGCTTCCCGACGGATTCGACGCACGGGGTTGGGACTGCTCCTGGGGTTGAGGGATTTCTCGATCCAGGGTCTGCCCCATGTTCGGGGTACTGGTCTGCTGCTGGAGCTGCCCTTGGGCGTGAGAGCTTCCCTGGGCCTGGCTCGCCTCTGCGCTCGGGGGGTTGGTCTGGGGTTCGGCATGCCCTCGAGCTTGGGAATCTCCTTGGGTCGGGTTTACCTTATGATCGGGGGCGTTCGTCTGAGGCTGAAGCTGCCCTTGAACTTGGGGAGCTTCTTCGATTGGGTTCTCTCCTTGACTCGCAGCGTCGATCCGGATGTGTGGCTGGTCTTGGACCGGGGGGTTTCCCTGAGCCTGGGGCTGCCCGTTCTCGTGAGCAGGGCCCTCCATCTGGTAATCGAAGTAGAAAGTGCTGTTCGGCGGCAGTGGTCTGCCCATTGCGACATAGGCGCCACCCATCATGTTCATCTGGTTAATGCTGTCGTCGCCGCTGACCCAAGCAGGGCTGGCATTCGGTGATTGATGGATCCGCTGGAGAAACGCGTCGAGTTGGTACATTGGTGCTGTCCAATATGGCTTCGCTTCGAGCCCCTCGGCAGTGGGAGCGGTGTCCAGAGTGTAGGCCGAAGTGTCTCTTTTCTTCGCTGTCTCGCTAACCAGGCGGTTGTTGGCCCGATCAGTGACGAAAGTTTTGTCCACAATCTCAATCTCATGCTTCGACGCATCGCTTACGTAGTAGCTGAGTGTCACTGTCCTTTTGACCTCCACCTTGTTCTCGTCGTGGTTGTTCAAATTAATCACCTCCTTCTTGCGGTGCACTACCGTGGCGACGACGCAGGGACGAAAGGGCAGGACGTTCAGAAACCCGGTCTTCACGGTCGATTTCACCTCGCCGACGGCGGGCGGTTGACCATTGCTATATGTGGTCGGAAAGCGCCATTTGCCTTTGTAGTTGTAGTCGCGGTCGTACCGGGCCGGGCCCGCAGGGTCGCGGCGCACCGCCATCTCGTCGCACGACGATGGCTCGGTACCGAAGATGGACCGTAGCATGAACATGGCATACGTCAGGTCCAGCTGGGCCCCGCCAGATTGCTCACGTCTGAACCGAGTATCGGTCTTGGAGATCAGGCTGGTTGGCAAGGTCACTTTGACGGTGGCCTTCTCGATGTAGGGCCTGTCGATGTGTCTCTCAAACTCGAGCCAGCTGGGATGAAAGCGGTAGGGTGCGACCTCAAGGATGACGGGCGCTTCCTGGGAGCGGAGCAACGGAGAGTTGAAGAGGCGAAATGCATCGTGTGGACAGCCGGCACATGGCGTATCTAGCAGGACGTGCTTTTTCTTGTCAAGAGCTCGCAATGCCCATTCCAAGCGATGCTGAATGCCGACCTCGATGTAGACGGCCTCAATTGTCGGATCGTTGAGGAGGTCTGCACGTGTCAGCAGGTGCCTGCCAATGTGGTGTGCAGTCATCAATCAAATAGCTGTACATACGCTCGTACGACTCATACGCATAGCGGAAGCCGTGCTTGCTCCGCGCTTGCAAGGCCTCCCGGCTGTCCGTACAAGCGACTCCCCAGAGAACGGCACCAGGATGGTGCTTCGCCGGGAAGATCAGGGCTGAGGTGCTGTGAAGCCATGTCAGTTCGGAGCTATTACGGCAGGATGAATGAATGGGGGAGACCTACTCCAAGTCGCGCCCGAATAAGATACCAAACCGTATCGGGTTGTTGGCTTTGGGTGGTGCTGATGGCTGACTGACGGTGGTCCGCCAGAAGCGCTTGAACGGCGTGATTATCTTGTCTTCAGCCTTGGAGCCGCCCGGAAACGCCATGCTTGCCGATGCTCGGTTGCTGTAAGTGACGTGACGAATAAGATTTTGCGCTGCTGTTGTCAGGATGAATACAATATCCATGGGATGCCAAAGGGGGAAGAGCCTAGCGTACGAGCGGGAGCCACGTGAAAGGTGCGGGAGGGATAAGAGGATGGCGGCGCGAGAGAGGCCATGGCACCTGCCGTAACCTCGTGCAAGCGTTGCAAAGCGTCGAGGCAGGTGCCTTGCGACTGTCAGGAAGCGGCCATCCGAGAAGGGACCGCGGAAGCCAGAGCTCAGGTTCCAGGACTGTAGCAACAGCAGGCACGCAGCGAAGTAGCCGGCCGCAGCGCTGAGACAAGGGAACCTCATGTAAACAACCCCATGATCCTAACATACACTATACACATGCACGAAGCCTAATATAGTCTGTGGTACGCCAGCCACGGACCATCGTGCTATCCGAACCACCGCTGGGCAGGACAGATGGCAACCCGCCATCGGAGTCAGTCCGCCCATCCAGCAGGTGCAATATTCCGAACAGGTTTCGTTCCCCATTAAGGCCCAGGTCGAACCTTTAAACAGCCAACTAGCCCATATATAACATAAGCCGCCCATCTCCGCCATGCTGCCTTCAGCCCTTGGTCCCACGCCCGACACGGCCCGTCCGCTGCTCTCCGCCAGACCAAGCTGAGCTGCCCCGTTCCTGTCCCGGTTGCCATGACACCAGCAACTGGAAGTAAAAGATGATGACAACACAACAACAAAAGGACACAGAACACCTAACCCAACTCCCGCCGTTCAAGGTCCACAACGGCCACGCCGAAAAATGCGACAAAATATGTACTCGCTTGATCGAGATGCGCCGGCACGTTCAGTGTTAGTTGCCGGATATGCAATGCGAATGCTCCTGATGTTTGGGTCGATCGTGGCAGCAAAGATAGGGAGGGGAACGGAAGAAAGGCCCTGAGGTGTACAGGAGAGCCAGCCAATTGGAGCCAACGAAGAAGCAATGAAGAGTCCGGAGGGAGCGGTGCTGAGGCGCGTAAAACGTGGTGACGGACACATGTCATGACGGGAACAGCCCGTTCAATACCGAGGTGCGCGCTTGAGCTGTGCCAGGAGGGCATCGAGCTGTGTCCAGTTGTCGTCATTTTCCGCGAATTTGCGGTGTTTGCGGGATACAATGTGCTTCAGGCGAGGTTAGCAAAATGCTACGAAACCAGCAAACTGAAAAGATACGGACCTCCTCAAAGTCGGCAAACTTGTCCTGGCAGTTCTCGCAGTACCCCGGCTTTGGATCACGCTTGGTCTTTGGCTGGGCAACTGGGACGCTGGCGGTCCGCCGCAGCTTCTCCCTCTGTCGCAATGTCTCCTCCTCCTCTAGAATATCGAGCTTCCGCTGCGCCACCATGCTGACACTGGCTGAGCGGACGAACGTGTTGCTATCATGACTCATGTCGGCCAAACGGCGAGAACTGAGATCTTGCGACACGGCCGGCGTGCTGGCCTTTTGCAGGACAACCTTCCGCTGAAGCCCGTGAATCTCTTTGCTCGTCCCCGCCTTTGCTCCCAGCACGCCACCAGTAGTCGATGATATCATCTGGGACCGGATTGCTGACGTGACGTTGGACGGCTGAAGACCAGACGCCACAGGCTCACCGGCCAGGAGACGACCGGCCTTTGAGTGACTAATAAAGGCGTTTTGAAACTCGATCGATGGCGGGTTCGAGACTCTCGACCGGTCGAAGGATTGAGTTGCCCGGACGGGCGCCATCCCACGGTTATGGCCATCTTCCATCTGCGTCAAGGTGCGTTTGCCTGTAGCAGGCTTCAGTATAACCTCTGCCGTCCTCGGTCTCGGGGCTGCCGGTGGGGCAGCCTCCCCGACGGCAGCCTTAGCAGACCGAGCCTTAGCCAAGGCCCGGTCCCGCTCCCGGTTTTCTTTTTCGGCCGCGTCATAGTTCTCGTCAATAACGAAGGGGCACCGACCGCGTGACGAAATACGAAACTGAGGCCAATCCCCGTTCTTTGGATCATCGACCTTCACGTATTCCCTGACCATGATCGGCTTGGTTCTCTCCTGAACATCATAGACATAGATGTATGGTCCTCGGAACATGTGCAGATCCTTGGTTGAAACTGTTGGGTCGCGATCCGACGGGCCATGAACACGCTCATGTTCGAGGAGCTGGGCTATGTTATTTTGCTCGTTTGCTGCCTTGCTGGTGCTCTGCGTAGTGCCACGTTCGAGTCCCAGCGCGGCGCTAATATACCGGTCTGGGTCCAACGCAATTTCTAGAATTTTGATCAGCTTCTCCAGTGACCATATCTTCTTGCCCATATCGCGAGCGCGGTCCAGGACATCTGTGCTGCGTGTCTTGGACGGAGGCTTCCTGTTCGAGGCTGCGTCGAAAAGCAGTTTCCTCCTTGTGGGGTCCGCAGTCCGGTCGAGGAGGGAAGGATCAATGGTCTTTGGTTGCTCTCCGTCGGCCTGCGCCTCAGCGCCTTCGTGGTGGTCATGCTTCGGCTTCTCTCGAGGGATCGCTCTGGTGGTCACGACGTGAGTGATGTCGATGGAGAAAAACTTCTCTTCGCGCTGCCCGGGGTGAACAGTAAGCCTGGAAATCAATACAAGACCATAACTGCATGGAGACGACTCACAGCACCCAGACGGCCAACGTGTTTCGCAAGCTTGGACCGTTGGTCATCGGGGACGCTCTCGAAGTAGAACACCATCTTTGGGAAGCGGGAACAGATTTGGGCATGCCATGCCCGCAGATTTGCCAGCTCGTTGGCCAGCTCCTCGTCGGTTGGCTTGTTGTCGGTGGTCTTGTGTGATATGGTGGTAGCTCCCGTCGGGCGCGAAGCTGACCTGTGGACGATGGTCCGGGCTGTCGTCTTGGTTCGGGACGGCGATGGCACTCCACGGTCGATCATCTGTCGTTTAGGTGGCGGAGGCTGACCATATGGTTCTTCCCGCATGCCCTTCTTAGCGCCGTTATGAGCAGCCGAAGCGGCTCGTAGAGGGGAATTGGTGACATTGGGATGGCTGGTGGAAAGCGGGACTCTCCTAGTCGACATGGCAGAGAGATGTGGTGCGGAAGTAGAAATACTGTCGTCATACAGATGACCAGTTCGTCATGCTCCAGCCTATTTGCTTTCTGGAGGGCTGTAGTGGTGCGGGCCACTCTGCAGTGCTTGGACTGACGCGAGGGTGACTCTGGTTCGACCTGTGAGGGGCGTGCAGCAGCGCCCGGGACCAAAAGCTCACGCGAGCCCAGCACAGCAGAAACGCGTCCCTTGCAGAATGATGCTCCGCCGCACAAGCACGAACGGAAAACGGCAGGGAGAGGTTGGTGCGAAGGGACAGATGGTCAATGGCTCATGACAAGCAGTCGTCGGGGTCCTTGGTCCACGGGCGGGAGTTGGGCAAGACGGTGCTTGTTGTCGTTGATCGATACTCCTCGGTTCCAAACCACAGGTCCCAGGCAGGGCAGTCCAGGAACAGGAAAGGCCGGCTTTGGCTGTGGGTCGTGCAATCTCCAGAACGGTACAAGAGGCCCGAGCTCCCACGAACTAAACCTGCTTGGAGGGCAGCACAACAAACGCTGGCCCCACAGTCGCGCCTGCCAGCTGATTATTCTGTCGCTCACAGCAACGGCCCAAATTGGCGA
The DNA here is from genome assembly GCF_033297405.1 of Parathielavia appendiculata. Lineage (NCBI taxonomy): Eukaryota > Fungi > Ascomycota > Sordariomycetes > Sordariales > Chaetomiaceae > Parathielavia > Parathielavia appendiculata. The sequence continues at coordinate 1,629,094 of NW_026944221.1, forward strand.
GTGCTGCCAGTTGTCAGCACTGCCCAAGACTGGCAGTTTGCTTGCCCTGCAGCCCAAGTTGCCCCGTGACCGAAGTGAAAGCAACAAACAACTTGGAAGTGGATGTTAAGATCAATTCTGGTCTCAATATCCCAGATCAAAGAAATGGAAAAGACACATACACAGTATCTGTATTTTGAGACTCTTGATCACATTGTCGGGTGAATACCACACATTATGGGAGAGTTTCGTGAAGCCGGTCCATCAAGCCGGACTGGGATTGGACGATAATGGGAGCTGTGCAAACTCTCACTCATGCTCTTCTCACTTGAGTCCCTGGTTCTTTATCAATCCAACTACAACCACGAGATGAGAGCTGTAAGGGTCGCTTTGCGGCAAATACACAGGCCCCCTCAGTCTTTCATAAGGCTTTTGCCTGGGAGGACATGGAAGCGCAGTTACACGACTTCAATCTCCGCAGCTGAGCTTGACTTCGGCCAACCAGTCTATGAAACTCATCCGCACATTCTCAAGCCCGGCGAAGGTGTATTACCTCAACCTCCCAAACCTCAAGGAATGAAGACTAAAAACTAATATCGACTCCCCAGTAACACCCGGTATCACCGCCCAGGAATATGCCGACCGCCGCGCCAAACTGGCCTTCAGCCTGCCCGACGGCGCCGTGGCCGTGCTCTCCTCAGCCGAGGTCAAGTACCGCTCCGGCGCCGTCTTCCACCCCTTCCGCCAGGACTCCAACTTCCTCTACCTGACCGGTTTCTCCGAGCCAAAGTCCCTCGCCGTCATCCGCAAGACCGGTCCGTATCTAGGCGACTACACCTTCCACCTCTTCTGCCGCCCCAAAGACGCCTTTGCCGAGCAGTGGTCCGGCCCCTGGAGCGGCCTGCGCGCCGCCGAGGACGTCTTCAACGCGGACGAAGCAGGCGACATCCATACCCTCTCCTCCCTCCTCCCGCCCCTTCTCCGCTCCGCCGCCCGCATCTACACCGACATCCCTATGCACCCCCCTGCCACGCCTTCTTCGTCTTCCCTCACCTCAATCCTCCAATCCCTCCCCACCACCCTTTCCACAGCACCCCTCACCCCGCTCATCAACCACCTCCGCGCCATCAAATCCCCGGCCGAGATCGCCCTCATGCGCCACGCAGGCCGCGTCTCAGGGCGTGCGTTGACTCAGGCCATGCGCCGCCCCTGGCAGTCAGAAAAGGACCTACATGCGTACCTCTCGCACGCCTTCAAGCACGATGGCCTGTCGGGCGAGGCCTACGTCCCCGTCGTCGCGGGCGGCCGCCGCGGGCGCATGATCCACTACACGCAGAATCTGGCGCTGCTGAAGGAGGGGGAGACGGTGCTGGTCGACGCCGGCGGCGAGTACGGGTGGTACATCACCGATATTACCCGGGTGTGGCCCGTGAGCGGCAAGTTTAGTGCGCCGCAGCGGGATCTGTACAGTGCAGTGCTTAGGGTGCAGAGGACGAGTGTCGGGTTGTGTAGGGCGGACAGCGGGCTGTCGTTGGACGAGATTCACCGGGCGACCGAGGCGGCGCTGCAGGAGGAGTTGAACAAGCTGGGGTTTGAGTTTGGCGGCGGGATGATGACAAGGGCCGGGGACATGATGGGCGTGTTGTTTCCGCATCATGTCGGGCACTATGTCGGGCTGGACGTGCATGACGTTCCCGGGTATCCGCGGTCGGTGCCGCTGCGGGCGGGCCACTGCGTGACGATCGAGCCCGGCGTGTATGTGCCGGACGATGAGAGGTTCCCAAGGCATTTTAGGGGGCTGGCGGTGCGGATTGAGGATAGTGTGTGCGTGGATGAGGAGGGGCCAGTCCTGCTGACGCCCGAGGCTGTTAAGGAGGTGGAGGATATCGAAGCGCTGAGGTAGCAATGGCTTGTACATCACAGTGTAAAGTCGTGTTTGATAAACGAATGTGCACGAGTATCAAGGGGATGTATTGATGGGTATCTTGATTCCGACCACCTCGAGCAACATGTAGAATATGTTTAACCTCTTCCTCGTTCAAAAGCCAATCAAGACTCGCAGGTAAGTCGTGGAGATGTGAGTTGAGTTGCCCTTCTATGCTTCACGACGTCGAGAAGGTTGCCCCGACATCCATTCCATCTTCGCCTGCAACCATGACCGACGAAGCAGAAAGCTGAAAACCCGTCGCTGGATATCACAACATTCTGAAACATCTTGAGCAGACCGTGGCGGCGGAAAACCAATTTCGCCATTTTCCTTCTCCCATTTGTAGATCCACCCCGATTCCGCGATTGATGATGCCGGGACAGCTTCGCGCCGCTGAGTGCTGCCCGAGTCAAATTTTCCACCCATTTTTAGTTCCAAACCATGTTACATTGTACTGACGACCCAGGTGAGAGTAAGTAAGAAGGAAATTGACAAGGTCTGCACATGGAAAGTATGAGTCGGCGGGGGAGAGATACGGTGAGGAGCTAGCAGAACCCTCTAGGATCGAATAGCGTTCTGCTGTAGGTCGGCATGGCGTACGACTGCCGGGCTGTCGCGTTGAGTAGCTGTTCGAAAGCTTGCAGTCGCCGCGACAGTTCCCTATGCTCTTGTACGATCTGCTTGTTGCGCCGCTCAAGGAAGTGTATATACTCGGTTGCTTTCGTGAGGACGGTCCCCTAGAGTCCCGTCAATGACGAACTCCCACCTTTCAGCTATGGGACTGTGGCTGCAGTGCTTTTTACCTTGCTAACCTTGGCTGTTCTCGAGTTCTGGGCCGCATCCTCTTCGCCACCAGTCTCCGGCAATGGCCGCAACGCAGGGACCGCATTCTTCAGCTCCGCGATTTTGTCCTTTAGATTCGTCCGGTACTTCCGTTCGATATCGTTGTGCGCCGTCCTGTCGCCTGTTTTCGGCTTCTCCTTGCCCTTCTCGCTCGAGTCCCCCTCCTTCGGCGCGTTTGAGGGTGCGGGGCGGGTTGGCGTTGCGGCGGGCTGAGGCGGCGAGACTGGTTTGGGCTCCCGACCTGTGCCTGTGCTTTCCAAACCCGTTCCGAAGGTCATGGGCATGTCGGGCGTCATCCCGCCAAAACTGAGGTTGATGTTGAACCCCAGTCCTCCCATGCTAGGCCCCGGGTTCATGGCAATGGCAATCAACCGCCTTTGTTCGGCCTCGTTCAAATAGGTGCTGTGGAGACCGATCAGGGAATCCATGCGCAAGCCCGGCTGTGGCCGCTCCCAGCTCAGCGGTGTCGAGTAGAGGCCTTCGCGTGGTGGCACTTCCAGAGGCGGAGCCGTTTCAATTTTGGAGAGCTGGTCCGCAAGGTTGAAGGACGAGAAGTCGTCATCGTCTGATAGCGCGTTGTCAAGCGCGCTGTCGTCGGTGAATTCATCAGGCTTCGTCATTGAAGGTGGATGAGCAGCATTTGTACGCCTTCAACTCAGTCAGCACGGGCCGGCCTTTCCGGACAGGACAAGGAGGCTGCCAATTGTATCTCCTGACGGCGACTTCACTCACCGGCTCGTCGTGGAACCTTTGCCATTTTCGTCCATGGTCGTCTTCGAAGGCTCAGGCGCTTCGGGTATGCTAGCAAGGCTATCTTCCTTGTCGAAGTTAAGCCAGTAGTCGACCGAGTCCAGCGGGGTTGTGGCATCCATACTGAGCCTGGACCGCTTCCGCTCATGTTTCTCTCTCGTCCGTGGACCCCGGGCGGGTAGTACTCGCCTCGACTGGGTCCCTTGTAGCGGCAGTCTTGATGTCGACGAAAGGTCCGGAGACATGCTCGTGAGTCCTGTGAGGGGAGACGGTTGGGTGACGGAATCGAGTGAAAGAGTTGTGGGGGCCGTCGACGGCGAGACGGCGAAGCCGGCGTCTACGCCCGGTCCCCTTGAATCCCATATTGAAGGGGGTTGTGCTGTGTTGACCGTCTGGACGGTGTGAGCAAGAGAACAACAGGGTGACCGAGACCTGTCATACTTGGTTGTTTGGTATCGAGAAGAACTCGAGGTGTCTAAGTGGGTCTGAATCCATCATCACCTTCACACTGGCGCGTGAGGGCTTGATGAGCAGAGTACCGGTTCAGGACCTTGAAGGCGAGCTTCCAACCCAATCAACGCTCGGGACTAAAAGCTAGTATAGCTCTTCGCCTGACATTCAGGCTGCGAAGCCTCAAATTGCGTCAAGGCGAAAACACCCGTGATGGTGGGCAAGTAGTGCCAAGCTTGGGCGGGGAAGGGAGACAAGAAGAGTGTTCGAGCTTAGTCCGCAAGGGGATCCCGCGTGTATTGTTCTGGAAGTGTCGTTCAGGTACTTCGGTCCAGATCCGTCAACTTGAAGCAAGACGTGTGACGTCCACGACAAGGATCAGGAATCGATTGAGGCGGCGAGATGTCGGTCTTGTTGAGTTTTGGGCGGGGACAGAGCACATTGGTCTGCGAGCGGCTGAGAGGAGTCAATGACCAGAACTGCCAGACCCCAGACAGGCAGTGAGCTGAACAAGCGCGGATACGCCGTGACTCTACAACGCTTGTTGTGCGGCTCAAGGGCGAGTGAGACTGGCCCCCAGGGAAGGCTTGACGGAGAAAGTGGCGGATGGCGAGATATGATTGTGATCGTAGAACGGTGCGGGCGTGTACAAACACCGCCGTTCCAACACACCGTTCCAGGAACTTGCAATGAAGGTGAATTTTGGGAGTAGGTGAGTAGGTAAGGTGCAGTTTCTTGGCCAGTGACTTCGTACGCGGGGGGAAAGCGTCAGAGTGTCAGGAGGATGTTGAACAGTCATACGATAATAGGGTACAGAACACAGAGGCAGTCTGGTGTTGGGAGGGTCGAAGACAGCTCAGGATGGATACGCATGAACACCCTGGCAACCTGCAACTCGGGGTAAGGGCGTCCACGCCAACGTGAGGTAACGAGAGTCGGGAAGAACTGAGGACATCCAGTACATACCAACAAGCGAGAACTCCAATCGGCAGTCCGAGTATGATCAAACAACGCTGTCAATGCTATCCAATGCAATAGGTAAACAGGAAGGTCGCTGCCGGGTTGTGAGGGCACGACCTCCTCGCCTGTGCCCGGGATTGTAGGAATTGCTCCCGAGGGAGCAGCGGGAACAGGACCCATCAGAGAAACCGAAGACCGACGGGACCGGTACGGTTACAGATACTTATCGATAGGCTAGCTGCCGTCCTGATGTCCAAATGGTCTGACTTTCCATCTTGAGAAGTTCTCGCAGAGAATTACTCGCTTGACAGGTGGTCGCAGAGACCAATCGGGACCTGTTGCTCTGACGCAGCGACCGTGATGTTGGGCCCATTTGCCGCAGAATCATGCCACTTTTTTGTTTCGGGGAAGGCGGAGAGGGGCATTGGGTCCGGCCGCCAAGACGGCAGTGGCTGATGAACGTTCAATGGATGCCCGCTGATTGGGCAGGGTCATGAGAGTGTGGCTGTCAGCCTTACCAGACAAGGAGGTCTAGACCCTCACTGTGGATCTGGGGCTCAACGCTCTGGAGCCTCTACATGTAGATAGGCCATCTTGATCTTGCCGCTACAGAGAGCCACATCTTAGCCTAGGCATCAAATGATGAAGTAATATGTTTTGTTGGTTTGGCAGGTGGTCAGGGAGGGCAGTTCAGAGGTGACTAATGGCTTGGCACCAGGATTCTCAGGATCAGGAAGAGGCAAGCAATTGTTTGGAAGAACATAAGAGACGGGCTTCATCATCAAGTTGAGTGTAAAGTGACACACACAAGCTCACCAAGGAAGATGCACCGAATCCTCAACAGGCAGCAGGCAAGACGACTGTATTGTGCGTGCACCACTAACCAACTGACTGATCCTTGAGAGAGGGAAGTTCCAAGTTCCAATCTGAGTCTCCCGCTCTCCAGACATCCTCTCTCTGCTGCGAGTCATGTCGCTGCGCCATGAAATCCACAGTGTCTCGCCCGCCAATTGTCCAAGTGTAGGGCTCATGGTGGGGGCCGTGACATTGAGTGGGTGTCCATTTTTTGGTGCCCAATTATTACGGTGCGGTAACTTCGTGGCTGTTGGCGTAGGTTCGCTAATGGTAGCTACTCAATCCTATAAAACTACCTGCAGGGCTGATAGAACTATCGACTAGTAGTACGTAGCTCTAAAGAAACATACTAGTTTAGACGACCGTGAAGAACTCTAGTGAGCTATAACCTGGTATAATGCCCCTATTATACTACTAACCTATAAGCTAAAAGATATACCAAGCTAGCTTTCAAACCAGAAAACAGCCCTCCTAGGTATATAAGAAGTCAGTTTACCTAGTTTAACTAGCTCTTAGCTCTAATGATTATTTTTCGAGATAGTTGTCAAAAGTACTAGGTATAAATCTTAGTGTAAATCGTACTATGATAGTAGCTATAAAGCTATTAACAATGATAAGCTTATGCTATATAAGCTCTCGAAAGACTTTAGCGACCATACTTGTATAACTGTACTCTAGGCACCTAAGGTACCTATCACTACGGCTATAAATGCAAATACACTAGCGGAGTCGTGTCACAAATGAACCAACGAGAGTCAACAACGGCGGCTTACTTGCAGAAGCCAGTGGGGAACGTAGGACGTTTCGAGCCAATCACTTAGGACCAATCGGAACGAGTCCTAGAGGTGCTCCAGAGAGCTCTCAGGAGCATGAGAGAGCACCAGTGCAAGGCCAATCAGAGGACGCTCTAAGAGGCTCTCGAGAGCACCATAGAGCATTGGCTCTAGGTGGCTCTAGAGAGCACGAGAGAGCAACCAAATGCATCTAGTATATAGTCACTCGTTCTGGAGGACTCTGGGAGTTCTCCAGTAAGCAACTCAAGTGCAAGATTGTCAGTACCCTTGGACATTGCTTGTTGTGAACCCTTTGGCTTCACCGAACCTCACCCCGTTGTCAAGTATAACCTTCAGGAGTCCCTTTCAGAAGTTGGGGCTTTGAGATTCGTCACAAGTTGAGTCTAGCTGCTCGGCCTGTAATGAGCTGGGCCCGTGATGGGCCTCGGTGACCCTCGGCCAGCTCGCGTACAAGCATGGTCTACTAAACTCCCTGAATGAAGCTATTCCCACTTGACCCACAGTGTCGAACCTTCTAGCAGCGCACACCTGCTGTTGGGCAGCCAACAGTTACATGCTCAAGTAAGCTTAGATCAACCAAATGGTATTGAACAGATTGAGGTATGAAAATGAGGCTTGAATTGGAGTCACGATTCCAGAGTGACCACACAAATGAAGGATCAAGATAGTGGGTTAGGGTGTCTCAGAATGTCCCTTTCTTGTTTGAACAGAAAATTGTCCTCTCTAATCCTCCCAGGGGAATTACCCCCTTATATAGAGACATTGTGCCATGATATGACGCTATGTCAGGAACTGTGTCATTGTGATGGATCTGTGCTGACTGAGAGTCTCGCATTGAACATCAGTGCTCAGTCCGTGAATCTTGGTGCCAAGGAACCCACTCAGTTCAACACCAGCCAGGATAAATTTGCTCTCGAGCTAACGTACATGATAAGCGAACGTCCCAGACAAGCGAACGTCCCACAAAAACACATCTGCACAACAAATTTCAACATGATTCAACCAACACTGACAAAAATGATTGAAATTACTCGGAATGGTCTTCCTCGGGCACTT